>NW_027507764.1:22703746-23048079 GCF_037356315.1 Lithobates pipiens | reverse complement strand
GAACAGGGGGATAGAGGGGAAGTCTTCCACTAGTTCTGGTGACAACCCCAGGATTCCCTCTCACTTACGGTTTTGGTTATGCGACAGGAAGTGAGGGAAATCTCCACAATGGAACACAGATCTAAAAAGGGGGGGGGGGGGGGGGATGTTTTGCCTGTATTTCTTCTTTAGTCCCATAGTAGGACCATTCTTCTATACATTATAACTGATACAGCCACGGAAGAACTGTCAGTCTTCATACAGGAGAAGCAGGAACATACATGTTGCTCAGACACAGAACAAACCTTTATCATCACAAAATAAAATTTTATTGTGCGTTATGAGCCCTTGGCAGAGTCCTGGTAATGTGGAAAGACGCAGATCATCATCTGAGGTCTCCAATTGTGCCAAACAAACCTTCTCAGCCTGTCCTGTCATAAGGCTTCAACTCTGAAAAGTCATGATTGTTTGACAACGACACACGCTGGGGCGGAGGCATCGCAAAGTTCCCTCCGGAGTCATAGTGGCCAATCAAGTGCCAGATTCCATTTTGGTAGTACAGTTCAGGTTAGGATATGGGGGGGGGGGGGAAGGGGCTGTGAGATGAACCAACCAGTCATTTTCCAGAAGACCTCTCACTTTGTTCAAATATGAAGGATCATGGGTCGGGGAAGGCAAGTAGAAGACAGCACTGACCCCCATTTACCGATCTGCTGGTTGCAGGTCTGTGTGCATAACTGCCTAGGTTTGGTGCTTCGCAGGTGTTCGGAGAATCCCCCATACACATATATGGGATGCTTACGCATATAAAAAGAGGGCAGCCACGACACTCAACCTCGTCCCACTTATCCTTTATGATTTAGACACAGACCACACTGAAGCATATCACACCTTTGGACCCTCCATGACCTGGAAGTGAAGTGCACCAGGGCTTACAACCAGCAGACTCGGGGGGGGGGTATATAGCAGGTAATACTGTTAGTTAGCTCACCTCCTCCATGGTGTAACCAAGCTGGGGAGAAAGTGGATCTCCATCGACAGTTGAAAACATGGACACCATTTGTAAAGGCTCGGGCTGGTCATCAGAGTTCGGGGATCGGTCCAGATCTTCTACAAGTGCCACCAGGCCATGTCAGCCTTTTGTTCTAGTTCAGTCATTGCTCTCCATGCTTTGGAACCCTTTGCAACCCAACGTGACCAGATTAGCTCTTCGAGTTGGAAGAGCAAAGAGTGGCCTAAAACTTGGACTACCCCAATGAAGCCCACCCCCCTCCCCCCCCAGGCAACATCTGGCCAAATTTCCTCTGTTGGGTCTTTCCAAGAATCCATATCCATAAATATCCCTTTCTATGGCTACTTAGGGGTCTCCCCTCGGCCACCAGGTGGCCTTGGCTGCTTCCTTCCCATTGCCCCACCTCGGCCCAGGCCTGGTTTCTTCCTCTTTGGCCCCTGGCTCTCCACCTTTATTTCCTGGATCCACTGGGACTCGTAGCTGCCGGGGGCCTGGTAGCCGGGCTCGGCGGTATCCAGGGGGACCTTGCTGAGGAGGATGCAGATAGAGGGGCAGTTCCTCTTTACGGTCAGCGGGTCCAGGCCCGCCTCAGGTACGATGGGCTCCCAGATCTCCTCTGTCTGCCTGTAGAAGATCTTGGTGATCTGGTGCAGATCCTTCACCCTCCCTCCTCTTCATGATCTCCACACAGGTGAGGGTCTTGCCGAGGGCTTTGCCCGTTCCGCTGAACAGAATCTGGTGCACGCTCGCGCTCTCCATCTTGCCGATGGCGAAGCCCATGAGATTACGGATCTTGCTGCCATCTTTGACCTTCATCTCGATGATGTCTGGGGGAAGGGAAGTAAAAGGAAGCTCCATGGGCTTCTCCTCCACCCGAACTTTCTGGTAGTTCTCCATGACGTTCTCCTAAGGACAATAGACAAAAGCGTTATAAAAAGGGGCCACACCACCTCCAGTATGATGCATTGGGCACCTACACATATTTGCTATAGAGGGGCTCAGCTATAGACGAACACCAACTGAGCTTAAAGCACAACTCCAGTCTGCGTCCCACCCCTCCACCGCAACGCCCCCTGCTGCTTTTTTTCTAGGTGTGGTCAGTTCCGATTATGTGACATCAGGGTGCTCCACCTCCTACTGCAATGAGCGAGTCTGAAAGCTGCAAAAGACCGGAGCCACATCTTGATATAGAGCCACTCTCTTTGCAGGCCCAGGCCGGCCTGGTGACACCTCTCCAGTGGGTGGGACTGAGACACGTTGGTCTCACAGGAAGTAGGTTTGGGATGATACTGGGCATCATTTAAAAACTAGAATAGAGTGGCGAGTCTGCTGGGGGGGTGAACTGCTGTCTGAATCCCCAATGAGCAGATGTCTTCTCACTTCCTGCCAAGACAGGAAGTGATGGGGAACTTCTGCAATAGGGATCGCCAATATACATTTTTGGTTGCATGGGAAAATTTTTAGAACTTCCTGCCCTGGTGACAACCCCCATTTTCTGTTCCGGGTGTCAGAAGTGAGGGACGTGTCTGACCAAAGTGGTCACAGAGCAGATTTTTTCTCACTTCCTGCCAGGACAGGACATGATGGGAAACCTCTCCAATGGGGCGGCACCATTACCAACGGGGGTCCTGGTGACAACCTCCATTTCCTGCTTGGGGGTCACAGAGAACGGAAAGTGAGGGGAAAAGTCTCATCAGCGGGGGTCTTGAGGACCTCAGACCTAGGAAGATGCGCTCTAAGTGTCAATGTCGGGACTATCTTCTGATCCACCCTCCTCTCCCTGTTCTGCTTAGTCTACAAGCAACTCCAAAATGTGTAAAATGATATAGTATTTCACTATATAAGTTGAGTTTACTGGTAAAAAGTGTGAAATGAAAGACTTGGGTGGGTGTAACAAGATGCCCGCTGGCGCCGTATGACTGCAGGCTTATTGGGGATGGGTGCGGGGTGTACCAAGATGGCCGTCGCAGTGTGGCAATGGAACATCCTTTCCATTACCTAATCCGACGGAACACTGTTCCGTCAGATTAGGCGACCTGTCAAATCTTGTAACGGAAGTGACATTCCGTCACGGCCATCTTGGTGCACCCCGCCACACTAAGCCTACAGTTCTGAAGTCACCGAGCAGACATCTTTTTACACCCACTGCAAGTGCAAGTCTTGCATTTCACACTTATTTTTACCAGTAAACTCAGCTTATATGGTGATGTACAGGATTGAGAACTCTGTGACACAATTTTGATGTTGAACTTTGAAAGCAGTGGCGAGCCTGCTGATCTCGCAGGTTGCTAATCTGACAGAGCACCTCTGAATTTCACTATATAAGCGGAGTTTACCGGTAAAAATAAGTGTGAAATGCAAGACTCGGCTGGGTGTATAAAGATGTCTACCGCCACCTTCTCATTGCAGATGTTCAGAAAGCTGCTACCCATCAGCATATGTAACGGAAGTGATTTTCCAGTGTTCTGCCTAATAGAGTCCGCCTATCAAATGCTGTCCGCTCCGTACTGCGCATGCGCAGTACGGAGCAGACGAAGCTTCGGAAAAACTCCGAAGCTGAACGGCGCCTGCGCCGTGGAGGAGAGGTAGCCCACTATCCCAAGCGGACATAGGGTTAAGGAATTTTAGAGGGCCCCTCGCCGGGCGAGCTTCGCTCGCCACGCTTCGGGGCTCGGCCTCGCTCCGCTCTTTTTTATTCTAACTCTATGTCCACTTGGATAGTGGGGATAGAACCTGGACTCACGGCGCAGGCGCCGTTCAGCCTCTGCAATTTTCGGAATCTGTGTTCCTGTGTACTGCGCATGCGCAGTACGCAGGGGACACCATCTGATGGAGGACACTATTTTACAAGACACCGGCACGGCCATCTTGGTACACCCCGCACTAAGCCTACATTCAGAAGTTAGCAAGCAGACATCTAGTTACACCCACCAGAGTCTGGGCATTTCACACTTATTTTTACCACTAAACTCAGCATTTTTAAATCCGTCAGACTGCTTTGATGTTGATTTTTCAAATCAGCAGTGTTCTGTCAGATTTCCGGTGGGTGTAACAATATGTCCACTTGCTGTCTTCAGACTGTATCCTTAATGTGGAGGAGTGCGGGGTGTAGCAAGATGGCCATGCCGGAATGTCACTTCCGTCGCCGCCATCTTGCTACACCCCACACTCGTCCACAGTAAGGATACACTAAGGAGGAAAGCGGACATGTTGTTACACCCCCCCAGTGTTTTGCATTTTACACGTATTTGTAACAGTAAAGTGCGTTTATATAGTGAAATACAGGACGCAGAACTCCGTCTGTTGATATACAGGACGCAGAACTCCGTCTGACTACTTATATCTTGAATTTCAAAAGCAGCAGCAATCCTGCTCATCTCACAGGTTTACTAATCTGACAGAAGTTCGCTGCTTTTAAAATTCAACATCTAAGCAGTCAGACGGAGTTGCAAGTCCTGTATTTTACTATAGAAACTCACATTACTGTTATAAATACGTGTAAAATGCAAAACTCCGGGGGGTGTAACAACATGTCCGCTTTCCCCCTTCTTAGTGTATCCTTACTGTGGACAAGTGTGGGGTGTACCAAGATGGCAGCGATGGAACGTCACTTCTGTAGCAAACTGCGATGGGTCGCCGAATATGTCGTTAGACCGGCTCTCCACCTCGTCCAATCAGAGAACGCCTTGCATCCAATGGGATTGGAGGGGTGTAGAGGTTGAACCCCCATTACACTGGCGCTGTCCACCAGGCAATCAGCATTTCCAGACACCAAGGACTCATCCAATCACGTCATTGTACCCCCTGAGCTGAGGAGGACAATGCTGGGATCTGTGGTGCACCAGTCATCGTACTACTACCCCCAACACACCTCCTATGGAGGGACCGACTCACCGCCGCACACCTCACCGCTCCATCCGGGTCCTCACTGAGCCGCCATCTTACCGTGACATCACCACCGGAAGAGGGCGGGACTGCCGAGTCCACCAATCAATCATAAGAAAGAGGCGTTTCATGCTCTTCCGGGATGCGGCTCACCCTGGAAGGCACACGTGTTCACTCAGTACTGAAGAATGCTGCCACCTGCCGGTCACTACTGGGACTACACCTTCCATAACCCCTTCTCTGCTGTTCCTACCCCTACCCCCACTATATACAGATTACCCCCTTCTCTGCTGTACGACCCCCCCCCATTATATACAGATTAACCCCTTCTCTGCTGTACACTCCTCCCACTATATACAGATTACCCCCTTCTCTGCTGTACACCCCCCCACTATAGACAGATTAACCCCTTCTCTGCTGTACACCCCCTCCCCCCACTATAGACAGATTAACCCCTTCTCTGCTGTACACCCCCTCCCCCCACTATAGACAGATTAACCCCTTCTCTGCTGTACACCCCCTCCCCCCACTATAGACAGATTAACCCCTTCTCTGCTGTACACCCCTCCCCCCACTATATACAGATTAACCCCTTCTCTGCTGTACACCCCCTCCCCCCACTATAGACAGATTAACCCCTTCTCTGCTGTACACCCCCTCCCCCCACTATAGACAGATTAACCCCTTCTCTGCTGTACACCCCCTCCCCCCACTATATACAGATTACCCCTTCTCTGCTGTACACCCCCTCCCCCCATTATACACAGATTAACCCCTTCTCTGCTGTACACCCCCTCCCCCCACTATATACAGATTAACCCCTTCTCTGCTGTAAACCCCCTCCCCCACTATATACAGATTAACCCCTTCTCTGCTGTACACCCCTCCCCCCACTATAGACAGATTAACCCCTTCTCTGCTGTACACCCCCTCCCCCCCACTATAGACAGATTAACCCCTTCTCTGCTGTACACCCCTCCCCCCACTATATACAGATTAACCCCTTCTCTGCTGTACTCTCCCCTCCCCCCCACTATAGACAGATTAACCCCTTCTCTGCTGTACACCCCCTCCCCCACTATAGACAGATTAACCCCTTCTCTGCTGTACACCCCCTCCCCCCACTATATACAGATTAACCCTTCTCTGCTGTAAACCCCCTCCCCCCACTATAGACAGATTAACCCCTTCTCTGCTGTACACCCCCTCCCCCCATTATACACAGATTAACCCCTTCTCTGCTGTACACCCCCTCCCCCCACTATATACAGATTAACCCCTTCTCTGCTGTAAACCCCCTCCCCCCACTATAAGACAGATTAACCCCTTCTCTGCTGTACACCCCTCCCCCCATTATACACAGATTAACCCCTTCTCTGCTGTACACCCCCTCCCCCCACTATATACAGATTAACCCCTTCTCTGCTGTACTCTCCCCTCCCCCCCACTATATACAGATTAACCCCTTCTCTGCTGTAAACCCCCTCCCCCACTATATACAGATTAACCCCTTCTCTGCTGTACTCTCCCCTCCCCCCACTATATACAGATTAACCCCTTCTCTGCCGTACACCCCCCTCCCCCCACTATAGACAGATTAACCCCTTCTCTGCTGTACACCCCCTTCCCCCACTATATACAGATTAACCCCTTCTCTGCTGTAAACCCCCTCCCCCCACTATATACAGATTAACCCCTTCTCTGCCGTAAACGCCCTCCCCCCACTATATACAGATTAACCCCTTCTCTGCCGTAAACGCCCTCCCCCCACTATATACAGATTTTAACCCCTTCTCTGCTGTACTCTCCCCTCCCCCCACTATATACAGATTAACCCCTTCTCTGCTGTACTCTCCCCTCCCCCCACTATATACAGATTAACCCCTTCTCTGCTGTACTCTCCCCTCCCCCACTATATACAGATTAACCCCTTCTCTGCTGTACACCCCACTATATACAGATTAACCCCTTCTCTGCTGTATTCTCCCTCCCCATCTATATACAGATTAACCCCTTCTCTCCCATACACTCCCCCACTATATACAGATTAACCCCTGCTCTCCTATACACCCCCCACTATAGACAGATTAACCCCTTCTCTGCTGTACACCCCCTCCCCCCACTATAGACAGATTAACCCCTTCTCTGCTGTACACCCCCTCCCCCCCACTATAGACAGATTAACCCCTTCTCTGCTGTACACCCCCTCCCCCCACTATAGACAGATTAACCCCTTCTCTGCTGTACACCCCCTCCCCCCCACTATAGACAAGATTAACCCCTTCTCTGCTGTACACCCCTCCCCCCACTATATACAGATTACCCCCTTCTCTGCTGTACACCCCCTCCCCCCATTATACACAGATTAACCCCTTCTCTGCTGTACACCCCCTCCCCCCACTATATACAGATTAACCCCTTCTCTGCTGTACACCCCCTCCCCCCACTATATACAGATTAACCCCTTCTCTGCTGTAAACCCCCTCCCCCACTATATACAGATTAACCCCTTCTCTGCTGTACTCTCCCCTCCCCCCACTATATACAGATTAACCCTTCTCTGCCGTACACCCCCTCCCCCCCACTATAGACAGATTAACCCCTTCTCTGCTGTACACCCCCTCCCCCCACTATAGACAGATTAACCCTTCTCTGCTGTACACCCCTCCCCCCACTATATACAGATTACCCCCTTCTCTGCTGTACACCCCTCCCCCCATTATACACAGATTAACCCCTTCTCTGCTGTACACCCCCTCCCCCCACTATATACAGATTAACCCCTTCTCTGCTGTAAACCCCCTCCCCCACTATATACAGATTAACCCCTTCTCTGCTGTACTCTCCCCTCCCCCCACTATATACAGATTAACCCCTTCTCTGCCGTACACCCCCTCCCCCCCACTATAGACAGATTAACCCCTTCTCTGCTGTACACCCCCTTCCCCCACTATATACAGATTAACCCCTTCTCTGCTGTAAACCCCCTCCCCCCACTATATACAGATTAACCCCTTCTCTGCCGTAAACCCCCTCCCCCACTATATACAGATTTTAACCCCTTCTCTGCTGTACTCTCCCCTCCCCCCACTATATACAGATTAACCCCTTCTCTGCTGTACTCTCCCCTCCCCCCACTATATACAGATTAACCCCTTCTCTGCTGTACTCTCCCCTCCCCCCACTATATACAGATTAACCCCTTCTCTGCTGTACACCCCACTATATACAGATTAACCCCTTCTCTGCTGTATTCTCCCTCCCCATCTATATACAGATTAACCCCTTCTCTCCCATACACTCCCCCACTATATACAGATTAACCCTGCTCTCCTATACACCCCCCACTATATACAGATTAACCCCTTCTCTGCTATACACTCCCCCATTATATACAGATTAACCCCTGCTCTCCTATACACCCCCCACTATATACAGATTAACTCCTTCTCTACTGTACACCCCCACACTATATACAAATTAACCCCTTCTCTCCTATACACTCCCCCCCTATATACATGTAGCGACGGCTCCTGAAGAGCTGGCGCTGTGTGTTTTTCAAAGTTAAAGCTTTACCCAAACTACAGTTTGGTTTGGGCCTATTTGACTAAATTTGGCTTCTGTATCAGTCTGGCTGGACGGTGAGATGTTCAGCCTGGCCACAGGGGGGGCACGGTCTCTGGTGGCAGGCGTGGAACTATGGTCTGGTCAGGCGCTTGAATTATTCCCTCTCGGAGTCAGGTCAGTGGGAGTGGCCCTCTCGCTGTGCCCTCTGGGAAAGGGTATTTAAGATGTGGACGTCACGTAGTTCTGGGTTCTGGTCCAGTATGCTGTGCTGAGTATATGATCCTGGTCCTCCTGACCACCCCCTGGGAAAGACATGGCCTGGGGTGCGGTTCCACCCGACTTTAATGCCTCAGGGCTGGCTAGCCCAAGGTAAGGGAACTAAGGAAGGATTCCAAGGTGGATGAGTGCCGCCTCCAGTCCGGGAGAGACCCAGTGTACTTCAAACATTCCAGGGGAGGACTCTTTAGAAGAACACCACTAGTGAGTTTGGTTTTCTTAACAAGAGCCTGGAAGGGCTGAAGTTACTGAGAGAATCCGGTCCTGTGGATATCACCAAGTGGGCTGAAAGATCCAGGTATCCTACAAGTGTTCTACAGCTTAGTTTCCCTACATGTTCTGCAACAACGTCTGTGTCAAAGACTTTGTTCCTGAGTAAACACCTGGTTGGCTGCTAGGCCTTGTGAGAGAGGGACTGTCCAACCTGAGTGACCATCCAGCTGCGAATGGCTATTCTCTGGATGCAGTCAAAGTAAGCAAGTTCCTTAATGTTTATAGACTTTGACATTGAGAGTATCTGAATTCCTTCCCAACCCTCTGATCCCAAGTTAAAAGACTGTTCAATGGTTGATGTTTGCAAATAAAATCCATTCAACTGGATCTATTGTCAGTCTCAAGTTACTGGGCCATCTACCACGGGACATCCCCTAGACGTGCAACAAGGAGAACGAAAGGTAACGGTAAGCCCAGAAATAACCAGCAGCTCCTTCGGGGGGTTAGTGCTACACGTGGGGGCTCGTCCGGGATTTTACCGTTACCTTGCAAAGGAACTATGCACGTGGTAAAGCAAGGACAGAGGGTTGTGTTTTGTAACTGTGCCATCGGCGCCATCTTTACTCAGACTTTCACTGAGGTGCGTAAGCATGGCAGGAGCCTTTTCCAAAAAGCACGTGAAGTTGCCTAACCTGAGCATCCCAGTTGAAGGAGTCTGAGGCGTTCTTTCCTGCACTAGGCACCGCGTGAGAGTGTGTTGCAGAAGGAGGAAAGACAAGTCCATATTTTTTCTCGGAGTTTGGAGAAAAAAGTTTTTGAGGCTGTACCGTGCTCCGGGTGTGCAGCCTGTGTCAGGACCCAGGATGCCACTTGGAAGGGGTCCCGCAGGAATACAGCTGCCTGGTATTGTGCTCACAGACACGGGCATAGGCCTGCTGCCGCAGGGGCGGTTCATACTCTACACTACTGGAAACATCGAAGACCTGGGTATGCTGTGTGGGAAGTGCGATGGCCTGGTCGCCAACCCTCAGCCTTTCTCCAGATGCAAGAGGTGTGGAGAGTACACTTTCAAAGTGGAGCAGCCAGTCAGGCCACCAAGGGCCTACCATATGGACTGGGTCATGGGCGTAGCAACTGAGGAGGCAATCGTTTATGCCCCAGCATCATCTGTTGGAGCTCGGATTGCTAAAGAGGATGCTGCACCTTCTAAAGTCTGGGAAACTGCCCTGGAGGGTTGTGGACACGACCCCTACCACGAATATTGCTGCAGAGAATCTCGACGGCAGGGAAGTGAAGCAGCCCAGCGCTCCTTGTGGCCCTAAAGCTGGATCGTCTGTACGCCGTCCCGGGCAGGACATTTGGAAGAAGATACCTGGGAACAGGCATAGGAAGGCTGCGGGTGTTGTTACCGGAAACTGCCGGCCCACAGGGGAGTCATCACAGAGATCGGGGGACAGTTCTGGCTCAGATGAGGGGGACGACTGGCACTTTGAGCCCAAGTTTCCGTGAGTACCTTTTTAGACTTTTTGCTAAGAGGCCGTTAGTCATTAAGCCATCTAAAAAACAAACGAAAAAAAAACTGCCCGATCATGACAAGGCCAATCGGGTCTCCGGGACTGTAAGCCCTTGTACACATGGTCGGAGAATCCGTCGGAATGTGTCCTATTGGACCGTGTCGTCGGATAATCCGTCTGTGTGTGGTATGCATCGGACTGATTCCGTCGGAATATCCGTCTGACCCAATTTTCCAACATGTTGGAAATATTTCCTGACCAACTGGTTCGATCGGACATACTCCGATCATGTGTAGAGAATTTTGATCGGACCAAGTGCCACGCATGCTCAGATCAAATTCCTACATCAAAGCTATTGGCTACTAGCCTGAACGTAGTCCCATCGTAACAAAATTACGTCATCACGTTCTGAAAGATCGGATTTTTCGACAACTTAGTCAGACCGTGTGTATGCAACAGTTTCAGACAAGATCCTACAGGCAAAATCCGACGGATTTGGTTGGCAGAATGTCCGACCGTGTGTACAGGGGCTTAGCCCTTGTACACACGGTCGGACATTTCGACAACCAAATCCGTCGGATTCTGTCCGTCGGATCTTGTCCGAAACTGTTGCATACACACGGTCTGACTAAGTTGTCGAAAAATCCGATCATTCAGAACATGATGACGTAATTTCGTTACGATGGGACTACGTTCAGGCTAGTAGCCAATAGCTTTGATGTAGGAATTTGATCTGAGCATGCGTGGCACTTTGTCCGATCGAAATTCTCTACACATGATCGGAGTATGTCCGATCGAACCAGTTGGTCGGAAAATATTTCCAACAAGTTGGAAAATTGGCCGGAATCAGTCCGATGCATACAACACACAGTTGGATTATCAGTCCGATAGGACACATTCCGACGGGTTCTCCGACCGTGTGTACAAGGGCTTATGTTTTTTTTTTGTTTTTTTTTATAGGATTAGTTGTTACCTCTGGGTTTCTTTTTCTTGTCTTTCCCAGACAATGGGGACATTGTCTAAATAAGCGGGGGGGGAGTGTGTAGCGGCGGGCTCCTGAAGAGCACACGCTGTGTGTTTTTCAAAGTTAAAGCTTTACCCAAACTACAGTTTGGTTTGGGCCTATTTGACTAAATTTGGCTTCTGTGTCAGTCTGACTGGACTGTGAGATGTTCAGCCTGGCCACAGGGGGGCACTGTCTCTGGTGGCAGGCGTGGAACTATGGTCTGGATAGGCACTTTAATTAATCCCTCTCGGAGCCAGGTCAGTGGGAGTGGCCCTCTCGCTGTGCCCTCTGGGAGAGGGTATTTAAGATGTGGACGTCACGTAGTTCTGGGTTCTGGTCTAGAATGCTGTGCTGAGTATATGGTCCTGGTCCTTCTGACCACCCCCCAGGAAGGCTAGGGCCTGGGGTACGGTTCCACCTGACTTTGATGCCTCGGGGCTGGCTAGCCGAAGGCAAGGGAACTGAAGAAGGATTCCAAGGTGAATGAGTACCGTCTCCGGTCCGGCAGAGACCCATTGTACTTCGAGCATTCCAGGGGAGGACACTTTAGAAGAACACCACGTACAGGTGGTTTTCTTAACAAAAGCCTGGAAGGGCTGAAGTAACCGAGAGAATCCGGTCTTGTGGATATCGCCAAGCAGGCAGAAAGATCCAGGTATCCTACAAGTGTTCTACAGCTTAGTTTCCCTACGTGTTCTGCAACAATGTCGGTGATAAAGACTTTGTTCCTGAGTAAGCACCTTGTTGGTTGCTAAGCCTTGTGAGAGAGGGACTGTCCAACCTGAGTGACCATCCAGCTGCGAATGGCTATTCTCTGGATGCAGTCAAAGTAAGCAAGTTCCTTAATGTTTATAGACTTTGACATTGAGAGAACCTGAATTCCTTCCCAACCCTCTGATCCCAAGTTAAAAGACTGTTCAGTGGTTGATGTTTGCAAATAAAATCCATTCAAGTGGATCTATTGTCAGTCTCAAGTTACTGGGTCATCTACCACGGGAGATCCCCTAGACCAGTGTTTCTCAATTCCAGTCCTCATGGCCCACTAACAGGTCATGTTTTCATGCTTTCCATTATTTTGCACAGGTGATTTGATCAGTTTCACTGCCTTAGTAATTACCCCAGCTGTTTCATCTGAGGGAAATCCTGAAAACATGACCCGTTAGTGGGCCATGAGGACTGGAATTGAGAAACACTCCCCTAGACGTGTCACAAGGAGAACGGAAGGTAACGGTAAGCCCAAAAATTACCAGTGGCTCCTTCGGGGGTTAGTGCTACATACAGATTAATCCCTTCTCTCCTATACACTCCCCCCCACTATATACAGATTAACCCCTTTTCTGCTGTGCACTCCCCAACTATACACATATTAACCAACCATACCACCCAACATTTTGAGATGGGAATGAGGGACACCTAATGTATGTAGGCAGAGGACACGCCCCCTGCCACACCCCTTAAAAGGAGAATTAACCCCAAAAAAACGTTTAATTAAATCCACAAGTGCTTTTTTTTACCACTACTATTCCTTTATATTGACTTTTTTTTAAAAATTTACAAATGCAGCAATTTAGAAATTGGATGAAAAGGTTTAGCACTGGAAAACACTTTTTGAAAGATAAAAAGTGCATTTTATATACATCTATAGAGATCAGACCAAAATGAGGAGGAAAGAGGGACAGAGGGACATTGCTCCAAATCAGGGACAGTTGGGAGCTATGATATTAACCCCTTCTCTGTTGTACACCCCCCCCCCCCACCACAATATACAGATTTACCCCTTCTCTGCTGTACACCTTACAGCATCTCACAAAAGTGAGTACACTCCTAAGTGAAAATGTCCAAATTGTTGCCCAAAGTGTCAATATCTTGTGTGGCCACCATTATTTTCCAGCACTGCCTTAACCCTCTTGGGCATGGAGGTCACCAGAGCTTCACAGGTTGCCACTGAAGTCCTCTTCCCCTCCCCCATGATGACATCACAGAGCTGGTGGATGTTGGAGACCTTGCGCTCCTCCACCTTCCGTTTGAGGATGTCCCACAGATGCTCGATAGGGTTTAGGTCTGGAGACATGCTTGGCCAGTCCATCACCTTTACCCTCAGCTTCTTTAGCAAGGCAGTAGTCATCTTGGAGGTGTGTTTGGGGTCGTTATGTTGGAATCCTGCCCTGCAGCCCAGTCTCTGAAGGGAGGGGATCATGCTCTGCTTCAGTATGTCACAGTACATGTTGGCATTCATGGTTCCCTCAATGTGGCTCTGTAGCTCCCCAGTGCCGGCAGCACTCATGCAGCCCCAGACCATGACACTCCCACCATCATGCCTGACTGTAGACAAGACACTCTTGTCTTTGTCCTCCTCACCTGGTTGCCCCCACACACGCTTCACACCATCTGAACCAAATAAGTTCATCTTGGTCTCATCAGACCACAGGACATGGTTCCAGTAATCCATGTCCTTAGTCTGCTTGTCTTCAGCAAACTGTTTGCGGTCTTTCTTGTGCATCATCTTTAGAAGAGGCTTCCTTCTGGGGCGACAGCCATGCAGACCAATTTGATGCAGTGTGTGGCGTATGGTCTGAGCACTGACAGGCTGACCCCCCCCACCCCTACAACCTCTGCAGCAATGCTGGCAGCACTCATACGTCTATTTACCAAAGACAACCTCTGGATATGACGCTGAGCAGGTGACCTCAACTTCTTTGGTGGACCATGGTGAGGCCTGTTCTGAGTGGAACCTGTCCTGTTAAACCACTGTATGGACTTGGCCACCGTGCTGCAGCTCAGTTTCAGCGTCTTGCCAATCTTCTTATAGCCTGGGCCATTTTTATGTAGGAAACAATTCTTTTTTTCAGACCCTCAGAGTTCTTTGCCATCAGGTGCCATGTTAAACTTCCAGTGACCAGTATGAGAGAGTGAGAGCGATAACACTAAATTGAACACACCTGCTCCCCATTCACACCTGTGACCTTGTAACACGAACGAGTCACATGACATCGGGGTGGGAAAATGGCTAATTGGGCCCAATGTGGACATTTTCACTTAGGGGTGCACTCACTTTTGTTGCTCTATGGCATTCCTCATCTCAGGTGATCTATATGGGGGTGGGGTATATCCAGTACAGTCCTGGCCCGGACACCCCTCATCTCAGGATATATATAGGGGGGGGGGGTGTATACAGTCCTGGCTCTATATGACACTCATCTCAGGTGATGTATATACAGTACAGTCATGGCTCTATATGACATCCCTCATCTCAGGTGAAGTATGGGGGGGTGGAGGGGGGTGTAAGTACAGTGAAGGCTCTATATGATACCCTCATCTCAGGTGATGTATGGGGGGGGGGGGGGGGGATACACACAGTACAGTCATGGCTCTCTATGAAACCCCTCATTTCAGGTGATGTATGGGGGGGGTGTATACACAGTACAGTCATGGCTCTCTGACACTCCATACAATACAGTGACATTTCTATAGATGAATATCCAGTAAACTCACAAGGAATTTCAGGTGACAAAGTTGTATTTTATTGGAATTTTGGTGGACGTAATACACGATATTTACCATTAACCAAAAAAGAAAAATATAAACAAATAAAAAAAAAAAAAATGGAAAAAGAATTGAATCAATAAATACATTTTTAACATGTGCTTGATGCCCCGTACGTCATCCTGGGTCAGCAGGCGTATCGCCACCCTCGCAGTAGCGCACCCCTCTTAATGGACCATTCCCCAGCCATGGGTCAGTCCAGATAAGCTCCCTACATATGACAGCTGGGGGACATCATTGTGACCAAATCATATTACCAATAAAAGCCAGTAGTGCCATCATGCTAGAAGCAGCGATTTGTAAATACGGTAAAACGGGGACAGTTAGTATAAATAATGTGGGGGGTGGGGGGGCGCGTGGTTACAAAGTGGGCGGAGTCACTCAGGTGCGGGTTTCACTTGTTTAGCCGCCTCCATCTTGGACAGAGTCTCATCCCACATGACAAACTGTTTGGAGAGCAGAAGAGTCTGAAGCAGCTGGTTAAGGAGCACATCATTCACACATTATAATATACAAGCTTTGACCGCCATCATCCAGAGATCAGTGTTGTAGGTGAAGGACGGCTGGATAGGTGGATAGAAGTTTCCGGTGGCGGTGGGATCAAATCAGAGAAATATGTGCACTATCACTGACCTCCTTCAGAAGAGTCTACTCCCCCGGCTGCCATGCTGGTCCTCCGCCTTCCTCACCTATCAACACTGTCTTCTGTACTCTGACAGCAGTCTCCAACAATCTCTTGGGAGCAGTCAAAGCATCTCCTGGAATTTTGCAGCATTTTTCTCTCTTTTTTTATAACCAGGAGGTCCCCAATATGCAAGTTTGTTTTGTTTTTTTGACAGACGTTGGGTTAGGCTCCATTCAGACTTGTGCAACTTCTAAATTGTGTTATTTCCAGTGCGACTTTGGCTGGGTGCGACTTGTGGTTTACCATTTGCCAACAGCGCTATAGCCAAATGACAGCTACAGCGAGGCCGGATAGTTTTGGAAGGGGGTCATATGACGGCCTCCCCTGCTGACGCCCGCTGTGGCGTACTCCGGATACTGCTGATCACAGATTGAAGTAAAGAGCCAATCAGCAGCTCTTTCCCATGCGATCATCCGTGTCCCATCACAGCTAAAACACGATGTAAGCAGAAGCTGGTTATCGGCTTGTCTTGCCTCACACTGACAGCACGAGGAGAGCCAATGACTGCCTTGTGTAAGAGGGACATCTACACTGATTATCAGTGCAGTCCCAACAGTGCCGCCTACCAGTGATGCCCATCAGTGTTCATCAGCGAAGGAGAAAAATTCGGTTTACAAAATTGTATACCAAACTATGAAAAAAAGTTTCCCCCTCCCCCCCCCAACATTTTTAGTCATTTCTAGTTTATTAAGAAAAAAAAAAAAAAAAAAAAAAAAAAATAAAAATAATATATATATATATATATATATATATATATATATAAAAAAAAAAGGCGTCCTTTTTTTCCCCCCACAAATAGAGCTTTCTTTTGGTGGTATTTGATCACCTCCGTGGTTTTTATTTTTTGCGCTATATACAAAAAAAAAAAAAATGCAATTGTTTTTACATTTTGCTATAAAAGATCTCCCAAAAATATATTAAAAAAAACAATTGTTTTCCTGAGTTTAGACTATGTATTCTTCTACATATTTTTGGTAAAAAAAAAAAAAGTTTTTATTAGTAGTGGCGAGCTGCGCTTTTTATCGGGGCTGCGACATTATGGCAGACGCTATCCCCGCCTCTTAAAAGGGTACATACAGGTACGCCCATTTGGCCACCGCTGCCATTGTGCCGACATATATCAGGCGTGCAGGGGTCGGCAAGCGGTTAAATACCAAGAAAAAGTTCTATTTGTGTTAAAAAAAAAATTTGCATTTGAGTACAGCGCTGCATGACCGCGCAATTGTCAAAGTGCGACAGCACTAAAAGCTGAACATGAGCTTGGGCAGGAAGGGTTGCCCAGTAGGCAAGTGGTTAATGAGCGAGCGGGCGGCCATCTTCACAACCAGTGAATAGCAGGTTGTTAAGAAGTGGCCACCACGTCCTTAACAAACGATGACATCAGCTGTCAGCGGGATTTCCTGCTGACAGCTGAATGTAAACAAAAGCTTTGGTGTAAAAAGAAAAAAAAAAAAAAAAAAAAATTAAAAAAAACTGTGTGGGGGTCCCCTCCCCAAACCATACCAGGCACTTTGGGTCTGGTATGGATTTTAAGGAGAATCCCAAGCCAATAAAAAAAAAAAAAAAAAAAAAGTGCGACGGTCCACCACCAAAATACATACCGGACCCTTATCCGTGGAGGAGTCATCTGATATTCATTGGTTGATAAGCAGCTGGCAACTGCCAACATCCCCAACAACCAGGGTGTGCCTCCAAAGTCACACAAAACTGTTGCATGCAAAACATCCAGGTGTGACTTTCATTACACTTTTGATGGTTAACATTGAAGTCTATGGCCCTCAAGCCGCATGAAAGTCGGACCAAAGTAGTGCATGAACTACTCTGAAGGTGCATAGATATGAACAGTATTCATTGGAAACCATTGGGTGCGATTTGTCATGCGACGTTGGTGTCCAAAGGCATGACAAGCCATACAAGTATGAATGGAGCTTTAAGACTGCTCTTGAAAAACCACCCAAAAATACCTGCACTATATTTGGTCAATGAAGCGAGTCACAAAGCACGCAGCATTACCATCTGTTTGCTGTGGAATGCTACAACACAGATTTGTTTCATTGTATATTTGCATTGGGGTGCCATTCAGGGGTGCCATGTGTGAAGTGGCATTATAAGTCACCACAAACTGCAAGCACTGTGCTGTACCACAGAAGCCGTCATTTCCTGTAACTTGGTTGCAGATCTAGTTGTTTCCCATTACTTGAAAGTTACTCTTCAGGGGTCTCCAACCGGACACACCCCATGGGCGCCCGGTTTGCACACAATACCGTTTATGCAGGCACCCACATCCATTGGTTGTAACGGACAGCACACTGGGCGGTCTCAAAGCCAGACCCACCAACATCACTGAGAGCATACTGACAGCTAAGGACTTCGGAAGGGGGTTGCTGAAGAAGCTCACCCCTCATGCCTGCAGCGGCACCCTGCCTTCCCAAAAAGGTACAGAGTTTAGGGCCGGATTTGCATTGAAGTTGACCTAAATCCTGAAGAGACATACCCTGGGGCTGATCTGGAGTCTAAGGTGAATGCATTAGGGCTGGTCTGAAGGTACAGGATTTGGGGCTCCTCCGAGGCCTCTAGTGCATGCTCCGGGGGCGATTTGCACTCAAAGTTCTACTGCCAATAGCAAATTAAAGTGGAGTTCCACCACAAAAGTTCAACTTCCGCTTTAAGTGATGGTGACCCCCTGACATGCCACATTAGGCGTGTTTTTTTTTTAAGGGGGGGGGGGGGGGGGGAAGAGAAGCAGGTACCCAGTTCGAGGGCACCAAGCTCCCACTTCCTCCCGGGGTTCCGTGGTGCCGGAAGGAAGTTCATCTCTTCCCTCCCTCCCTGCAATCTTCTGGGACACGTCACAGGTCCAGAAGATTGGCAGCCACTCACAGTGCGGCTAGTGCTCATAGTTAAGCCTCGTACACACGATCGGATTGTTGGCCAACAAAACCGTGGACTTTTGTCTGAAGGGCGTTGGCCAGGAACTTGTTTTGCATACCCACGGCACAGAATTGTGGGCCAACAAATACGAACCTAGTGACGTACTACGTGTTTTTTCAGCTCTTTAGCGTCACCCTTTGGGCTCCTTCTGCTAATTTCATGTTAGTAGAAGTTTGGCAAGTGTCAATTCGCCCTTTTTTCATTTTGCCCTTTTCAGTTCATTTCTGAACGGCCGTTCGTCAACCAGACACGTTGCGGAATCGGAGGAGATAACATGTTATTTTAGTATTGGCCTTGGAGTTATTGCTTTGACCCAAGTCCAGTCCAGGAACAGGAGGAGGAGGATTTCCTGGACAAAAAATTGGTTGCTTAATTATTGACCAATGATGTCATATGCCTTTGCTGCGGGATCTCCAGGAGAATAATCCGAATGATTTTCGGAATTATCCCCGGATGACGGACCCCTGCTTTCACCAACTCTTGGCATTGCTGACCCCCTATATTAAGAAGTAGCACACATGCATAAGGCTTTTATTTTATATTTTGGTTGAATAATAATGATTTGATTTGTTATATTTTCTATATTTTTGGATGCATAGAATGCACTTTTTGGTGAAGTTCTATTGGCAGATAACATGTCTAATTTTCATTTTTTTTTTTCTTTTTTTAAAGCAAATAAAAAATAAATAAAAATAAAAAAATTGTGGAGAATGATACTTGGCTATGTGTTTTACTTCAAAATGACAGTTTGGGAGTAGACAGTTACATTTAAAAAAAATACAATGTAAAATTGACAAGGGACACCAACATATTTGTATCTTTGATCTTAACTACGGGATAATGGGGCTGTGATAACTTGCAAAAAAAAAAAAAAAAAGCATAATATTATTCTTGACATCACTAGAAAATAAAAGCCTTTGAAAATGAGTTTGCAATAACTCCATCAGTATCACCAGCAATGCAGCTTCATTATTATCCCATTATAGAAGAGAATTGTGCACTGCATTTCCAGATTTCATAATTTGCCGCGTCACGAATGTTAATTCTCCATTACGAACGCCAGTTTACAAGACCGACCGCTTCCGGCTCGTCCTTGCCTCCGAGCATGCATGTTTGCACTTTGGACTTTTGTCTGATGGACTTGTGTACACACGCTTGAAAAATCCGATAGACATTTGTCCGCGGAAAATATTTAAAACCTGCCATCCAACACTTGTCCGCAGAAAATCCGACAATTGTCCGATGGAACGTACAAACGGTCGGATTTTCTGCCAACAGCCTTGTCATCACACAATTACCGTCGGAAAATCCGATCGTGTGTACGAGGCTTTAGAATGCCGGCGCTGTGGAGAGGAGCGGGGCTTCGCTCGCACGCATCACTGGACCGTGGGACAGGCGAGTGTCCCATTATTAAAAGTCAGCAGCTATACTTTTTTGTAGCTGCTGACTTTTAAATGGGTGGAACTCGGCTTTAAACCCATTAACTATCTTATAACAATATGTTTTTAACTTGTACAGGTGTAGAGTGCAAAATTGTAAAAACAAAGACCGAGGCTGGGTTCACACTATTGGGAATTGGATGTGGGGTTTCACCGCATCCAGTTCGCATGTCAGGAGATTGTGGCCGGATCTCTATGGAACCGGTTCACACATCTCCGGTGCGCTTTCTGGTCTGTTTCAGGTCCGAATTCAGACAAAAAATTCAGGCAGAAACCAGACTTAAAAAACGGTGAACAGGAGCGACACAGGACCTCTGCTGTGGGCCGCCCTGTGAAGCCGGCCTAAAAGGTGCTCTTGGTGACTGGCGTGCTAATAGTCTATTGCTTGTAAACATGACATGTATTTTGAAAAAAGCAGATAACCGCCGCCATACCATAGCACCGCGGCTGTACTCTTCTGTAACAAAAATAAAGTTATTTTCCCATCTCTAGCAATACAGCAGCAGACTCTAACACTCTCCTGTAACATGGCTGCTCTCGGCACGGGTCTGTGTATGCCACGCCGGTCCCCGCCATACACAGACCCGCGCCGGTCCCCGCCATACACAGACCCGCGCCGGTCCCCGCCATACACAGACCCGCGCCGGTCCCCGCCATACACAGACCCGCGCCGGTCCCCGCCATACACAGACCCGCGCCGGTCCCCGCCATACACAGACCCGCGCCTCTGCAGTCTCCATACAAAAGGATACCAGCTTGTTATAATCCTCCAGCAGCTTCTTGGTCTCAGTAGAGATCTCCTCACACTGGTCCTATAAGGAAGAAATAGGTACGGTCAGAATGAAGCAAATGAAAGTCGGTGACCTGCAGTGCAACATCTGTGAGGGTTGCAAATGATTACAGAGCTGCATGAAAGTGCCTAACCTATAGTCACCGACAATGAGCACTGTCCAGCCCGGGACATACTGCCTCCTTCAAGACCAGCCAGAACCCTTTTGTTTCAGTTTTAAACAGAACTACACGTCCCATGAACCTTTGCTTGTGTGTATTGTACTGGACATGCGTCCTAGTGCCTCAGCTGGAGCAGATATCCACTCATTGTGAAAAAGCACATATGGTAACACAATGGCCTCCTCTCCCTGGTGGAGAGCACTCCACATGCCTGGCATTCTTGTATATAGGTATGCTAAAATGTTGCAAAAACTTTAGCTGTGCAATCTGAAGTTGATTATACTCTAATAAAATGCAAGCAAGTGATCAGCAGATTGCACAGCTAAAGTCAGCAGCACCCAGTTCCAATTTGCGGGTAGCTACTCTCAAGTTGTACGATCTCTATGGAGCCCCATCCAAAAATTGCGAGTGTGTTTCAGCAATTATTCACCTTGTTACAGATCTTCATAAATAATAGGAAGACTGGGCTTATACAGGGCATCCGGAAAGTATTCACAGCGCTTCACTTTTTCCACATTTTGTTATGTTACAGCCTTATTCCAAAATGGATTAAATTCATTATTTTCCTCAAAGTTCTACAAATAATCCCCCATAATGACAGCGTGAAAGAAATTTGTTTGAAATCTTTGCAAAAGTATTAAAAACAAACAATACATAAGTATTCACAGCCTTTGCCATGACACTCAGAATTGAGCTCAGGTGTATCCTGTTTCCACTGATCATCCTTGAGATGTTTCTACAACTTGATTGAATTTACCACAGGTGGACTCCAGTTGGACATGATTTGGAAAGGCGCACACCTGTCTAGATAAGGTCCCACAGGTCATGTCAGTGGCAGGAGCTGGGAGACTAGTCAGGATTGAGGAAAAGATGAATGCAGCAATGTACAGAGACATCCTTGATGAAAATCTGCTCCCAAGTGCTCTGGACCTCAGACTGGGGAGAAGGTTCATCTTCCAACAGGACAACCACCCTAAGCCCACAGCCAAGATAACAAAAGGAGTGTCTATGGGACAACTCTGAATGTCCTTGAGTGGCCCAGCCAGAGCCCAGACTTGAACCCAATTGAACATCTCTGGAGAGATCTGGAAATGTCTGTGCACCGACCCTCCCCATCCAAACTGATGGAGCTTGAGAGGTCCTGCAAAGAAGAATGGGAGAAACTGCCCAAAAATAGGTGTGCCAAGCTTGTAGCATCATACTCAAAATGACTCGTGAGGCTGCAACTGGTGCCAAAGGTTCTTCAAAGTATTGAGCAAAGGCTGGAGATACTTATGTACATGGGATTTGTTTTTATTTTTTTTTAGTAAATTTGAAATCTTTCTAAACAAGCTTCTTTCACGTTGTCATTATGGGGGATTGTTTGTAGAATTTTGAGGAAAATAATGAATTTAATGTATTTTGGAATAAGGCATGACATAACAAAAAAGTGGAAAAAGCGAAGCGCTGTAAATACTTTCTGGATGCTCTGTATAAGTGGCTATAAGATTATAATTTTCAGTTTCTGGGGTTTAATAACTCAAAATCTCTCCTATGGGGTCATGGGTGGCAATAATAAATGGACAGAAGTATTTATTTATTCTTCCTGGGTTTTTAAGCTGGAGTTGGATGTAAAGAGATCCTGTCCGGGTCAAAGATTCCCATTTACAGAAAATGAACGAACGATATGTATGAGATTGCAGGAGATACTTCATGTATGTATGCATGTATGAGATTGCAGGAGATACATACATACATACATGAAGTATGTATGCATGTAAGATTGCAGGAGATACTTCATGCATGTATGAGATTGCAGGAGATACATACATGAAGTATGTATGTATGTATGTATGAATGAATGAGATTGCAGGAGATACATACATGAAGTATGTATGTATGTATGTATGAATGAATGAGATTGCAGGAGATACTTCATGTAGGTATGCGATTGCAGGAGATACATACAGTATGTATGTATGCGATTGCAGGAGATACTTTATGTATGTTGTATGTATGTATGTATGAATGAATGAGATTGCAGGAGATACATACAGTATGCATGCATGCATGAGATTGCAGGAGATACTTCATGTAGGTATGCAATTGCAGGACATACATACATATATACATGCATGCATGAAGTATCTCCTGCAATCGCATACCTACATGAAGTATCTTCTGCAATCTCATGCATGCATACTGTATGTATGTATGTATGTATGTATGTATGTATGTATGTATGTATGTATGCATCTCCTGCAATCTCATACATGCCTACATACATAAAGTATCTCCTGCAATTACATACCTACATGAAGTATCTCCTGCAATCTCATACATACAGTATGTATGCATGCATGTATGAGATTGCAGGAGATACTTCATGTAGGTATGTATGTAATTGCAGGAGATACTTTATGTATGTAGGCATGTATGAGATTGCAGGATATGGTGTGAGAGTGAGTGTGAGTGAGAGTGTTCACACCCTCACAGCCAATCAGCAACACCCCTGTACTACATTACCCAATCACAGACATGACTGACCTGTTGCTGGATGTGGATCTGGGACAGACTCTGTAACTTGGAGACCTGAGATGGAACCGCTGGGGAGAAGAAATACAAAAATGTATCATGTAATGTATGCATATAAACACACATTCCATTGTAACCCCTCCCTCCCACTTTCCGTCCAATAAGATAAGGGATGCCCCTTTTTCATCACTGTGCAGTCATCACTAGGGGGAATTTCTCTTTTCTCTGTACTGAGAACGGGTTGGGAGAGGCTGGCCGGATGCTATAAAATGTCACAGCGCCAATAATGGGGCACTATTCCTGACACCAAAGATGGGGCACTATTCCCGATCAGAAGGAGAGGGGATGGATGAGGATTGAAGTCTGGTCTGAATGGTGAGGTCATAGTGGGGTGGTCGGGGCATGTCCGCAGCTTACCTTTGATGTGCTCACTGTCCAGGAACGGCTGCAGGGAATGGAGCTGCTCCAGCAGGGCGGCCTGGGACAGAATATACGACTCCTCTGCAGGGGGGGGGGGGGGGGAATAAAAAACACACAGAGAGTCACACCCTGAGCTGCACGGCTTCCTTACATCACCCTGTCCATCGTCTACTACTGGCCACACAAGAGCTCCTGAACATGCAGCAGTTCACCAATCAGAAGAAACTCTCATTTCAGTGTGCAGGTTAACCAAATTCCGGACAGACCCATAGCAGATTTACTGCTACAGGGCGGCCCTCCAGTGCAGAATTATATTTACACACGATTCTGCACTTCTTCCTGAATGGAGAGGGCGTGTGATCCGATCTGCGGGTTCCCGGCACTGGATGTCCTCCGGCACCTGCTGATCATTGGGCAGACACACTGAGCCATTACTTCCTTTAAGTAAAAGCACCTCACTTACTACACAGACACTGGCTAGGCACACAATTAACCCTTTGATGATCCCTTCCCAGCCCGTGTCATTAGTACAGTGACAGTGCATATTTTCAGCACTGATCACTGTATTGGTGTTACTGGTTCCCACAAAGTGGCAGTTAGCGTCACTGTCTACTGCAATATAGCAGTGCTCCTATAAAAGTCACTGATTGCCGCCACTACTAGTATATAAAAAATCCAGTATATATCATAGTTTGTAGACGCTACAACTTTTGCGCAAGATAAATAAACGCTTATTGGGATTTTTTTTTTTTTACTGGATATGTTTTATAGCAGAAAGTAAAAAAAAAAAAAAAAAAATGTATATATATATATATTTTTTTTTTTTTTTTTCAGAATTTTCTGTCTTTTTTTTATATAGCGCAAAAAAAAATTAAACTGCAGGAGGTGATCAAATATCACCAAAAGAAAGTTCTATTTGTGGGGGAATTTTTTTTTTTTAGAAATGATATTTGGGTACAGCGTCGCACAACCACGCGGTTGTCAGTTAAAGTTAAGCAGTGCCGTATCGCTAAAAAATGGTCTGGTCATGAAGGGGGGGGGGGGGGGGGTAAATCTTCCAGACGTCAAGTGGTTAAATAATAAATTCCCCCTCAGCACAGTCATCTTGCCCCCTTTGCCCAGCAGTCACACAGCTGATGCGTTGCTGTACGCACACCAAGGACCGCCAGACATGCTGCACCCGTGTGCAGGCCTGGGTGCCTCCAACAGGGCACCCGGGCATGCACATGGCTAAAGGACCTTGGCGACACCCTATGCCCCGCACCCAAACCTGCCACATTGCCCATACATAGAACAGGAAAGACGCTGGAAGAAGAAGGGTGTCCCCAGCGGGATCCTGCAAACCAAGGCCAGCGATTGGTTGGCCTTGGTGTGCAGGATCCTGGCCAGTGATTGGCTGACAGACCGGGGGAACCATCAGAAGAAGAATAAAGACATGCCAAGTCCTAACATCACACATTGTAGAGCTGCACAATTAATGGTCAAGAATCTTTATCGCGATCTTGACTAAAGTGTTTCCAGATTCTTCCTATGCAGAGAATTCTCTCTGCTCTTCTGAAGCCGCAGCCCTCAAAAGAAAGGAAGAGAAAAACCTGGCAGTCCACCAAGAATCACAACATTCTTCATCAGTTGAACTCAAGTATAAACATTGTAACAATTTATCAGTGGAATAGACTTTGGTGTGTAAGTGGAAAAAAGTTTAACCACTTAAACCTTTTTTTCTGACATTTGTCGGTTTCAAGTTAATTTTTTTTTTTTTTTTTTTATTTACTTAGAACCCCCAAACATTACATATATTTTTAGTAGACACCTTGGAGAATAAAATGGTGGTTGTTTCAATATCTTATATAACACTGCTTTAGCGCAGTGGTGTTTAAAATGTATTTTTTTTTTTTTTTTAAACGACTGAATTAAAAAAAAGGGGGAGGAACCAGTAAAGTTGGCCCACTTTTTTGTATAATGTGAAAGATTTGCGATCTTTTTATTTTAAGCAAAAAAAAAAAAAAAAAAAAAGAGATGGCTATCATGCTCTCTCCTTATGGAGGTTTTGATATAATGGTTACAAATTGGAATTAAGCCTTGATGAAGGGAGAGTGTATTGACCCCCGAAACGCATTGGCGTCTTAATACAGTGGCACCTTGGTTTCTGAGTAATGTGGTTAACGATAGTTTTGAAAGACGAGCAACTTTTTATTTTTATTCTGACTCGGTTTGCAAAACAAGCTAATGGGCGGTGCAGTACCGCATTTGGCCAGAGGTGCAGGGGGCGCCAGGACACTCAGAACAGTTTGGAGCCGCTCGGATATACTCGGAAATACTCCGTTCCTGAGTTCAGCCGAGCTGTCCCTGAGTATTTCCAAGGCTCTCCGGTGCCCCCCACCCAACCCTGGCCACATGCGTTATTGCATGCAATAGAAGTCAATGAGGAACGAATTCTCTTTGTTTCCATTGACTTCTATTGGTAAACTCGCTTTGATATGCGAGTGCTTTGGATTACAAGCATTATCCTGGAACGGATTATGCTTGTAATCCAAGGCTCCACTGTGCGACCAGTTTATGAACCAATAAAAGTACCTGGATTCTTTCATCTCTTTTGTTGAGGCACTCCCCTCTATATTCCTAGGGGCGGAGCTCCATTCGGGTGTCCACTGAGGGAAGTCTTGCAGGAAGTTAGCCGCCTCTTCCGATTGTACAATCCCCTTAAGACAAGGGCCCGCCCCCCATTGTGGAGGGGGGGGGGGAAATTGCACGAATTAATGGGATGCAGTTTTCAGGCGCTATTTCTAGCGCTAGAACGCCTGAAAACCGCCTCCCATTAATTACAGTGTGATTTTTCACACTGGGGGCGGGGCGCTTGCGGAACGTTAGGAAAAGTCCTTCAAGCAGCACCTTTGGGAGCGCTGTATTTGGCGCTCCCAAACCGCCCTACCCATTGAAACAAATGGGTAGAGTTTCCAAAGCAATACGGTCACTATTAACCCCTTCTTTTGGGGTTAAAAGCACCCCATTAGCGGTCAAAAAGCGGAGCTTAAACAGCGGTAAAGCGGCGCTTAAACGAGCGGCGCTTTCGGTGTGAAAGATACCAACAGCTGTGCATGAAAATGGCTACATACTGATTGGACAGATCGGGTGGGTCTTTGTGTATATATATATATATATATATATATATATATATATATATATATATATATATATATATATATATATATATATATATATATATATATATATATATATATATATATATATATATATATATATGATAATTCTGACAAATCTAAAAGTGGATTGTACAGAGATTGCAATGTGTATGGTGACCCAATCACCAGGGCAGTCCGATCCACCCGGAGTGGGAGGAGTCTCACCTGCCAGAATGTATTCCAGTTTCATGACGTCGGGAACAGCCACTCGATCGATGTACTGAGGATCCAGATATTTAATCAGATCATCAACTGAAAACACACAAAAAGGAGAGAAATATAAATCACTAATGAGAGCAACCCGTAATACCGAACACACAGAGATCTACCACCGGGGGGTCCAACAACTGCCGGAGAGCTCAGGACACAAGAGCCAAGAATGCCAGTCACACAGGTGGTATATATATATATATATATGTCATAAACCAATCAATGAGTTTGTTTTAACCTGTTGTGTGACTGTATTGAAGACGCTGTCACAAAACAAATACAAAGTAACATTGTTTATAAACATTGTTCAGACAGGAGATAGAGAGATGCAAAGTAGCATTGTTTATAAACATTGTTCAGATGGGGATTGGGTTCTATAGTGCACATATATATCAGGTAACAATGTAACTCTCTGTGCTGTTATCGGCTCTCTGGATTTCTGGCAGGATGTGTGAGCGGCAGACGCAAGGCAGAAAGGGGCACAGGAGAATGCAGCATGAGTAGCGAGACCACCCAGAGGTGGGCGGGGCGGAGCTGTCATTGGAAGGGTCACTCACTCTTCTTGTAGAGGGTCTTCACACGCTCCCTCTTCCCAGCGAGGTTCCCCAGAGACACCTGAACCTTCAACAACCCGTCCGCAATCTGCAGGATGAGGAGAGAGGAGCTCTGAGGAGGAGACATCACATCATGGGTGGAGGGGGAGGGGAAATCACAGACCAGAGGGGACCCCCTTGGGGGGGGGGAAATCACAGAACAGAGGGGACCCCCTTGGGGGGGGGAGGGGAAATCACAGAACAGAGGGGACCCCCTTGGGGGGGGGGGAAATCACAAATCACAGACCAGAGGGGACCCCCTTGGGGGGGGGGGGAATCACAGACCAGAGGGGACCCCCTTGGGGGGGGGGAATCACAGACCAGAGGGGACCCCCTTGGGGGGGGGGGGAAATCACAGACCAGAGGGGACCCCCTTGGGGGGGGGGGGATCACAGACCAGAGGGGACCCCCTTGGGGGGGGGGGAATCACAGACCAGAGGGGACCCCCTTGGGGGGGGGGGAATCACAGACCAGAGGGGACCCCCTTGGGGGGAGGGGAAATCACAGAACAGAGGGGACCCCCTTGGGGGGAGGGGAAATCACAGAACAGAGGGGACCCCCGGGGGGGAGGGGAATCACAGAACAGAGGGGACCCCCGGGGGGGAGGGGAATCACAGAACAGAGGGGACCCCCTTGGGGGGAGGGGAAATCACAGAAGAGAGGGGACCCCCGGGGGGGATGTGATAACAGGAGGGTGGAGAGGAGATAAATACCAAGAGAAACATTTGGGGGGGCATTTATAGAACAGAATGGACCATTTGGGGGTGATGACAGGAGAGAGGAGAAGACATCATCGAATGGAGGGGGGGTTGGGGCGGGGTTGTCATGGTGACACGATGAGAAATGACAGTTGAGGGGTCACATCACCTTCCTGGCCGGCACTCGGCTCTCCCCGTATAGCCGCCTCTCCACCTCCTCCACCCGGCACTGCAACTCCCGGAGCTCCGCCATCACCGACAGTCGCTCTGATTACACGTCATCACACGGCGACCCCCACCCTGCGTTCCAGCGACCAGAAGTGACGACACTATGGAGAGGGGCGTACCGTGAGAGAGAGCGAGAGCTGAACAACACTGGCTCCTCCCATTATTCTCATCTCTCCACTCTGCACTGGTTGTAGCTTGCACGTGGGTGGAGCTACAGCGGAACTCACCCCCTGACAGGTGTGATCACTACGTGTGTCCCCAGCTACAGGATATTCCCCTCACTTCCTGCTTAAGTGACACCTTTTAGGGGGGGGGGGGAATCTATCTTTCTGTTTCTTTGGTTGAGCAAGTCTAATTTCCTTAGTTTTGGAAGAAGTAGTGGAAGGTTACAACTCTGTCATTTTTTTTTTGCTTTCTGTGTTCCATTTGTAGCGCTGGTATTTTTAATACCGATGCTAGTATTTTTGTAAATGTAAGTTTGTCTGAAGCTGCAGTTTGGCTCAGAATAATTATGCTAAAGTTCTGGCTTCTGTACCAGTTTGATGTGTACCGACGCCATTTTCTGGGGTTGGTTCGTTTTTCCCGACCTCGGCTGAAAGAATCAGGTACTGTGGGGAAAACTCTTTAATTTTGCAACCAGAAGCTTATTGTGCCCCCCTGTGTAGGGTTGCCACCTTTTCTTCAAGCCAAACCCGAACATTTTCCCGGCGCAC
This sequence comes from Lithobates pipiens, assembly GCF_037356315.1. Taxonomy (NCBI): domain Eukaryota; kingdom Metazoa; phylum Chordata; class Amphibia; order Anura; family Ranidae; genus Lithobates; species Lithobates pipiens. The sequence goes on along the minus strand of NW_027507764.1, from coordinate 23,018,502 downwards.
GGCAATTTTTTTGTAGTACACGCTATAGGATTGTAAAATACCTTGGGTTACCCAAAAAGAGTAGTAATGAAGTGTGCTACACAGAACAGTTGCTATAGCCAAATTGCATTAACAGTGGAGGGACTTAAATGGGCATGATTAAATAAAACAAAAGCATTTAGTGTACCCATAAAATATGATTCGATTAATAAAAGAAATATCAGTGACAATAGCCTACCTTAAAATTGGACACTGTCAGCCAGAAGGGCAGTGGACAGTGTCAGTAGGGCAGTAAATGGTGTCAGTAGAGCAGTAAATGGTGTCAGTAGGACAGTGGACAGTGTCAGTAGGGCAGTGGACAGTGTCAGTAGGGCAGTGGACAGTGTCAGTAGGGCAGTACATGGTGTCATTAGGGCAGTACATGGTGTCATTAGGGCAGTAAATGGTGTCAGTAGATCAGTGGACAGTGTCAGTAGAGCAGTAAATGGTGTCAGTAGGGTAGTAAATTGTGTCAGTAGATCAGTGGACAGTGTCAGTAGAGCAGTAAATGGTGTCAGTATGGCAGTAAATGGTGTCAGTAGAGCAGTGGACAGTGTCAGTAGGGCAGTGGACAGTGTCAGTAGAGCAGTAAATTGTGTCAGTAGGGCAGTAAATGGTGTCAGTAGGGCAGTGGACAGTGTCAGTAGAGCAGTAAATGGTATCAGTAGGGCAGTGGACAGTGTCAGTAGGGCAGTACATGGTGTCAGTAGGGCAGTAAATGGTGTCAGTAGGGCAGTAAATGGTGTCAGTAGGGCAGTGGACAGTGTCAGTAGAGCAGTAAATGGTGTCAGTAGAGCAGTGGACAGTGTCAGTAGGGCAGTGTACAGTGTCAGTAGAGCAGTAAATTGTGTCAGTAGGGCAGTAAATGGTGTCAGTAGGGCAGTGGACAGTGTCAGTAGAGCAGTAAATGGTATCAGTAGGGCAGTGGACAGTGTCAGTAGGGCAGTACATGGTGTCAGTAGGGCAGTAAATGGTGTCAGTAGGGCAGTAAATGGTGTCAGTAGGGCAGTGGACAGTGTCAGTAGAGCAGTAAATGGTGTCAGTAGGGCAGTGGACAGTGTCAGTAGGGCAGTGGACAGTGTCAGTAGGGCACTAAATTGTGTCAGTAGAGCAGTTGACAGTGTCAGTAGAGCAGTAAATGGTGTCAGTAGGGCAGTGCGGTGCGGTGTGACAAGAGGGGGTGCGGTGTGACAGGAGGTGGTGCTGCGGTGTGACAGGAGGGGATGCGGTGTGACAGGAGGTGGTGCAGAGTGTGACAGGAGGTGGTGCAGAGTGTGACAGGAGGGGGTGCAGAGTGTGACAGGAGGGGGTGCAGAGTGTGACAGGAGGGGGTGCAGAGTGTGACAGGAGGGGGTGCAGAGTGTGACAGGATGGGGTGCAGAGTGTGACAGGATGGGGTGCAGAGTGTGACAGGATGGCGTGCAGAGTGTGACAGGAGGGGGTGCAGAGTGTGACAGGAGGGGGTGCAGAGTGTGACAGGAGGGGGTGCTGCGGTGTGACAGGAGGGGGTGCTGCGGTGTGACAGGAGGGGGTGCAGAGTGTGACAGGAGGGGGTGCAGAGTGTGACAGGAGGTGGTGCAGAGTGTGACAGGAGGGGGTGCAGAGTGTGACAGGAGGTGGTGCAGAGTGTGACAGGAGGGGGTGCGATGTGACAGGATGGGGTGCAGAGTGTGACAGGAGGGGGTGCAGAGTGTGACAGGAGGGGATGCAGAGTGTGACAGGAGGGGGTGCAGAGTGTGACAGGAGGGGGTGCTGCGGTGTGACAGGAGGGGATGCGGTGTGAAAGGAGGGGGTGCAGAGTGTGACAGGAGGGGGTGCGATGTGACAGGATGGGGTGCAGAGTGTGACAGGAGGGGGTGCAGAGTGTGACAGGAGGGGGTGCAGAGTGTGACAGGAGGGGGTGCAGAGTGTGACAGGATGGGGTGCAGAGTGTGACAGGAGGGGGTGCAGAGTGTGACAGGAGGGGGTGCAGAGTGTGACAGGAGGGGGTGCAGAGTGTGACAGGAGGGGGTGCAGAGTGTGACAGGAGGTGGTGCAGAGTGTGACAGGAGGTGGTGCAGAGTGTGACAGGAGGTGGTGCAGAGTGTGACAGGAGGTGGTGCAGAGTGTGACAGGAGGTGGTGCAGAGTGTGACAGGAGGGGGTGCGATGTGACAGGATGGGGTGCAGAGTGTGACAGGAGGGGGTGCAGAGTGTGACAGGAGGGGGTGCAGAGTGTGACAGGAGGGGGTGCAGAGTGTGACAGGAGGGGGTGCGATGTGACAGGATGGGGTGCAGAGTGTGACAGGAGGGGGTGCAGAGTGTGACAGGAGGGGGTGCAGAGTGTGACAGGAGGGGGTGCGATGTGACAGGATGGGGTGCAGAGTGTGACAGGAGGGGGTGCAGAGTGTGACAGGAGGGGGTGCGATGTGACAGGATGGGGTGCAGAGTGTGACAGGAGGGGGTGCAGAGTGTGACAGGAGGGGGTGCAGAGTGTGACAGGAGAGGGTGCGATGTGACAGGATGGGGTGCAGAGTGTGACAGGAGGTGGTGCAGAGTGTGACAGGAGGGGGTGCGATGTGACAGGATGGGGTGCAGAGTGTGACAGGAGGGGGTGCAGAGTGTGACAGGAGGGGGTGCAGAGTGACAGGAGGGGGTGCAGAGTGACAGGAGGGGGTGCGGTGTGACAGGAGGCGGTGCGGTGTGACAGGAGGCGGTGCGGTGTGACAGGAGGGGCCCGTGCAAATACAGAGGAGGGGTGCAATTACAGAGAAATGAGGGACAATTACAGATGAAAGGGGTGCAAATACAGAGGAGAGGGGAAATTACAGAGAAGGGGGGGCAGTTACAGAGGGGGTGGCAAACACAGAAGGGTCAAAACATAAGGGAGAGAGAGGCGACAGGCAGCTGCTGGTGCAGAAGTTTTTAATAAAATAAATGCTTAAAAGCAATCCACTCACTCTGCATGTCAGAGCTGTATATGTCAGTCTGTGAAGTTGGCTGTCCCATCCTCCCCTCCGCTCCATGCTGCTCTTATCACTGAATCGGGAAACTCATGTGAACTCATGTGAACTGTCAGCCTCTGATGATGGAGGCGTGGTTAAGCCTCTGGAATGCTCCGATTGGTCACAGCATCCCAGGCTGGCAGCTCACTGCAGTCTCCCCAGCTCTGTATCCTCGGCTTCCTCCAGAGATTCAGTGATAAGAGCAGATCGGAGGGGGGGATGGGACGTCCAACTTCACAGACTGACATATACAGCTCTGACATGCAGAGTGAGTGGATTGCTTTTAAGCATTTATTTTATTAAAACCTTCCGCACCAGCAGCTGTCTGTCGCCTCTCTCTCCCATGTTTTGATTGCTCTATAATTGCTCCCCCCGCCCGCCGCTCCGATGCGCCTGCTGTCCAGGTCCCCCTGTGTGCTGCGGCTCGTAAAAGGAGGCCCCATGGTACCCCTGTCAGCTGTCCGGGTGTGAGGCAGAGGGAAACCCGGGCACAGCCTCCTAAACCTGTACTGTCCGGGTCAAAACTGGACAGGTGGCAACCCTACCCCTGTGGCAGAGGATTACATGACAAGATCGCTAAACTTATCAAGTCTGTGGCAGAGACTTTGTCGGAGCATCTCACCGGCTGCTAGGTCAGTGAGAGGGGCCTATCCGGTGATTGCTGGATGGGAATCGTTTGTCCTATCAAGGAAATACCTCTCGCCCGCAAAACTACAAAGGTACCTCAATTCCCCTTATCCTCTATTGCAAAAGTGTGCGTTTTTGTTAAATAAACACCTAGAAAAATGACTAAGTGTTGGAGCCAATATTCTTTAATCCACTCTACAACGGGACCCCTAAGACGGACACAGTGAGCAGCTGAGGTCACGGTAAGCCCAACAAAAACACAGCAGCTCCTTCGGGGGTCAGTGCTACACATCATAGAGATTTCCCTTCACTTCCTGTCCCTAGAACACAACAGGAAGTGAGAAGAAATCTCTCCAGTATGAAGGCAGCCCCCTTATAGCTGCCACTGGGGCGGGCAGGTGTCCCCATTGGAAGATCCCCCCATAGATTGTAACCTCAGAGCGTTCCCTACTCATCCCAGAACACTACCCCACATCAGGAGGACACAACGCCCCCAGAGTTCATCCAATAGAAATACTAAATGAATAAATATATTGGAAACCTTCATAGATAGAAACCCCAATATACCCCCAGATTATCCACAGGAGGAGGAATATACCCCCATATTATCCACAGGAAAAGGAATGCACCCCCAGATTACCCACAGGAGGAGGAATACACCCCCAGATTACCCACAGGAAGAGGAATGTACCCCCAGATTACCCGCAGGAGTTGGAAATGTACCCCCAGATTATTCACAGGAGGAGGAATACACCCCCAGATTACCCGCAGGAGGAGGAATACACCCCCAGATTACCCACAGGAAGAGGAATGTACCCCCAGATTACCCACAGGAGGAGGAATACACCCCCAGATTATCCACAGGAAGAGGAATGTACCCCCAGATTACCCACAGGAGGAGGAATACACCCCCAGATTATCCACAGGAAGAGGAATGCACCCCCAGATTACTCACAGGAGGAGAAATACACCCCCAGATTACCCACAGGAAGAGGAATACACCCCCAGATTATCCACAGGAAGAGGAATACACCCCCAAATTACCCACAGGAAGAGGTATGCACCCCCAGATTACCCACAGGAGGAGGAATACACCCCCAGATTATCCACAGGAAGAGGAATACACCCCCAGATTACCCACAGGAGGAGGAAAACACCCCCAGATTATCCACAGGAGGAGGAATACACCCCCAGATTACCCACAGGAGGAGGAATACACCCCCAGATTATCCACAAGAGGAGGAATACACCCCCAGATTACCCACAGGAAGAGGAATACACCCCCAGATTACCCACAGGAGGAGGAATACACCCCCAGATTATCCACAAGAGGAGAAATACACCCCCAGATTACCCACAGGAAGAGGAATACACCCCCAGATTACCCACAGGAGGAGGAATACACCCCCAGATTATCCACAAGAGGAGGAATACACCCCCAGATTACCCACAGAAGGAGGAATACACCCCCAGATTATCCACAGGAAGAGGAATACACACCCAGATTATCCACAGGAAGAGGAATACGCCCCCAGATTATCCACAGGAGGAGGAATACACCCCGCAGATTACCCACAGGAGGAGGAATACACCCCCAGATTATCCCCAGGAGGAGGAATACACCCCCAGATTACCCACAGGAGGAGGAATACACCCCCAGATTATCCACAGGAGGAGGAATACACACCCAGATTATCCACAGGAGGAGGAATACACACCCAGATTATCCACAGGAGGAGGAATACACCCCCAGATTACCCATAGGAGGAGGAATACACCCCCAGATTACCCACAGGAGGAGGAATACACCCCCACATTACCCATAGGAGGAGGAATACATCCCCAGATTATCCACAGGAGGAGGAATACACCCCCAGATTACCCACAGGAGGAGGAATACACCCCCAGATTACCCACAGGAGGAGGAATACACCCCCAGATTACCCATAGGAGGAGGAATACACTCCCAGATTATCCACAGGAAGAGGAATACACCCCCAGATTACCCACAGGAGGAGGAATACACTCCCAGATTATCCACAGGAAGAGGAATACACCCCCAGATTACCCACAGGAGGAGGAATACACCCCCAGATTATCCACAGGAGGAGGAATACACCCCCAGATTACCCACAGGAGGAGGAATACACCCCCAGATTACCCATAGGAGGAGGAATACACCCCCAGATTATCCACAGGAGGAGGAATACACCCCCAGATTATCCACAGCAAGAGGAATACACCCCCAGATTATCCACAGGAGGAGGAATACACCCCCAGATTATCCACAGCAAGAGGAATACACCCCCAGATTACCCACAGGAGGAGGAATACACCCCAAGATTATCCACAGGAGGAGGAATACACCCCCAGATTATCCACAGGAGGAGGAATACACCCCCAGATTATCCACAGGAAGAGGAATACACCCCCAGATTACCCACAGGAGGAGGAATACACCCCAAGATTATCCACAGGAGGAGGAATACACCCCCAGATTATCCACAGGAGGAGGAATACACCCCCAGATTACCCACAGGAGGAGGAATACACCCCCAGATTATCCACAAGAGGAGGAATACACCCCCAGATTACCCACAGGAAGAGGAATACACCCCCAGATTACCCACAGGAGGAGGAATACACCCCCAGATTATCCACAAGAGGAGGAATACACCCCCAGATTACCCACAGGAAGAGGAATACACCCCCAGATTACCCACAGGAGGAGGAATAAACCCCCAGATTACCCACAGGAGGAGGAATACACCCCCAGATTACCCACAGGAGGAGGAATACACCCCCAGATTACCCACAGGAGGAGGAATACACCCCCAGATTATCAACAGGAGGAGGAATACACCCCCAGATTACCCGCAGGAGGAGGAATACACCCCCAGATTACCCACAGGAAGAGGAATGCACCCCCAGATTACCCACAGAAAGAGGAATGTACCCCCAGATTACCCACAGGAGGAGGAATACACCCCCAGATTATCCACAGGAAGAGGAATGAAGGAATGTACCCCCAGATTACCCACAGGAGGAGGAATACACCCCCAGATTATCCACAGGAAGAGGAATGAAGGAATGTACCCCCAGATTACCCACAGGAGGAGGAATACACCCCCAGATTATCCACAGGAAGAGGAATGCACCCCCAGATTACCCACAGGAGGAGAAATACACCCCCAGATTACCCACAGGAGGAGGAATACACCCCCAGATTATCCAAAGGAAGAGGAATACACCACCAAATTACCCACAGGAAGAAGAATGCACCCCCAGATTACCCACAGGAGGAGGAATACACCCCCAGATTACCCACAGGAGGAGGAATACACCCCCACATTATCCACAGGAAGAGGAATACACCCCCAGATTACCCACAGGAGGAGGAATACACCCCAAGATTATCCACAGGAGGAGGAATACACCCCCAGATTATCCACAGGAGGAGGAATACACCCCCAGATTACCCACAGGAGGAGGAATACACCCCCAGATTATCCACGAGAGGAGGAATACACCCCCAGATTACCCACAAGAGGAGGAATACACCCCCAGATTATCCACAAGAGGAGGAATACACCCCCAGATTACCCACAGGAAGAGGAATACACCCCCAGATTACCCACAGGAGGAGGAATACACCCCCAGATTATCCACAAGAGGAGGAATACACCCCCAGATTACCCACAGGAGGAGGAATACACCCCCAGATTTTCCACAGGAAGAGGAATACACCCCCAGATTATCCACAGGAGGAGGAATACACCCCACAGATTACTCACAGGAGGAGGAATACACCCCCAGATTACCCACAGGAGGAGGAATACACCCCCAGATTATCCACAAGAGGAGGAATACACCCCCAGATTACCCACAGGAGGAGGAATACACCCCCAGATTATCCACAGGAAGAGGAATATACCCCCATATTATCCACAGGAAAAGGAATGCACCCCCAGATTACCCACAGGAGGAGGAATACACCCCCAGATTACCCACAGGAAGAGGAATGTACCCTCAGATTATCCACAGGAAGAGGAATGCACCCCCAGATTACCCACAGGAGGAGGAAATGTACCCCCAGATTATTCACAGGAGGAGGAATACACCCCCAGATTACCCGCAGGAGGAGGAATACACCCCCAGATTACCCACAGGAAGAGGAATGCACCCCCAGATTACCCACAGGAAGAGGAATGTACCCCCAGATTACCCACAGGAGGAGGAATACACCCCCAGATTATCCACAGGAAGAGGAATGTACCCCCAGATTACCCACAGGAGGAGGAATACACCCCCAGATTATCCACAGGAAGAGGAATGCACCCCCAGATTACCCACAGGAGGAGAAATACACCCCCAGATTACCCGCAGGAGGAGGAATACACCCCCAGATTATCCACAGGAAGAGGAATACACCCCCAAATTACCCACAGGAAGAGGTATGCACCCCCAGATTACCCACAGGAGGAGGAATACACCCCCATATTATCCACAGGAAGAGGAATACACCCCCAGATTACCCACAGGAGGAGGAATACACCCCCAGATTATCCACAGGAGGAGGAATACACCCCCAGATTACCCACAGGAGGAGGAATACACCCCCAGATTATCCACAAGAGGAGGAATACACCCCCAGATTACCCACAGGAAGAGGAATACACCCCCAGATTACCCACAGGAGGAGGAATACACCCCCAGATTATCCACAAGAGGAGGAATACACCCCCAGATTACCCACAGGAAGAGGAATACACCCCCAGATTACCCACAGGAGGAGGAATACACCCCCAGATTATCCACAAGAGGAGGAATACACCCCCAGATTACCCACAGGAGGAGGAATACACCCCAGATTATCCACAGGAAGAGGAATACACCCCCAGATTATCTACAGGAAGAGGAATACACCCCCAGATTATCCACAGGAGGAGGAATACACCCCCAGATTACCCACAGGATGAGGAATACACCCCCAGATAACCCACAGGAGGAGGAATAAACCCCCAGATTACCCACAGGAGGAGGAATACACCCCCAGATTACCCACAGGAAGAGGAATGTACCCCCAGATTATCCACAGGAAGAGGAATGCACCCCCAGATTACCCACAGGAGGAGGAAATGTACCCCCAGATTATTCACAGGAGGAGGAATACACCCCCAGATTACCCGCAGGAGGAGGAATACACCCCCAGATTACCCACAGGAAGAGGAATGCACCCCCAGATTACCCACAGGAAGAGGAATGTACCCCCAGATTACCCACAGGAGGAGGAATACACCCCCAGATTATCCACAGGAAGAGGAATGTACCCCCAGATTACCCACAGGAGGAGGAATACACCCCCAGATTATCCACAGGAAGAGGAATGCACCCCCAGATTACCCACAGGAGGAGAAATACACCCCCAGATTACCCGCAGGAGGAGGAATACACCCCCAGATTATCCACAGGAAGAGGAATACACCCCCAAATTACCCACAGGAAGATGTATGCACCCCCAGATTACCCACAGGAGGAGGAATACACCCCCAGATTATCCACAGGAAGAGGAATACACACCCAGATTACCCACAGGAGGAGGAATACACCCCCAGATTATCCACAGGAGGAGGAATACACCCCCAGATTACCCACAGGAGGAGGAATACACCCCCAGATTATCCACAAGAGGAGGAATACACCCCCAGATTACCCACAGGAAGAGGAATACACCCCCAGATTACCCACAGGAGGAGGAATACACCCCCAGATTATCCACAAGAGGAGGAATACACCCCCAGATTACCCACAGGAAGAGGAATACACCCCCAGATTACCCACAGGAGGAGGAATACACCCCCAGATTACCCACAAGAGGAGGAATACACCCCCAGATTACCCACAAGAGGAGGAATACACCCCCAGATTATCCACAGGAAAAGGAATACACCCCCAGATTATCTACAGGAAGAGGGATACACCCCCAGATTATCCACAGGAGGAGGAATACACCCCCAGATTACCCACAGGAAGAGGAATACACCCCCAGATTACCCACAGGAGGAGGAATAAACCCCCAGATTACCCACAGGAGGAGGAATACACCCCCAGATTACCCACAGGAGGAGAAATACACCCCCAGATTACCCACAGGAGGAGGAATACACCCCCAGATTACCCACAGGAGGAGGAATACACCCCCAGATTATCCACAGGAGGAGGAATACACCCCCAGATTACCCGCAGGAGGAGGAATACACCCCCAGATTACCCACAGGAAGAGGAATGCACCCCCAGATTACCCACAGGAAGAGGAATGTACCCCCAGATTACCCACAGGAGGAGGAATACACCCCCAGATTATCCACAGGAAGAGGAATGAAGGAATGTACCCCCAGATTACCCACAGGAGGAGGAATACACCCCCAGATTATCCACAGGAAGAGGAATGCACCCCCAGATTACCCACAGGAGGAGAAATACACCCCCAGATTACCCACAGGAGGAGGAATTCACCCCCAGATTATCCACAGGAAGAGGAATACACCCCCAAATTAACCACAGGAAGAAGAATGCACCCCCAGATTACCCACAGGAGGAGGAATACACCCCCAGATTACCCACAGGAGGAGGAATACACCCCCACATTATCCACAGGAAGAGGAATACACCCCCAGATTACCCACAGGAGGAGGAATACACCCCAAGATTATCCACAGGAGGAGGAATACACCCCCAGATTATCCACAGGAGGAGGAATACACCCCCAGATTACCCACAGGAGGAGGAATACACCCCCAGATTATCCACAAGAGGAGGAATACACCCCCAGATTACCCACAGGAAGAGGAATACACCCCCAGATTACCCACAGGAGGAGGAATACACCCCCAGATTATCCACAAGAGGAGGAATACACCCCCAGATTACCCACAGGAAGAGGAATACACCCCCAGATTACCCACAGGAGGAGGAATACACCCCCAGATTATCCACAAGAGGAGGAATACACCCCCAGATTACCCACAAGAGGAGGAATACACCCCCAGATTATCCACAGGAAGAGGAATACACCCCCAGATTATCCACAGGAGGAGGAATACACCCCGCAGATTACTCACAGGAGGAGGAATACACCCCCAGATTACTCACAGGAGGAGGAATACACCCCCAGATTATCCACAAGAGGAGGAATACACCCCCAGATTACCCACAGGAGGAGGAATACACCCCCAGATTATCCACAGGAAGAGGAATATACCCCCATATTATCCACAGGAAAAGGAATGCACCCCCAGATTACCCACAGGAGGAGGAATACACCCCCAGATTACCCACAGGAAGAGGAATGTACCCCCAGATTATCCACAGGAAGAGGAATGCACCCCCAGATTACCCACAGGAGGAGGAAATGTACCCCCAGATTATTCACAGGAGGAGGAATACACCCCCAGATTACCCGCAGGAGGAGGAATACACCCCCAGATTACCCACAGGAAGAGGAATGCACCCCCAGATTACCCACAGGAAGAGGAATGTACCCCCAGATTACCCACAGGAGGAGGAATACACCCCCAGATTATCCACAGGAAGAGGAATGTACCCCCAGATTACCCACAGAAGGAGGAATACACCCCCAGATTATCCACAGGAAGAGGAATGTACCCCCAGATTACCCACAGGAGGAGGAATACACCCCCAGATTATCCACAGGAAGAGGAATGAAGGAATGTACCCCCAGATTACCCACAGGAGGAGGAATACACCCCCAGATTATCCACAGGAAGAGGAATGCACCCCCAGATTACCCACAGGAGGAGAAATACACCCCCAGATTACCCACAGGAGGAGGAATTCACCCCCAGATTATCCACAGGAAGAGGAATACACCCCCAAATTAACCACAGGAAGAAGAATGCACCCCCAGATTACCCACAGGAGGAGGAATACACCCCCAGATTACCCACAGGAGGAGGAATACACCCCCACATTATCCACAGGAAGAGGAATACACCCCCAGATTACCCACAGGAGGAGGAATACACCCCAAGATTATCCACAGGAGGAGGAATACACCCCCAGATTATCCACAGGAGGAGGAATACACCCCCAGATTACCCACAGGAGGAGGAATACACCCCCAGATTATCCACAAGAGGAGGAATACACCCCCAGATTACCCACAGGAAGAGGAATACACCCCCAGATTACCCACAGGAGGAGGAATACACCCCCAGATTATCCACAAGAGGAGGAATACACCCCCAGATTACCCACAGGAAGAGGAATACACCCCCAGATTACCCACAGGAGGAGGAATACACCCCCAGATTATCCACAAGAGGAGGAATACACCCCCAGATTACCCACAGGAGGAGGAATACACCCCCAGATTATCCACAGGAAGAGGAATACACCCCCAGATTATCCACAGGAGGAGGAATACACCCCGCAGATTACTCACAGGAGGAGGAATACACCCCCAGATTACTCACAGGAGGAGGAATACACCCCCAGATTATCCACAAGAGGAGGAATACACCCCCAGATTACCCACAGGAGGAGGAATACACCCCCAGATTATCCACAGGAAGAGGAATATACCCCCATATTATCCACAGGAAAAGGAATGCACCCCCAGATTACCCACAGGAGGAGGAATACACCCCCAGATTACCCACAGGAAGAGGAATGTACCCCCAGATTATCCACAGGAAGAGGAATGCACCCCCAGATTACCCACAGGAGGAGGAAATGTACCCCCAGATTATTCACAGGAGGAGGAATACACCCCCAGATTACCCGCAGGAGGAGGAATACACCCCCAGATTACCAACAGGAAGAGGAATGCACCCCCAGATTACCCACAGGAAGAGGAATGTACCCCCAGATTACCCACAGGAGGAGGAATACACCCCCAGATTATCCACAGGAAGAGGAATGTACCCCCAGATTACCCACAGAAGGAGGAATACACCCCCAGATTATCCACAGGAAGAGGAATGCACCCCCAGATTACCCACAGGAGGAGAAATACACCCTCAGATTACCCGCAGGAGGAGGAATACACCCCCAGATTATCCACAGGAAGAGGAATACACCCCCAAATTACCCACAGGAAGAGGTATGCACCCCCAGATTACCCACAGGAGGAGGAATACACCCCCAGATTATCCACAGGAAGAGGAATACACCCCCAGATTACCCACAGGAGGAGGAATACACCCCCAGATTATCCACAGGAGGAGGAATACACCCCCAGATTACCCACAGGAGGAGGAATACACCCCCAGATTATCCACAAGAGGAGGAATACACCCCCAGATTACCCACAGGAAGAGGAATACACCCCCAGATTACCCACAGGAGGAGGGATACACCCCCAGATTATCCACAAGAGGAGGAATACACCCCCAGATTACCCACAGGAAGAGGAATACACCCCCAGATTACCAACAGGAGGAGGAATACACCCCCAGAATATCCACAAGAGGAGGAATACACCCCCAGATTACCCACAGGAGGAGGAATACACCCCCAGATTATCCACAGGAAGAGGAATACACCCCCAGATTATCCACAGGAAGAGGAATACACCCCCAGATTATCCACAGGAGGAGGAATACACCCCGCAGATTACCCACAGGAGGAGGAATACACCCCCAGATTATCCCCAGGAGGAGGAATACACCCCCAGATTACCCACAGGAGGAGGAATACACACCCAGATTATCCACAGGAGGAGGAATACACCCCCAGATTACCCATAGGAGGAGGAATACAGCCCCATATTATCCATAGGAGGAGGAATACACCCCCAGATTACCCACAGGAGGAGGAATACACCCCCACATTACCCATAGGAGGAGGAATATATCCCCAGATTATCCACAGGAGGAGGAATACACCCCCAGAATACCCACAGGAGGAGGAATACACCCCCAGATTACCCAAAGGAGGCGGAATACACCCCCAGATTACCCATAGGAGGAGGAATACACTCCCAGATTATCCACAGGAAGAGGAATACACCCCCAGATTACCCATAGGAGGAGGAATACACTCCCAGATTATCCACAGGAAGAGGAATACACCCCCAGATTACCCACAGGAGGAGGAATACACTCCCAGATTATCCACAGGAAGAGGAATACACCCCCAGATTACCCACAGGAGGAGGAATACACCCCCAGATTATCCACAGGAGTAGGAATACACCCCCAGATTACCCAGAGGAGGAGGAATACACCCCCAGATTACCCATAGCAGGAATACACCCCCAGATTATCCACAGGAGGAGGAATAAACCCCCAGATTACCCACAGGAGGAGGAATACACCCCAGATTATCCACAAAAGGAGGAATACACCCCCAGATTACCCATAGGAGGAGGAATACACCCCCAGATTATCCACAGGAAGAGGAATACACCCCCAGATTACCCACAGGAGGAGGAATACACTCCCAGATTATCCACAGGAAGAGGAATACACCCCCAGATTACCCACAGGAGGAGGAATACACCCCCAGATTACCCACAGGAGGAGGAATACACTCCCAGATTATCCACAGGAAGAGGAATACACCCCCAGATTACCCACAGGAGGAGGAATACACTCCCAGATTATCCACAGGAAGAGGAATACACCCCCAGATTACCCACAGGAGGAGGAATACACCCCCAGATTATCCACAGGAGGAGGAATACACCCCCAGATTACCCATAGGAGGAGGAATACACCCCCAGATTATCCACAGGAGGAGGAATAAACCCCCAGATTACCCACAGGAGGAGGAATACACTCCCAGATTATCCACAGGAGGAGGAATACACCCCCAGATTACCCATAGGAGGAGGAATAAACCCCCAGATTACCCACAGGAGGAGGAATACACTCCCAGATTATCCACAGGAGGAGGAATAAACCCCCAGATTACTCACAGGAGGAGGAATACACTCCCAGATTATCCACAGGAGGAGGAATACACCCTCAGATTACCCATAGGAGGAGGAATACACCCCCAGATTATCCACAGGAGTAGGAATACACCCCCAGATTACCCACAGGAGGAGGAATAAACCCCCAGATTACCCACAGGAGGAGGAATACACCCCCAGATTACCCACAGGAGGAGGAATACACCCCCAGATTACCCACAGGAGGAGGAATACACCCCCAGATTATCCACAGGAGGAGGAATACACCCCCAGATTACCCGCAGGAGGAGGAATACACCCCCAGATTACCCACAGGAAGAGGAATGCACCCCTAGATTACCCACAGGAAGGGAAATGTACCGCCAGATTACCCACAGGAGGAGGAATACACCCCCAGATTATTCACAGGAAGAGGAATGAAGGAATGTACCCCCAGATTACCCACAGGAGGAGGAATACACCCCCAGATTATCCACAGGAAGAGGAATGCACCCCCAGATTACCCACAGGAGGAGAAATACACCCCCAGATTACCCGCAGGAGGAGGAATACACCCCCAAATTACCCACAGGAAGAAGAATGCACCCCCAGATTACCCACAGGAGGAGGAATACACCCCCAGATTACCCACAGGAGGAGGAATACACCCCCAGATTATCCACAGGAAGAGGAATACACCCCCAGATTACCCACAGGAGGAGGAGTACACCCCAAGATTATCCACAGGAGGAGGAATACACCCCCAGATTATCCACAGGAGGAGGAATACACCCCCAGATTACCCACAGGAGGAGGAATACACCCCCAGATTATCCACAAGAGGAGGAATACACCCCCAGATTACCCAAAGGAAGAGGTATACACCCCCAGATTACCCACAGGAGGAGGAATACACCCCCAGATTATCCACAAGAGGAGGAATACACCCCCAGATTACCCACAGGAAGAGGAATACACCCCCAGATTACCCCCAGGAGGAGGAATACACCCCCAGATTATCCACAAGAGGAGGAATACACCCCCAGATTACCCACAGGAGGAGGAATACACCCCCAGATTATCCACAGGAAGAGGAATACACCCCCAGATTATCCACAGGAGGAGGAATACACCCCGCAGATTACTCACAGGAGGAGGAATACACCCCCAGATTACCCACAGGAGGAGGAATACACCCCCAGATTATCCACAGGAAGAGGAATATACCCCCATATTATCCACAGGAAAAGGAATGCACCCCCAGATTACCCACAGGAGGAGGAATACACCCCCAGATTACCCACAGGAAGAGGAATGTACCCTCAGATTATCCACAGGAAGAGGAATGCACCCCCAGATTACCCACAGGAGGAGGAAATGTACCCCCAGATTATTCACAGGAGGAGGAATACACCCCCAGATTACCCGCAGGAGGAGGAATACACCCCCAGATTACCCACAGGAAGAGGAATGCACCCCCAGATTACCCACAGGAAGAGGAATGTACCCCCAGATTACCCACAGGAGGAGGAATACACCCCCAGATTATCCACAGGAAGAGGAATGTACCCCCAGATTACCCACAGGAGGAGGAATACACCCCCAGATTATCCACAGGAAGAGGAATGCACCCCCAGATTACCCACAGGAGGAGAAATACACCCCCAGATTACCCGCAGGAGGAGGAATACACCCCCAGATTATCCACAGGAAGAGGAATACACCCCCAAATTACCCACAGGAAGAGGTATGCACCCCCAGATTACCCACAGGAGGAGGAATACACCCCCATATTATCCACAGGAAGAGGAATACACCCCCAGATTACCCACAGGAGGAGGAATACACCCCCAGATTATCCACAGGAGGAGGAATACACCCCCAGATTACCCACAGGAGGAGGAATACACCCCCAGATTATCCACAAGAGGAGGAATACACCCCCAGATTACCCACAGGAAGAGGAATACACCCCCAGATTACCCACAGGAGGAGGAATACACCCCCAGATTATCCACAAGAGGAGGAATACACCCCCAGATTACCCACAGGAAGAGGAATACACCCCCAGATTACCCACAGGAGGAGGAATACACCCCCAGATTATCCACAAGAGGAGGAATACACCCCCAGATTACCCACAGGAGGAGGAATACACCCCAGATTATCCACAGGAAGAGGAATACACCCCCAGATTATCTACAGGAAGAGGAATACACCCCCAGATTATCCACAGGAGGAGGAATACACCCCCAGATTACCCACAGGATGAGGAATACACCCCCAGATAACCCACAGGAGGAGGAATAAACCCCCAGATTACCCACAGGAGGAGGAATACACCCCCAGATTACCCACAGGAAGAGGAATGTACCCCCAGATTATCCACAGGAAGAGGAATGCACCCCCAGATTACCCACAGGAGGAGGAAATGTACCCCCAGATTATTCACAGGAGGAGGAATACACCCCCAGATTACCCGCAGGAGGAGGAATACACCCCCAGATTACCCACAGGAAGAGGAATGCACCCCCAGATTACCCACAGGAAGAGGAATGTACCCCCAGATTACCCACAGGAGGAGGAATACACCCCCAGATTATCCACAGGAAGAGGAATGTACCCCCAGATTACCCACAGGAGGAGGAATACACCCCCAGATTATCCACAGGAAGAGGAATCCACCCCCAGATTACCCACAGGAGGAGAAATACACCCCCAGATTACCCGCAGGAGGAGGAATACACCCCCAGATTATCCACAGGAAGAGGAATACACCCCAAAATTACCCACAGGAAGATGTATGCACCCCCAGATTACCCACAGGAGGAGGAATACACCCCCAGATTATCCACAGGAAGAGGAATACACACCCAGATTACCCACAGGAGGAGGAATACACCCCCAGATTATCCACAGGAGGAGGAATACACCCCCAGATTACCCACAGGAGGAGGAATACACCCCCAGATTATCCACAAGAGGAGGAATACACCCCCAGATTACCCACAGGAAGAGGAATACACCCCCAGATTACCCACAGGAGGAGGAATACACCCCCAGATTATCCACAAGAGGAGGAATACACCCCCAGATTACCCACAGGAAGAGGAATACACCCCCAGATTACCCACAGGAGGAGGAATACACCCCCAGATTACCCACAAGAGGAGGAATACACCCCCAGATTACCCACAAGAGGAGGAATACACCCCCAGATTATCCACAGGAAAAGGAATACACCCCCAGATTATCTACAGGAAGAGGGATACACCCCCAGATTATCCACAGGAGGAGGAATACACCCCCAGATTACCCACAGGAAGAGGAATACACCCCCAGATTACCCACAGGAGGAGGAATAAACCCCCAGATTACCCACAGGAGGAGGAATACACCCCCAGATTACCCACAGGAGGAGAAATACACCCCCAGATTACCCACAGGAGGAGGAATACACCCCCAGATTACCCACAGGAGGAGGAATACACCCCCAGATTATCCACAGGAGGAGGAATACACCCCCAGATTACCCGCAGGAGGAGGAATACACCCCCAGATTACCCACAGGAAGAGGAATGCACCCCCAGATTACCCACAGGAAGAGGAATGTACCCCCAGATTACCCACAGGAGGAGGAATACACCCCCAGATTATCCACAGGAAGAGGAATGAAGGAATGTACCCCCAGATTACCCACAGGAGGAGGAATACACCCCCAGATTATCCACAGGAAGAGGAATGCACCCCCAGATTACCCACAGGAGGAGAAATACACCCCCAGATTACCCACAGGAGGAGGAATTCACCCCCAGATTATCCACAGGAAGAGGAATACACCCCCAAATTAACCACAGGAAGAAGAATGCACCCCCAGATTACCCACAGGAGGAGGAATACACCCCCAGATTACCCACAGGAGGAGGAATACACCCCCACATTATCCACAGGAAGAGGAATACACCCCCAGATTACCCACAGGAGGAGGAATACACCCCAAGATTATCCACAGGAGGAGGAATACACCCCCAGATTATCCACAGGAGGAGGAATACACCCCCAGATTACCCACAGGAGGAGGAATACACCCCCAGATTATCCACAAGAGGAGGAATACACCCCCACATTACCCACAGGAAGAGGAATACACCCCCAGATTACCCACAGGAGGAGGAATACACCCCCAGATTATCCACAAGAGGAGGAATACACCCCCAGATTACCCACAGGAAGAGGAATACACCCCCAGATTACCCACAGGAGGAGGAATACACCCCCAGATTATCCACAAGAGGAGGAATACACCCCCAGATTACCCACAGGAGGAGGAATACACCCCCAGATTATCCACAGGAAGAGGAATACACCCCCAGATTATCCACAGGAGGAGGAATACACCCCGCAGATTACTCACAGGAGGAGGAATACACCCCCAGATTACTCACAGGAGGAGGAATACACCCCCAGATTATCCACAAGAGGAGGAATACACCCCCAGATTACCCACAGGAGGAGGAATACACCCCCAGATTATCCACAGGAAGAGGAATATACCCCCATATTATCCACAGGAAAAGGAATGCACCCCCAGATTACCCACAGGAGGAGGAATACACCCCCAGATTACCCACAGGAAGAGGAATGTACCCCCAGATTATCCACAGGAAGAGGAATGCACCCCCAGATTACCCACAGGAGGAGGAAATGTACCCCCAGATTATTCACAGGAGGAGGAATACACCCCCAGATTACCCGCAGGAGGAGGAATACACCCCCAGATTACCCACAGGAAGAGGAATGCACCCCCAGATTACCCACAGGAAGAGGAATGTACCCCCAGATTACCCACAGGAGGAGGAATACACCCCCAGATTATCCACAGGAAGAGGAATGTACCCCCAGATTACCCACAGAAGGAGGAATACACCCCCAGATTATCCACAGGAAGAGGAATGTACCCCCAGATTACCCACAGGAGGAGGAATACACCCCCAGATTATCCACAGGAAGAGGAATGAAGGAATGTACCCCCAGATTACCCACAGGAGGAGGAATACACCCCCAGATTATCCACAGGAAGAGGAATGCACCCCCAGATTACCCACAGGAGGAGAAATACACCCCCAGATTACCCACAGGAGGAGGAATTCACCCCCAGATTATCCACAGGAAGAGGAATACACCCCCAAATTAACCACAGGAAGAAGAATGCACCCCCAGATTACCCACAGGAGGAGGAATACACCCCCAGATTACCCACAGGAGGAGGAATACACCCCCACATTATCCACAGGAAGAGGAATACACCCCCAGATTACCCACAGGAGGAGGAATACACCCCAAGATTATCCACAGGAGGAGGAATACACCCCCAGATTATCCACAGGAGGAGGAATACACCCCCAGATTACCCACAGGAGGAGGAATACACCCCCAGATTATCCACAAGAGGAGGAATACACCCCCAGATTACCCACAGGAAGAGGAATACACCCCCAGATTACCCACAGGAGGAGGAATACACCCCCAGATTATCCACAAGAGGAGGAATACACCCCCAGATTACCCACAGGAAGAGGAATACACCCCCAGATTACCCACAGGAGGAGGAATACACCCCCAGATTATCCACAAGAGGAGGAATACACCCCCAGATTACCCACAGGAGGAGGAATACACCCCCAGATTATCCACAGGAAGAGGAATACACCCCCAGATTATCCACAGGAGGAGGAATACACCCCGCAGATTACTCACAGGAGGAGGAATACACCCCCAGATTACTCACAGGAGGAGGAATACACCCCCAGATTATCCACAAGAGGAGGAATACACCCCCAGATTACCCACAGGAGGAGGAATACACCCCCAGATTATCCACAGGAAGAGGAATATACCCCCATATTATCCACAGGAAAAGGAATGCACCCCCAGATTACCCACAGGAGGAGGAATACACCCCCAGATTACCCACAGGAAGAGGAATGTACCCCCAGATTATCCACAGGAAGAGGAATGCACCCCCAGATTACCCACAGGAGGAGGAAATGTACCCCCAGATTATTCACAGGAGGAGGAATACACCCCCAGATTACCCGCAGGAGGAGGAATACACCCCCAGATTACCCACAGGAAGAGGAATGCACCCCCAGATTACCCACAGGAAGAGGAATGTACCCCCAGATTACCCACAGGAGGAGGAATACACCCCCAGATTATCCACAGGAAGAGGAATGTACCCCCAGATTACCCACAGAAGGAGGAATACACCCCCAGATTATCCACAGGAAGAGGAATGCACCCCCAGATTACCCACAGGAGGAGAAATACACCCTCAGATTACCCGCAGGAGGAGGAATAAACCCCCAGATTATCCACAGGAAGAGGAATACACCCCCAAATTACCCACAGGAAGAGGTATGCACCCCCAGATTACCCACAGGAGGAGGAATACACCCCCAGATTATCCACAGGAAGAGGAATACACCCCCAGATTACCCACAGGAGGAGGAATACACCCCCAGATTATCCACAGGAGGAGGAATACACCCCCAGATTACCCACAGGAGGAGGAATACACCCCCAGATTATCCACAAGAGGAGGAATACACCCCCAGATTACCCACAGGAAGAGGAATACACCCCCAGATTACCCACAGGAGGAGGGATACACCCCCAGATTATCCACAAGAGGAGGAATACACCCCCAGATTACCCACAGGAAGAGGAATACACCCCCAGATTACCCACAGGAGGAGGAATACACCCCCAGAATATCCACAAGAGGAGGAATACACCCCCAGATTACCCACAGGAGGAGGAATACACCCCCAGATTATCCACAGGAAGAGGAATACACCCCCAGATTATCCACAGGAAGAGGAATACACCCCCAGATTATCCACAGGAGGAGGAATACACCCCGCAGATTACCCACAGGAGGAGGAATACACACCCAGATTATCCCCAGGAGGAGGAATACACCCCCAGATTACCCACAGGAGGAGGAATACACTCCCAGATTATCCACAGGAAGAGGAATACACCCCCAGATTACCCACAGGAGGAGGAATACACACCCAGATTATCCACAGGAGGAGGAATACACCCCCAGATTACCCATAGGAGGAGGAATACAGCCCCATATTATCCATAGGAGGAGGAATACACCCCCAGATTACCCACAGGAGGAGGAATACACCCCCACATTACCCATAGGAGGAGGAATATATCCCCAGATTATCCACAGGAGGAGGAATACACCCCCAGAATACCCACAGGAGGAGGAATACACCCCCAGATTACCCACAGGAGGCGGAATACACCCCCAGATTACCCATAGGAGGAGGAATACACTCCCAGATTATCCACAGGAAGAGGAATACACCCCCAGATTACCCATAGGAGGAGGAATACACTCCCAGATTATCCACAGGAAGAGGAATACACCCCCAGATTACCCACAGGAGGAGGAATACACTCCCAGATTATCCACAGGAAGAGGAATACACCCCCAGATTACCCACAGGAGGAGGAATACACCCCCAGATTATCCACAGGAGTAGGAATACACCCCCAGATTACCCAGAGGAGGAGGAATACACCCCCAGATTACCCATAGCAGGAATACACCCCCAGATTATCCACAGGAGGAGGAATAAACCCCCAGATTACCCACAGGAGGAGGAATACACCCCAGATTATCCACAGAAGGAGGAATACACCCCCAGATTACCCATAGGAGGAGGAATACACCCCCAGATTATCCACAGGAAGAGGAATACACCCCCAGATTACCCACAGGAGGAGGAATACACTCCCAGATTATCCACAGGAAGAGGAATACACCCCCAGATTACCCACAGGAGGAGGAATACACCCCCAGATTACCCACAGGAGGAGGAATACACTCCCAGATTATCCACAGGAAGAGGAATACACCCCCAGATTACCCACAGGAGGAGGAATACACTCCCAGATTATCCACAGGAAGAGGAATACACCCCCAGATTACCCACAGGAGGAGGAATACACCCCCAGATTATCCACAGGAGGAGGAATACACCCCCAGATTACCCATAGGAGGAGGAATACACCCCCAGATTATCCACAGGAGGAGGAATAAACCCCCAGATTACCCACAGGAGGAGGAATACACTCCCAGATTATCCACAGGAGGAGGAATACACCCCCAGATTACCCATAGGAGGAGGAATAAACCCCCAGATTACCCACAGGAGGAGGAATACACTCCCAGATTATCCACAGGAGGAGGAATAAACCCCCAGATTACTCACAGGAGGAGGAATACACTCCCAGATTATCCACAGGAGGAGGAATACACCCTCAGATTACCCATAGGAGGAGGAATACACCCCCAGATTATCCACAGGAGTAGGAATACACCCCCAGATTACCCACAGGAGGAGGAATAAACCCCCAGATTACCCACAGGAGGAGGAATACACCCCCAGATTACCCACAGGAGGAGGAATACACCCCCAGATTACCCACAGGAGGAGGAATACACCCCCAGATTACCCACAGGAGGAGAAATACACCCCCAGATTACCCGCAGGAGGAGGAATACACCCCCAGATTACCCACAGGAAGAGGAATGCACCCCTAGATTACCCACAGGAAGGGAAATGTACCGCCAGATTACCCACAGGAGGAGGAATACACCCCCAGATTACTCACAGGAGGAGGAATACACTCCCAGATTATCCACAGGAGGAGGAATACACCCTCAGATTACCCATAGGAGGAGGAATACACCCCCAGATTATCCACAGGAGTAGGAATACACCCCCAGATTACCCACAGGAGGAGGAATACACTCCCAGATTATCCACAGGAAGAGGAATACACCCCCAGATTACCCACAGGAGGAGGAATACACCCCCAGATTATCCACAGGAGTAGGAATACACCCCCAGATTACCCAGAGGAGGAGGAATACACCCCCAGATTACCCATAGCAGGAATACACCCCCAGATTATCCACAGGAGGAGGAATAAACCCCCAGATTACCCACAGGAGGAGGAATACACCCCAGATTATCCACAGAAGGAGGAATACACCCCCAGATTACCCATAGGAGGAGGAATACACCCCCAGATTATCCACAGGAAGAGGAATACACCCCCAGATTACCCACAGGAGGAGGAATACACTCCCAGATTATCCACAGGAAGAGGAATACACCCCCAGATTACCCACAGGAGGAGGAATACACCCCCAGATTACCCACAGGAGGAGGAATACACTCCCAGATTATCCACAGGAAGAGGAATACACCCCCAGATTACCCACAGGAGGAGGAATACACTCCCAGATTATCCACAGGAAGAGGAATACACCCCCAGATTACCCACAGGAGGAGGAATACACCCCCAGATTATCCACAGGAGGAGGAATACACCCCCAGATTACCCATAGGAGGAGGAATACACCCCCAGATTATCCACAGGAGGAGGAATAAACCCCCAGATTACCCACAGGAGGAGGAATACACTCCCAGATTATCCACAGGAGGAGGAATACACCCCCAGATTACCCATAGGAGGAGGAATAAACCCCCAGATTACCCACAGGAGGAGGAATACACTCCCAGATTATCCACAGGAGGAGGAATAAACCCCCAGATTACTCACAGGAGGAGGAATACACTCCCAGATTATCCACAGGAGGAGGAATACACCCTCAGATTACCCATAGGAGGAGGAATACACCCCCAGATTATCCACAGGAGTAGGAATACACCCCCAGATTACCCACAGGAGGAGGAATAAACCCCCAGATTACCCACAGGAGGAGGAATACACCCCCAGATTACCCACAGGAGGAGGAATACACCCCCAGATTACCCACAGGAGGAGGAATACACCCCCAGATTATCCACAGGAGGAGGAATACACCCCCAGATTACCCGCAGGAGGAGGAATACACCCCCAGATTACCCACAGGAAGAGGAATGCACCCCTAGATTACCCACAGGAAGGGAAATGTACCGCCAGATTACCCACAGGAGGAGGAATACACCCCCAGATTATTCACAGGAAGAGGAATGAAGGAATGTACCCCCAGATTACCCACAGGAGGAGGAATACACCCCCAGATTATCCACAGGAAGAGGAATGCACCCCCAGATTACCCACAGGAGGAGAAATACACCCCCAGATTACCCGCAGGAGGAGGAATACACCCCCAAATTACCCACAGGAAGAAGAATGCACCCCCAGATTACCCACAGGAGGAGGAATACACCCCCAGATTACCCACAGGAGGAGGAATACACCCCCAGATTATCCACAGGAAGAGGAATACACCCCCAGATTACCCACAGGAGGAGGAGTACACCCCAAGATTATCCACAGGAGGAGGAATACACCCCCAGATTATCCACAGGAGGAGAAATACACCCCCAGATTACCCACAGGAGGAGGAATACACCCCCAGATTATCCACAAGAGGAGGAATACACCCCCAGATTACCCAAAGGAAGAGGTATACACCCCCAGATTACCCACAGGAGGAGGAATACACCCCCAGATTATCCACAAGAGGAGGAATACACCCCCAGATTACCCACAGGAAGAGGAATACACCCCCAGATTACCCACAGGAGGAGGAATACACCCCCAGATTATCCACAAGAGGAGGAATACACCCCCAGATTACCCACAGGAGGAGGAATACACCCCCAGATTATCCACAGGAAGAGGAATACACCCCCAGATTATCCACAGGAGGAGGAATACACCCCGCAGATTACTCACAGGAGGAGGAATACACCCCCAGATTATCCCCAGGAGGAGGAATACACCCCCAGATTACCCACAGGAGGAGGAATACACCCCAGATTATCCACAGGAGGAGGAATACACCCCCAGATTACCCACAGGAGGAGGAATACACCCCCAGATTATCCACAGGAGGAGGAATACACCCCCAGATTATCCACAGGAGGAGGAATACACCCCCAGATTACCCACAGGAGGAGGAATACACCCCCAGATTACCCATAGCAGGAATACACCCCCAGATTATCCACAGGAGGAGGAATAAACCCCCAGATTACCCACAGGAGGAGGAATACACCCCAGATTATCCACAGAAGGAGGAATACACCCCCAGATTACCCATAGGAGGAGGAATACACCCCCAGATTATCCACAGGAAGAGGAATACACCCCCAGATTACCCACAGGAGGAGGAATACACTCCCAGATTATCCACAGGAAGAGGAATACACCCCCAGATTACCCACAGGAGGAGGAATACACCCCCAGATTACCCACAGGAGGAGGAATACACTCCCAGATTATCCACAGGAAGAGGAATACACCCCCAGATTACCCACAGGAGGAGGAATACACTCCCAGATTATCCACAGGAAGAGGAATACACCCCCAGATTACCCACAGGAGGAGGAATACACCCCCAGATTATCCACAGGAGGAGGAATACACCCCCAGATTACCCATAGGAGGAGGAATACACCCCCAGATTATCCACAGGAGGAGGAATAAACCCCCAGATTACCCACAGGAGGAGGAATACACTCCCAGATTATCCACAGGAGGAGGAATACACCCCCAGATTACCCATAGGAGGAGGAATAAACCCCCAGATTACCCACAGGAGGAGGAATACACTCCCAGATTATCCACAGGAGGAGGAATAAACCCCCAGATTACCCACAGGAGGAGGAATACACTCCCAGATTATCCACAGGAGGAGGAATACACCCTCAGATTACCCATAGGAGGAGGAATACACCCCCAGATTATCCACAGGAGTAGGAATACACCCCCAGATTACCCACAGGAGGAGGAATAAACCCCCAGATTACCCACAGGAGGAGGAATACACCCCCAGATTACCCACAGGAGGAGGAATACACCCCCAGATTACCCACAGGAGGAGGAATACACCCCCAGATTATCCACAGGAAGAGGAATACACCCCCAGATTATCCACAGGAAGAGGAATACACCCCCAGATTATCCACAGGAGGAGGAATACACCCCGCAGATTACCCACAGGAGGAGGAATACACCCCCAGATTATCCCCAGGAGGAGGAATACACCCCCAGATTACCCACAGGAGGAGGAATACACTCCCAGATTATCCACAGGAAGAGGAATACACCCCCAGATTACCCACAGGAGGAGGAATACACACCCAGATTATCCACAGGAGGAGGAATACACCCCCAGATTACCCATAGGAGGAGGAATACAGCCCCATATTATCCATAGGAGGAGGAATACACCCCCAGATTACCCACAGGAGGAGGAATACACCCCCACATTACCCATAGGAGGAGGAATATATCCCCAGATTATCCACAGGAGGAGGAATACACCCCCAGAATACCCACAGGAGGAGGAATACACCCCCAGATTACCCACAGGAGGCGGAATACACCCCCAGATTACCCATAGGAGGAGGAATACACTCCCAGATTATCCACAGGAAGAGGAATACACCCCCAGATTACCCATAGGAGGAGGAATACACTCCCAGATTATCCACAGGAAGAGGAATACACCCCCAGATTACCCACAGGAGGAGGAATACACTCCCAGATTATCCACAGGAAGAGGAATACACCCCCAGATTACCCACAGGAGGAGGAATACACCCCCAGATTATCCACAGGAGTAGGAATACACCCCCAGATTACCCAGAGGAGGAGGAATACACCCCCAGATTACCCATAGCAGGAATACACCCCCAGATTATCCACAGGAGGAGGAATAAACCCCCAGATTACCCACAGGAGGAGGAATACACCCCAGATTATCCACAGAAGGAGGAATACACCCCCAGATTACCCATAGGAGGAGGAATACACCCCCAGATTATCCACAGGAAGAGGAATACACCCCCAGATTACCCACAGGAGGAGGAATACACTCCCAGATTATCCACAGGAAGAGGAATACACCCCCAGATTACCCACAGGAGGAGGAATACACCCCCAGATTACCCACAGGAGGAGGAATACACTCCCAGATTATCCACAGGAAGAGGAATACACCCCCAGATTACCCACAGGAGGAGGAATACACTCCCAGATTATCCACAGGAAGAGGAATACACCCCCAGATTACCCACAGGAGGAGGAATACACCCCCAGATTATCCACAGGAGGAGGAATACACCCCCAGATTACCCATAGGAGGAGGAATACACCCCCAGATTATCCACAGGAGGAGGAATAAACCCCCAGATTACCCACAGGAGGAGGAATACACTCCCAGATTATCCACAGGAGGAGGAATACACCCCCAGATTACCCATAGGAGGAGGAATAAACCCCCAGATTACCCACAGGAGGAGGAATACACTCCCAGATTATCCACAGGAGGAGGAATAAACCCCCAGATTACTCACAGGAGGAGGAATACACTCCCAGATTATCCACAGGAGGAGGAATACACCCTCAGATTACCCATAGGAGGAGGAATACACCCCCAGATTATCCACAGGAGTAGGAATACACCCCCAGATTACCCACAGGAGGAGGAATAAACCCCCAGATTACCCACAGGAGGAGGAATACACCCCCAGATTACCCACAGGAGGAGGAATACACCCCCAGATTACCCACAGGAGGAGGAATACACCCCCAGATTATCCACAGGAGGAGGAATACACCCCCAGATTACCCGCAGGAGGAGGAATACACCCCCAGATTACCCACAGGAAGAGGAATGCACCCCTAGATTACCCACAGGAAGGGAAATGTACCGCCAGATTACCCACAGGAGGAGGAATACACCCCCAGATTATTCACAGGAAGAGGAATGAAGGAATGTACCCCCAGATTACCCACAGGAGGAGGAATACACCCCCAGATTATCCACAGGAAGAGGAATGCACCCCCAGATTACCCACAGGAAGAGGAATGCACCCCCAGATTACCCGCAGGAGGAGGAATACACCCCCAAATTACCCACAGGAAGAAGAATGCACCCCCAGATTACCCACAGGAGGAGGAATACACCCCCAGATTACCCACAGGAGGAGGAATACACCCCCAGATTATCCACAGGAAGAGGAATACACCCCCAGATTACCCACAGGAGGAGGAGTACACCCCAAGATTATCCACAGGAGGAGGAATACACCCCCAGATTATCCACAGGAGGAGGAATACACCCCCAGATTACCCACAGGAGGAGGAATACACCCCCAGATTATCCACAAGAGGAGGAATACACCCCCAGATTACCCAAAGGAAGAGGTATACACCCCCAGATTACCCACAGGAGGAGGAATACACCCCCAGATTATCCACAAGAGGAGGAATACACCCCCAGATTACCCACAGGAAGAGGAATACACCCCCAGATTACCCACAGGAGGAGGAATACACCCCCAGATTATCCACAAGAGGAGGAATACACCCCCAGATTACCCACAGGAGGAGGAATACACCCCCAGATTATCCACAGGAAGAGGAATACACCCCCAGATTATCCACAGGAGGAGGAATACACCCCGCAGATTACTCACAGGAGGAGGAATACACCCCCAGATTATCCCCAGGAGGAGGAATACACCCCCAGATTACCCACAGGAGGAGGAATACACCCCAGATTATCCACAGGAGGAGGAATACACCCCCAGATTACCCACAGGAGGAGGAATACACCCCCAGATTATCCACAGGAGGAGGAATACACCCCCAGATTATCCACAGGAGGAGGAATACACCCCCAGATTACCCACAGGAGGAGGAATACACCCCCAGATTACCCATAGCAGGAAAACACCCCCAGATTATCCACAGGAGGAGGAATAAACCCCCAGATTACCCACAGGAGGAGGAATACACCCCAGATTATCCACAGAAGGAGGAATACACCCCCAGATTACCCATAGGAGGAGGAATACACCCCCAGATTATCCACAGGAAGAGGAATACACCCCCAGATTACCCACAGGAGGAGGAATACACTCCCAGATTATCCACAGGAAGAGGAATACACCCCCAGATTACCCACAGGAGGAGGAATACACCCCCAGATTACCCACAGGAGGAGGAATACACTCCCAGATTATCCACAGGAAGAGGAATACACCCCCAGATTACCCACAGGAGGAGGAATACACTCCCAGATTATCCACAGGAAGAGGAATACACCCCCAGATTACCCACAGGAGGAGGAATACACCCCCAGATTATCCACAGGAGGAGGAATACACCCCCAGATTACCCATAGGAGGAGGAATACACCCCCAGATTATCCACAGGAGGAGGAATAAACCCCCAGATTACCCACAGGAGGAGGAATACACTCCCAGATTATCCACAGGAGGAGGAATACACCCCCAGATTACCCATAGGAGGAGGAATAAACCCCCAGATTACCCACAGGAGGAGGAATACACTCCCAGATTATCCACAGGAGGAGGAATAAACCCCCAGATTACCCACAGGAGGAGGAATACACTCCCAGATTATCCACAGGAGGAGGAATACACCCTCAGATTACCCATAGGAGGAGGAATACACCCCCAGATTATCCACAGGAGTAGGAATACACCCCCAGATTACCCACAGGAGGAGGAATAAACCCCCAGATTACCCACAGGAGGAGGAATACACCCCCAGATTACCCACAGGAGGAGGAATACACCCCCAGATTACCCACAGGAGGAGGAATACACTCCCAGATTATCCACAGGAGGAGGAATACACCCCCAGATTACCCGCAGGAGGAGGAATACACCCCCAGATTACCCACAGGAAGAGGAATGCACCCCTAGATTACCCACAGGAAGGGAAATGTACCGCCAGATTACCCACAGGAGGAGGAATACACCCCCAGATTATTCACAGGAAGAGGAATGAAGGAATGTACCCCCAGATTACCCACAGGAGGAGGAATACACCCCCAGATTATCCACAGGAAGAGGAATGCACCCCCAGATTACCCACAGGAGGAGAAATACACCCCCAGATTACCCGCAGGAGGAGGAATACACCCCCAAATTACCCACAGGAAGAAGAATGCACCCCCAGATTACCCACAGGAGGAGGAATACACCCCCAGATTACCCACAGGAGGAGGAATACACCCCCAGATTATCCACAGGAAGAGGAATACACCCCCAGATTACCCACAGGAGGAGGAGTACACCCCAAGATTATCCACAGGAGGAGGAATACACCCCCAGATTATCCACAGGAGGAGGAATACACCCCCAGATTACCCACAGGAGGAGGAATACACCCCCAGATTATCCACAAGAGGAGGAATACACCCCCAGATTACCCAAAGGAAGAGGTATACACCCCCAGATTACCCACAGGAGGAGGAATACACCCCCAGATTATCCACAAGAGGAGGAATACACCCCCAGATTACCCACAGGAAGAGGAATACACCCCCAGATTACCCACAGGAGGAGGAATACACCCCCAGATTATCCACAAGAGGAGGAATACACCCCCAGATTACCCACAGGAGGAGGAATACACCCCCAGATTATCCACAGGAAGAGGAATACACCCCCAGATTATCCACAGGAGGAGGAATACACCCCGCAGATTACTCACAGGAGGAGGAATACACCCCCAGATTATCCCCAGGAGGAGGAATACACCCCCAGATTACCCACAGGAGGAGGAATACACCCCAGATTATCCACAGGAGGAGGAATACACCCCCAGATTACCCACAGGAGGAGGAATACACCCCCAGATTATCCACAGGAGGAGGAATACACCCCCAGATTATCCACAGGAGGAGGAATACACCCCCAGATTACCCACAGGAGGAGGAATACACCCCCAGATTATCCACAGGAAGAGGAATACACCCCCAGATTATCCACAGGAAGAGGAATACACCCCCAGATTATCCACAGGAGGAGGAATACACCCCGCAGATTACCCACAGGAGGAGGAATACACCCCCAGATTATCCCCAGGAGGAGGAATACACCCCCAGATTACCCACAGGAGGAGGAATACACTCCCAGATTATCCACAGGAAGAGGAATACACCCCCAGATTACCCACAGGAGGAGGAATACACACCCAGATTATCCACAGGAGGAGGAATACACCCCCAGATTACCCATAGGAGGAGGAATACAGCCCCATATTATCCACAGGAGGAGGAATACACCCCCAGATTACCCACAGGAGGAGGAATACACCCCCAGATTACCCACAGGAGGAGGAATACACCCCCAGATTATCCACAAGAGGAGGAATACACCCCCAGATTACCCACAGGAGGAGGAATACACCCCCAGATTATCCACAGGAAGAGGAATACACCCCCAGATTATCCACAGGAGGAGGAATACACCCCGCAGATTACTCACAGGAGGAGGAATACACCCCCAGATTACTCACAGGAGGAGGAATACACCCCCAGATTATCCACAAGAGGAGGAATACACCCCCAGATTACCCACAGGAGGAGGAATACACCCCCAGATTATCCACAGGAAGAGGAATATACCCCCATATTATCCACAGGAAAAGGAATGCACCCCCAGATTACCCACAGGAGGAGGAATACACCCCCAGATTACCCACAGGAAGAGGAATGTACCCACAGATTATCCACAGGAAGAGGAATGCACCCCCAGATTACCCACAGGAGGAGGAAATGTACCCCCAGATTATTCACAGGAGGAGGAATACACCCCCAGATTACCCGCAGGAGGAGGAATACACCCCCAGATTACCCACAGGAAGAGGAATGCACCCCCAGATTACCCACAGGAAGAGGAATGTACCCCCAGATTACCCACAGGAGGAGGAATACACCCCCAGATTATCCACAGGAAGAGGAATGTACCCCCAGATTACCCACAGAAGGAGGAATACACCCCCAGATTATCCACAGGAAGAGGAATGTACCCCCAGATTACCCACAGGAGGAGGAATACACCCCCAGATTATCCACAGGAAGAGGAATGAAGGAATGTACCCCCAGATTACCCACAGGAGGAGGAATACACCCCCAGATTATCCACAGGAAGAGGAATGCACCCCCAGATTACCCACAGGAGGAGAAATACACCCCCAGATTACCCACAGGAGGAGGAATTCACCCCCAGATTATCCACAGGAAGAGGAATACACCCCCAAATTAACCACAGGAAGAAGAATGCACCCCCAGATTACCCACAGGAGGAGGAATACACCCCCAGATTACCCACAGGAGGAGGAATACACCCCCACATTATCCACAGGAAGAGGAATACACCCCCAGATTACCCACAGGAGGAGGAATACACCCCAAGATTATCCACAGGAGGAGGAATACACCCCCAGATTATCCACAGGAGGAGGAATACACCCCCAGATTACCCACAGGAGGAGGAATACACCCCCAGATTATCCACAAGAGGAGGAATACACCCCCAGATTACCCACAGGAAGAGGAATACACCCCCAGATTACCCACAGGAGGAGGAATACACCCCCAGATTATCCACAAGAGGAGGAATACACCCCCAGATTACCCACAGGAAGAGGAATACACCCCCAGATTACCCACAGGAGGAGGAATACACCCCCAGATTATCCACAAGAGGAGGAATACACCCCCAGATTACCCACAGGAGGAGGAATACACCCCCAGATTATCCACAGGAAGAGGAATACACCCCCAGATTATCCACAGGAGGAGGAATACACCCCGCAGATTACTCACAGGAGGAGGAATACACCCCCAGATTACTCACAGGAGGAGGAATACACCCCCAGATTATCCACAAGAGGAGGAATACACCCCCAGATTACCCACAGGAGGAGGAATACACCCCCAGATTATCCACAGGAAGAGGAATATACCCCCATATTATCCACAGGAAAAGGAATGCACCCCCAGATTACCCACAGGAGGAGGAATACACCCCCAGATTACCCACAGGAAGAGGAATGTACCCCCAGATTATCCACAGGAAGAGGAATGCACCCCCAGATTACCCACAGGAGGAGGAAATGTACCCCCATATTATTCACAGGAGGAGGAATACACCCCCAGATTACCCGCAGGAGGAGGAATACACCCCCAGATTACCCACAGGAAGAGGAATGCGCCCCCAGATTACCCACAGGAAGAGGAATGTACCCCCAGATTACCCACAGGAGGAGGAATACACCCCCAGATTATCCACAGGAAGAGGAATGTACCCCCAGATTACCCACAGAAGGAGGAATACACCCCCAGATTATCCACAGGAAGAGGAATGCACCCCCAGATTACCCACAGGAGGAGAAATACACCCTCAGATTACCCGCAGAAGGAGGAATACACCCCCAGATTATCCACAGGAAGAGGAATACACCCCCAAATTACCCACAGGAAGAGGTATGCACCCCCAGATTACCCACAGGAGGAGGAATACACCCCCAGATTATCCACAGGAAGAGGAATACACCCCCAGATTACCCACAGGAGGAGGAATACACCCCCAGATTATCCACAGGAGGAGGAATACACCCCCAGATTACCCACAGGAGGAGGAATACACCCCCAGATTATCCACAAGAGGAGGAATACACCCCCAGATTACCCACAGGAAGAGGAATACACCCCCAGATTACCCACAGGAGGAGGGATACACCCCCAGATTATCCACAAGAGGAGGAATACACCCCCAGATTACCCACAGGAAGAGGAATACACCCCCAGATTACCCACAGGAGGAGGAATACACCCCCAGAATATCCACAAGAGGAGGAATACACCCCCAGATTACCCACAGGAGGAGGAATACACCCCCAGATTATCCACAGGAAGAGGAATACACCCCCAGATTATCCACAGGAAGAGGAATACACCCCCAGATTATCCACAGGAGGAGGAATACACCCCGCAGATTACCCACAGGAGGAGGAATACACCCCCAGATTATCCCCAGGAGGAGGAATACACCCCCAGATTACCCACAGGAGGAGGAATACACTCCCAGATTATCCACAGGAAGAGGAATACACCCCCAGATTACCCACAGGAGGAGGAATACACACCCAGATTATCCACAGGAGGAGGAATACACCCCCAGATTACCCATAGGAGGAGGAATACAGCCCCATATTATCCATAGGAGGAGGAATACACCCCCAGATTACCCACAGGAGGAGGAATACACCCCCACATTACCCATAGGAGGAGGAATATATCCCCAGATTATCCACAGGAGGAGGAATACACCCCCAGAATACCCACAGGAGGAGGAATACACCCCCAGATTACCCACAGGAGGAGGAATACACCCCCAGATTACCCATAGGAGGAGGAATACACTCCCAGATTATCCACAGGAAGAGGAATACACCCCCAGATTACCCATAGGAGGAGGAATACACTCCCAGATTATCCACAGGAAGAGGAATACACCCCCAGATTACCCACAGGAGGAGGAATACACTCCCAGATTATCCACAGGAAGAGGAATACACCCCCAGATTACCCACAGGAGGAGGAATACACCCCCAGATTATCCACAGGAGTAGGAATACACCCCCAGATTACCCACAGGAGGAGGAATACACCCCCAGATTACCCATAGCAGGAATACACCCCCAGATTATCCACAGGAGGAGGAATAAACCCCCAGATTACCCACAGGAGGAGGAATACACCCCAGATTATCCACAGAAGGAGGAATACACCCCCAGATTACCCATAGGAGGAGGAATACACCCCCAGATTATCCACAGGAAGAGGAATACACCCCCAGATTACCCACAGGAGGAGGAATACACTCCCAGATTATCCACAGGAAGAGGAATACACCCCCAGATTACCCACAGGAGGAGGAATACACCCCCAGATTACCCACAGGAGGAGGAATACACTCCCAGATTATCCACAGGAAGAGGAATACACCCCCAGATTACCCACAGGAGGAGGAATACACTCCCAGATTATCCACAGGAAGAGGAATACACCCCCAGATTACCCACAGGAGGAGGAATACACCCCCAGATTATCCACAGGAGGAGGAATACACCCCCAGATTACCCATAGGAGGAGGAATACACCCCCAGATTATCCACAGGAGGAGGAATAAACCCCCAGATTACCCACAGGAGGAGGAATACACTCCCAGATTATCCACAGGAGGAGGAATACACCCCCAGATTACCCATAGGAGGAGGAATAAACCCCCAGATTACCCACAGGAGGAGGAATACACTCCCAGATTATCCACAGGAGGAGGAATAAACCCCCAGATTACCCACAGGAGGAGGAATACACTCCCAGATTATCCACAGGAGGAGGAATACACCCTCAGATTACCCATAGGAGGAGGAATACACCCCCAGATTATCCACAGGAGTAGGAATACACCCCCAGATTACCCACAGGAGGAGGAATAAACCCCCAGATTACCCACAGGAGGAGGAATACACCCCCAGATTACCCACAGGAGGAGGAATACACCCCCAGATTACCCACAGGAGGAGGAATACACCCCCAGATTATCCACAGGAGGAGGAATACACCCCCAGATTACCCGCAGGAGGAGGAATACACCCCCAGATTACCCACAGGAAGAGGAATGCACCCCTAGATTACCCACAGGAAGGGAAATGTACCGCCAGATTACCCACAGGAGGAGGAATACACCCCCAGATTATTCACAGGAAGAGGAATGAAGGAATGTACCCCCAGATTACCCACAGGAGGAGGAATACACCCCCAGATTATCCACAGGAAGAGGAATGCACCCCCAGATTACCCACAGGAGGAGAAATACACCCCCAGATTACCCGCAGGAGGAGGAATACACCCCCAAATTACCCACAGGAAGAAGAATGCACCCCCAGATTACCCACAGGAGGAGGAATACACCCCCAGATTACCCACAGGAGGAGGAATACACCCCCAGATTATCCACAGGAAGAGGAATACACCCCCAGATTACCCACAGGAGGAGGAGTACACCCCAAGATTATCCACAGGAGGAGGAATACACCCCCAGATTATCCACAGGAGGAGGAATACACCCCCAGATTACCCACAGGAGGAGGAATACACCCCCAGATTATCCACAAGAGGAGGAATACACCCCCAGATTACCCAAAGGAAGAGGTATACACCCCCAGATTACCCACAGGAGGAGGAATACACCCCCAGATTATCCACAAGAGGAGGAATACACCCCCAGATTACCCACAGGAAGAGGAATACACCCCCAGATTACCCACAGGAGGAGGAATACACCCCCAGATTATCCACAAGAGGAGGAATACACCCCCAGATTACCCACAGGAGGAGGAATACACCCCCAGATTATCCACAGGAAGAGGAATACACCCCCAGATTATCCACAGGAGGAGGAATACACCCCGCAGATTACTCACAGGAGGAGGAATACACCCCCAGATTATCCCCAGGAGGAGGAATACACCCCCAGATTACCCACAGGAGGAGGAATACACCACAGATTATCCACAGGAGGAGGAATACACCCCCAGATTACCCACAGGAGGAGGAATACACCCCCAGATTATCCACAGGAGGAGGAATACACCCCCAGATTATCCACAGGAGGAGGAATACACCCCCAGATTACCCACAGGAGGAGGAATACACCCCCAGATTACCCATAGCAGGAATACACCCCCAGATTATCCACAGGAGGAGGAATAAACCCCCAGATTACCCACAGGAGGAGGAATACACCCCAGATTATCCACAGAAGGAGGAATACACCCCCAGATTACCCATAGGAGGAGGAATACACCCCCAGATTATCCACAGGAAGAGGAATACACCCCCAGATTACCCACAGGAGGAGGAATACACTCCCAGATTATCCACAGGAAGAGGAATACACCCCCAGATTACCCACAGGAGGAGGAATACACCCCCAGATTACCCACAGGAGGAGGAATACACTCCCAGATTATCCACAGGAAGAGGAATACACCCCCAGATTACCCACAGGAGGAGGAATACACTCCCAGATTATCCACAGGAAGAGGAATACACCCCCAGATTACCCACAGGAGGAGGAATACACCCCCAGATTATCCACAGGAGGAGGAATACACCCCCAGATTACCCATAGGAGGAGGAATACACCCCCAGATTATCCACAGGAGGAGGAATAAACCCCCAGATTACCCACAGGAGGAGGAATACACTCCCAGATTATCCACAGGAGGAGGAATACACCCCCAGATTACCCATAGGAGGAGGAATAAACCCCCAGATTACCCACAGGAGGAGGAATACACTCCCAGATTATCCACAGGAGGAGGAATAAACCCCCAGATTACCCACAGGAGGAGGAATACACTCCCAGATTATCCACAGGAGGAGGAATACACCCTCAGATTACCCATAGGAGGAGGAATACACCCCCAGATTATCCACAGGAGTAGGAATACACCCCCAGATTACCCACAGGAGGAGGAATAAACCCCCAGATTACCCACAGGAGGAGGAATACACCCCCAGATTACCCACAGGAGGAGGAATACACCCCCAGATTACCCACAGGAGGAGGAATACACCCCCAGATTATCCACAGGAGGAGGAATACACCCCCAGATTACCCGCAGGAGGAGGAATACACCCCCAGATTACCCACAGGAAGAGGAATGCACCCCTAGATTACCCACAGGAAGGGAAATGTACCGCCAGATTACCCACAGGAGGAGGAATACACCCCCAGATTATTCACAGGAAGAGGAATGAAGGAATGTACCCCCAGATTACCCACAGGAGGAGGAATACACCCCCAGATTATCCACAGGAAGAGGAATGCACCCCCAGATTACCCACAGGAGGAGAAATACACCCCCAGATTACCCGCAGGAGGAGGAATACACCCCCAAATTACCCACAGGAAGAAGAATGCACCCCCAGATTACCCACAGGAGGAGGAATACACCCCCAGATTACCCACAGGAGGAGGAATACACCCCCAGATTATCCACAGGAAGAGGAATACACCCCCAGATTACCCACAGGAGGAGGAGTACACCCCAAGATTATCCACAGGAGGAGGAATACACCCCCAGATTATCCACAGGAGGAGGAATACACCCCCAGATTACCCACAGGAGGAGGAATACACCCCCAGATTATCCACAAGAGGAGGAATACACCCCCAGATTACCCAAAGGAAGAGGTATACACCCCCAGATTACCCACAGGAGGAGGAATACACCCCCAGATTATCCACAAGAGGAGGAATACACCCCCAGATTACCCACAGGAAGAGGAATACACCCCCAGATTACCCACAGGAGGAGGAATACACCCCCAGATTATCCACAAGAGGAGGAATACACCCCCAGATTACCCACAGGAGGAGGAATACACCCCCAGATTATCCACAGGAAGAGGAATACACCCCCAGATTATCCACAGGAGGAGGAATACACCCCGCAGATTACTCACAGGAGGAGGAATACACCCCCAGATTATCCCCAGGAGGAGGAATACACCCCCAGATTACCCACAGGAGGAGGAATACACCCCAGATTATCCACAGGAGGAGGAATACACCCCCAGATTACCCACAGGAGGAGGAATACACCCCCAGATTATCCACAGGAGGAGGAATACACCCCCAGATTATCCACAGGAGGAGGAATACACCCCCAGATTACCCACAGGAGGAGGAATACATCCCCAGATTATCCACAGGAAGAGGAATACACCCCCAGATTATCCACAGGAAGAGGAATACACCCCCAGATTATCCACAGGAGGAGGAATACACCCCGCAGATTACCCACAGGAGGAGGAATACACCCCCAGATTATCCCCAGGAGGAGGAATACACCCCCAGATTACCCACAGGAGGAGGAATACACTCCCAGATTATCCACAGGAAGAGGAATACACCCCCAGATTACCCACAGGAGGAGGAATACACACCCAGATTATCCACAGGAGGAGGAATACACCCCCAGATTACCCATAGGAGGAGGAATACAGCCCCATATTATCCACAGGAGGAGGAATACACCCCCAGATTACCCACAGGAGGAGGAATACACCCCCACATTACCCATAGGAGGAGGAATACATCCCCAGATTATCCACAGGAGGAGGAATACACCCCCAGAATACCCACAGGAGGAGGAATACACCCCCAGATTACCCACAGGAGGAGGAATACACCCCCAGATTACCCATAGGAGGAGGAATACACTCCCAGATTATCCACAGGAAGAGGAATACACCCCCAGATTACCCATAGGAGGAGGAATACACTCCCAGATTATCCACAGGAAGAGGAATACACCCCCAGATTACCCACAGGAGGAGAAATACACTCCCAGATTATCCACAGGAAGAGGAATACACCCCCAGATTACCCACAGGAGGAGGAATACACCCCCAGATTATCCACAGGAGTAGGAATACACCCCCAGATTACCCACAGGAGGAGGAATACACCCCCAGATTACCCATAGCAGGAATACACCCCCAGATTATCCACAGGAGGAGGAATAAACCCCCAGATTAACCACAGGAGGAGGAATACACCCCAGATTATCCACAGAAGGAGGAATACACCCCCAGATTACCCATAGGAGGAGGAATACACCCCCAGATTATCCACAGGAAGAGGAATACACCCCCAGATTACCCACAGGAGGAGGAATACACTCCCAGATTATCCACAGGAAGAGGAATACACCCCCAGATTACCCACAGGAGGAGGAATACACCCCCAGATTACCCACAGGAGGAGGAATACACTCCCAGATTATCCACAGGAAGAGGAATACACCCCCAGATTACCCACAGGAGGAGGAATACACCCCCAGATTATCCACAGGAGGAGGAATACACCCCCAGATTACCCATAGGAGGAGGAATACACCCCCAGATTATCCACAGGAGGAGGAATAAACCCCCAGATTACCCACAGGAGGAGGAATACACTCCCAGATTATCCACAGGAGGAGGAATACACCCCCAGATTACCCATAGGAGGAGGAATAAACCCCCAGATTACCCACAGGAGGAGGAATACACTCCCAGATTATCCACAGGAGGAGGAATAAACCCCCAGATTACCCACAGGAGGAGGAATACACTCCCAGATTATCCACAGGAGGAGGAATACACCCTCAGATTACCCATAGGAGGAGGAATACACCCCCAGATTATCCACAGGAGTAGGAATACACCCCCAGATTACCCACAGGAGGAGGAATAAACCCCCAGATTACCCACAGGAGGAGGAATACACCCCCAGATTACCCACAGGAGGAGGAATACACCCCCAGATTACCCACAGGAGGAGGAATACACCCCCAGATTATCCACAGGAGGAGGAATACACCCCCAGATTACCCGCAGGAGGAGGAATACACCCCCAGATTACCCACAGGAAGAGGAATGCACCCCTAGATTACCCACAGGAAGGGGAATGTACCGCCAGATTACCCACAGGAGGAGGAATACACCCCCAGATTATCCACAGGAAGAGGAATGAAGGAATGTACCCCCAGATTACCCACAGGAGGAGGAATACACCCCCAGATTATCCACAGGAAGAGGAATGCACCCCCAGATTACCCACAGGAGGAGAAATACACCCCCAGATTACCCGCAGGAGGAGGAATACACCCCCAAATTACCCACAGGAAGAAGAATGCACCCCCAGATTACCCACAGGAGGAGGAATACACCCCCAGATTACCCACAGGAGGAGGAATACACCCCCAGATTATCCACAGGAAGAGGAATACACCCCCAGATTACCCACAGGAGGAGGAGTACACCCCAAGATTATCCACAGGAGGAGGAATACACCCCCAGATTATCCACAGGAGGAGGAATACACCCCCAGATTACCCACAGGAGGAGGAATACACCCCCAGATTATCCACAAGAGGAGGAATACACCCCCAGATTACCCAAAGAAAGAGGTATACACCCCCAGATTACCCACAGGAGGAGGAATACACCCCCAGATTATCCACAAGAGGAGGAATACACCCCCAGATTACCCACAGGAAGAGGAATACACCCCCAGATTACCCACAGGAGGAGGAATACACCCCCAGATTATCCACAAGAGGAGGAATACACCCCCAGATTACCCACAGGAGGAGGAATACACCCCCAGATTATCCACAGGAAGAGGAATACACCCCCAGATTATCCACAGGAGGAGGAATACACCCCGCAGATTACTCACAGGAGGAGGAATACACCCCCAGATTATCCCCAGGAGGAGGAATACACCCCCAGATTACCCACAGGAGGAGGAATACACCCCAGATTATCCACAGGAGGAGGAATACACCCCCAGATTACCCACAGGAGGAGGAATACACCCCCAGATTATCCACAGGAGGAGGAATACACCCCCAGATTACCCACAGGAGGAGGAATACACCCCCAGATTATCCACAGGAGGAGGAATACACCCCCAGATTACCCACAGGAGGAGGAATACACCCCCAGATTATCCACAGGAGGAGGAATACACCCCCAGATTACCCGCAGGAGGAGGAATACACCCCCAGATTACCCACAGGAAGAGGAATGCACCCCTAGATTACCCACAGGAAGGGGAATGTACCGCCAGATTACCCACAGGAGGAGGAATACACCCCCAGATTATCCACAGGAAGAGGAATGAAGGAATGTACCCCCAGATTACCCACAGGAGGAGGAATACACCCCCAGATTATCCACAGGAAGAGGAATGCACCCCCAGATTACCCACAGGAGGAGAAATACACCCCCAGATTACCCGCAGGAGGAGGAATACACCCCCAAATTACCCACAGGAAGAAGAATGCACCCCCAGATTACCCACAGGAGGAGGAATACACCCCCAGATTACCCACAGGAGGAGGAATACACCCCCAGATTATCCACAGGAAGAGGAATACACCCCCAGATTACCCACAGGAGGAGGAGTACACCCCAAGATTATCCACAGGAGGAGGAATACACCCCCAGATTATCCACAGGAGGAGGAATACACCCCCAGATTACCCACAGGAGGAGGAATACACCCCCAGATTATCCACAAGAGGAGGAATACACCCCCAGATTACCCAAAGGAAGAGGTATACACCCCCAGATTACCCACAGGAGGAGGAATACACCCCCAGATTATCCACAAGAGGAGGAATACACCCCCAGATTACCCACAGGAAGAGGAATACACCCCCAGATTACCCACAGGAGGAGGAATACACCCCCAGATTATCCACAAGAGGAGGAATACACCCCCAGATTACCCACAGGAGGAGGAATACACCCCCAGATTATCCACAGGAAGAGGAATACACCCCCAGATTATCCACAGGAGGAGGAATACACCCCGCAGATTACTCACAGGAGGAGGAATACACCCCCAGATTATCCCCAGGAGGAGGAATACACCCCCAGATTACCCACAGGAGGAGGAATACACCCCAGATTATCCACAGGAGGAGGAATACACCCCCAGATTACCCACAGGAGGAGGAATACACCCCCAGATTATCCACAGGAGGAGGAATACACCCCCAGATTACCCACAGGAGGAGGAATACACCCCCAGATTATCCACAGGAGGAGGAATACACCCCCAGATTACCCACAGGAGGAGGAATACACCCCCAGATTATCCACAGGAAGAGGAATACACCCCCAGATTACCCACAGGAGGAGGAATACACTCCCAGATTATCCACAGGAAGAGGAATACACCCCCAGATTACCCACAGGAGGAGGAATACACCCCAGATTATCCACAGGAGGAGGAATACACCCCCAGATTACCCATAGGAGGAGGAATACACCCCCATATTATCCACAGGAGGAGGAATACACCCCCAGATTACCCACAGGAGGAGGAATACACCCCCAGATTACCCAAAGGAGGAGGAATACACCCCCAGATTATCCACAGGAGGAGGAATAAACCCCCAGATTACCCACAGGAGGAGGAATACACCCCCAGATTACCCACAGGAGGAGGAATACACCCCCAGATTACCCACAGGAGGAGGAATACACCCCCAGATTACCCACAGGAGGAGGAATACACCCCCAGATTACCCATGGGAGGAGGAATACACTCCCAGATTATCCACAGGAAGAGGAATACACCCCCAGATTACCCACAGGAGGAGGAATACACCGCCAGATTACCCACAGGAGGAGGAATACACCCCCAGATTATCCACAGGAGGAGGAATACACCCCCAGATTACCCACAGGAGGAGGAATACACCCCCAGATTACCCATAGGAGGAGGAATACACCCCCAGATTATCCACAGGAGGAGGAATAAACCCCCAGATTACCCACAGGAGGAGGAATACACCCCCAGATTATCCACAGGAGGAGGAATACACCCCCAGATTACCCATAGGAGGAGGAATACACCCCCAGATTATCCACAGGAGGAGGAATACACCCCCAGATTACCCACAGGAGGAGGAATACACTCCCAGATTATCCACAGGAAGAGGAATACACCCCCAGATTACCCACAGGAGGAGGAATACACCCCCAGATTACCCACAGGAGGAGGAATACACCCCCAGATTACCCATAGGAAGAGGAATACACTCCCAGATTATCCACAGGAAGAGGAATACACCCCCAGATTACCCACAGGAGGAGGAATACGCTCCCAGATTATCCACAGGAAGAGGAATACACCCCCAGATTACCCATAGGAGGAGGAATACACCCCCAGATTATCCACAGGAGGAATACACCCCCAGATTACCCACAGGAGGAGGAATACAGCCCCAGATTACCCATAGGAGGAGGAATACACCCCCAGATTATCTACAGGAGGAGGAATAAACCCCCAGATTACCCACAGGAGGAGGAATACACCCCCAGATTATCCACAGGAAGAGGAATACACCCCCAGATTACCCATAGGAGGAGGAATTCACCCCTGGATTATCCACAGGAGGAGGAATACACCCCCAGATTACCCACAGGAGGAGAAATACACCCCCAGATTACCCATAGGAGGAGGAATACACCCCCAGATTATCCACAGGAGGAGGAATAAACCCCCAGATTACCCACAGGAGGAGGAATACACTCCCAGATTATCCACAGGAGGAGGAATACACCCCCAGATTACCCATAGGAGGAGGAATACACCCCCAGATTATCCACAGGAGGAGGAATACACCCCCAGATTACCCACAGGAGGAGGAATACACCCCCAGATTACCCATAGGAGGAGGAATACACCCCCAGATTATCCACAGGAGGAGGAATAAACCCCCAGATTACCCACAGGAGGAGGAATACACCCCCAGATTATCTACACAAGGGGGAATACACCCCCAGATTACCCATAGGAGGAGGAATACACTCCCCAGATTACCCACAGGAGGAGGAATACACTCCCAGATTACCCACAGGAGGGGGAATACACCCCCAGATTACCCACAGGAGGGGGAATACACCCCAGATTAC
Source organism: Lithobates pipiens (assembly GCF_037356315.1). Taxonomy (NCBI): domain Eukaryota; kingdom Metazoa; phylum Chordata; class Amphibia; order Anura; family Ranidae; genus Lithobates; species Lithobates pipiens. The sequence continues at coordinate 22,973,520 of NW_027507764.1, read as the reverse complement.
CCGCAGGAGGGGGAATACACCCCCAGATTATCCACAGGAGGAGGAATACACCCCCAGATTATCCACAGGAGGAATACACCCCCAGATCGATTTATGTTTATTATTGGAGACTGACAAGAATGTGAAAAATAAAAAAATATAAATGTACATTTAACAGATTATAATCATTATGTAAAAACGTTTTAAATGTATTATTATTATTTCATATCTTGTATTATTATCTAATATCTATTATTATTATTTTGTTACCTAATATCTTCTTCTTTAACCACTTGTTATCAGCTTTCGGTGCTCTCACAATTTGAATGACAATTACTCAGTCATGTAACACTGCACCCAAATGAATTTTTTGTCCTTTTTTCCCCACAAATAGAGCTTTCTTTTGGTGGTATTTTATCACCTCTGGGGTTTTTATTTTTTGCGCTATAAATAAAAAAAGACAGAAAATTTTGAAAAAAAACACATATTTCTTTGTTTCTGTGACAAAATTATGCAAATGATGAATTTTTTGTCATAAATTTTGGCCACAATTTATACTGCTACATATCTTTGGTAAAAATAACCCAAATTAGTGAATATTATTTGGTCTTTGTGAAAGTTAGAGAGTCTACAAGCTGTGGTGCGATTCGCACAAAATTGATCACATCTGATGTACTGGTGGACTATCTCATTTCTTGCGACCCGAACAAGTCAGGAAAGTACAAATACCCCCCAAATGACCCCTTTTTGGAAAGTAGACATTCCAAGGTATTTAGTAAGAGGCATGGTGAGCTTTTTTATGTTGTCATTTTTTCCCACAATTCTTTGCAAAATTAAGATTTTTTTTCCCCACAAAATTGTCATTGTAATAGGTTATTTCTCTCACATGGCATGTGTATACCACAAATGACACCCCCCAAAAAATTCTGCTACTCCTCCTGAGTATTACAATACCACATGTGTGGGACTTTTTCACAGCCTGGCCACATAGAGAGGCCTAACATGCAGGGAGCGCCATCACGTGTTCTAGGAGCATAAATTACACATCTAACTTGTTGACTACTTATTACACTTTTGAAGGCCCTGGAGCACCAGGACAATGACACGTGGCACTGATGACACTTATACGTGGCACTGATGACACATGGCACTGATGACAGATCGCACTAATATGTGGCACTGATGACAGATGGCACTTATACGTGGCACTTATACGTGGCACTGATGACACGTGACACTAATACGTGGCACTGATGACAGATGGCACTAATACGTGGCACTGATGACAGATGGCACTAATACGTGGCACTAATACATGGCATCGATGACAGCTGGAACTAATACGTGGCACCGATGACGCGTGACACTGATGACATATGGCACTGATAAGTGGCATTGATGACATGTGACACTGACAACAGATGGCATGTGACACTGACAGGTGGCACTGATGACAAATGGCACTGATACGTGACACTGATGACAGATGGCACTAATATGTGGCACTGATGACAGATGGCACTATGTGGCACTGATGACATGTGGCACTGATGACAGATGGCACTTATACGTAGCACTGATGACAGATGGCACTGGGGACAAATGGCACTGACAACAGGTGGCACTGGGGACAGATAGCACTAACAGGTGGCACTGGGAACAGATAGCACTAACAGGTGGCACTGGGGGCAGGTGGCTCTGGGGAGGATGGCACTGGGGAGCATGCCACAGGGTGAGGATGGCACTGGGCGAGGATGGCACTGGGGCGGATGGCACTGGGGCGGATGGCACTGGGGCGGATGGCACTCTTTTTTCCTTTTTTTTTTTTTTTTACTTACGGCCGCTGCAGCCATTGATCTCTCCCTTCTCACACACTGTCTGTGTGAGGAGGGAGAGCGGCGCTGAGAGATGATCTCATATTTTTACATATGAGATCATCTCTCATTGAACAGGCCGATCGCGCTGTAAACGGCCGCTGTGATTGGCCGTTTACAGCGATCTGTGACTGGCTGTGTCCGAGGGACACGGCCAGCACAGAACTTCCCCGATGCGCGCTCACGGGAGCGCGCATTGCGGAAGTAAACAGGAGGTCTTTCAGGAATGGCTTCCTGACAGTTAATGTCCGTTCTGTAGCCGTCTTTCGGCTATAGGGCGGGCGCGAAGCGGTTAATATCTTTTATTATTATTATAATATATTACTACTATTATTATACAATATCTAATATTATTATTATTATTATTATTATTATTATTAATAATATTGCTACTATTATAAATATAATCAGTATTGAAGTGGTAGTAAAGGCCTTTGGTAAGGTTTTACCTACAGGTAAGTCCATAGTAAGTCTGTAATAAGTCTATAGTAAGTCTATAGAAAGCCTATAATAAGTCTACAGTACATCTATAATAAGTCTATAGTAAGTCTATAATAAGACTATAGTAAGTCTATAATAAGACTATAGTAAGTTTATAAGTCTATAGTAAGTCTATAATAAGTCTATAGTAAATTAATAAGTCTATAGTAAGTCTATAGCAAGCCTATAGTAAGTCGATAATCAGTCTATAGTAGTCTATAATAAGTCTATAGTATGTCTATAATAAGTCTATAGTAAGTTTATAAGTCTATAGTAAGTCTGTCATAAGTCTAGCGTAAGTCTATAGTAAGTTTATAAGTCTATAGTAAGTCTATAATTAGTCTATAGTAAGTCTATAATCAGTGTATAGTAAGTCTATAATAAGCCTATTATAAGTCTATGGTAAGCCTATAGTAAGTCTATAGAAAGTCTATAATAAGTCTATAGTAAGTCTATAAGAAGCCTATTATAAGTCTATAGTAAATCTATAATAAGTCTATACTAAGCCTATAGAAAGCCTATAATAAGTCTATAGTATGTCTATAATAATTCTATAGTAAATTTATAAGTCTATAATCAGTCTATAGTAAGTCTATAATAAGGCTATAGTAAGCCTATTATAAGTCTATAGTAAGCCTATAAGAAGTCTATAGTAAGTCTATAGAAAGCCTATAATAAGTCTATAGTAAGTCTATAATAAGACGACAGTAAGTTTATAAGTCTATAGTAAGTCTATAATAAGTCTATAGTAAGTTTATAAGTCTATAGTAAGTGCAGGGCTCAAAATCTAAAGTCATGAGCTACTAGCCAGGCCTTAAGGATTACTCGCCACATGTAGCCTGTGCAGAGAGCAGAGGTGTGGGAGGAGCAAAGCAGGCTCCACCCACTACAGACTACATGAACAAAAATACAGGAGGGGCGGAGATGAGACTAGTTACCCTGCACAAGGAGAGGGAGCAGTAGCAGCCCGTCCATTAGGGGAGCACATGCACCGCTCACCCATCCATGCATCTGGCCCCCTGATCTACATACAGGGCGCTGGACTATGGATTCCAATGGGGGAGGGGGGAGTGTTTTTTTAAAGCACATGATTAGAACCAGAGGCTCTAATAGGCTTCAGAAAAGGGTGGTCTCGGGGCGCAGAGCTCTGCTCTTCGATCCCATCCAGCTGTGTGCCGATAGCAAATGAACATTCGCTATTTTCACGCTAAATCTCCTCCCTGCAAATCAGAAAGCAGGTTCCGAGATCCGTTTCCTGATTGGTCAAAACCTCAGGCGATCTGTTTGGACAAGGAGAGAGAAGACGGAGAGGATGCCGGAGGAGGAGAGAGGAGAGGAGGAGACAGAGAGGACACTGGAGCTGCAGGAGGAAAGGAGGAGAGAGGAGACGGAGAGGAGACCGGAGCTGCAGGAGGAGAGAGGAGACGGAGGGGACCCCGGAGCCCGAGGAGGAGAGAGGAGACAGAGAGGACACCAGAGCCGGAGGAGGAGAGAGGAGACAGAGAGGACACCGGAGCCGGAGGAGGAGAGAGGAGACAGAGAGGACACCGGAGCCGCAGGAGGAGGAGAGGAGAGAGGAGACAGAGTGGACACAGGAGCTGCAGGAGGAGAGAGGAGAAGGAGAGGACACCGGAGCCACAGGAGGAGAGGAGGAGAGAGGAGACGGAGAGGTCAAAGAAGCCGCTGGAGGAGAGGAGGAGAGAGGTGAAGCAGAGAACATCGGAGCCGCAGGAGGAGAGAGGAGAAGGAGAGCACACCGGAGCCACAGGAGGAGAGGAGGAGAGAGGAGACAGAGAGGACACCAGAGCTGCAGGAGGAGAGAAGAGACGGAGAGGACACCGGAGGTGCAGGAGGAGAGAGGAGACGGAGAGGACATCGGAGCTGCAGGAGGAGAGGAGGAGAGAGGAGATGGAGAGGACACCGGAGCTGCAGGAGGAGAGAGGAGAAGGAGAGGACACTGGAGCCGCAGGAGGAGAGAGGAGACGGATAGGACAAAGGAGCCACAGGAGGAGAGAGGAGATGGAGAGGACACCAGAGCCTCAGGAGGAGAGAGGAGAAGGAGAGGACACTGGAGTCGCAGAAGGAGAGGAGGAAAGAGGAGAAGGCGAGGACAGCGGAGCCGCAGGAGGAGAGAGGAGACGGAGAGGACACCGGAGGGGCAGGAGGAGAGAGGAGATGGAAAGGACATCGGAGCCGCAGGAGGAGAAGAGGAGAAGGAGAGGACACCGGAGCCGCAGAAGGAGAGAAAGAGAGAGGAGACGGAGAGGACACCGGAGCTGCAGGAGGAGAGAGGAGAAGGAGAGGACATCAGAGCCACAGGAGGAGAGGAGGAGAAGGAGAGGACACCGGAGCCTCAGAAGGAGAGAGGAGACGGAGAGGACACCGGAGCCGCAGGAGGAGAGGAGGAGAAGGAGAGGACATCGGAGCTGCAGGAGGAGAGAGGAGATGAAGAGGACACTGGAAGCCACAGGAGGAGAGGAGGAGAGAAGAGATGGAGAGGACACTGGAAGCCGCAGGAGGAGAGGAGGAGTGAGGAGACGGAAAGGACACCGGAGGAGAGAGGAGATGGAGAGGACACCGGAGCCACAGGAGGAGAGAGGAGACAGAGAGGACACCGGAGACACAGGAGGAGAGAGGAGATGGAGAGGACACCAGAGCCGCAGGAGGAGAGAGGAGGCAGAGAGGACACAGGAGCCGCAGAAGGAGAGAGGAGATGGAGAGGACACCGGAGCTGCAGGAGGAGAGAGGAGACGGAGAGGACACTAGAGCCACAGGAGGAGAGAGGAGATGGAGAGGACTACAGAGCCGCAGGAGAAGAGAGGAGATGGAGAGGGCACCAGAGCCGCAGGAGGAGAGGAGGAGAGAGGAGATAGAGAGGACACCAAAGCCGCAGGAGGAGAGAGGAGACTGAGAGGACACCGGAGCTGCGGGAGGAGAGAGAAGATGGAGAGGACACCAGAGCCGCTAGAGGAGAAGGAGAGGACACCGGAGCCGCAGGAGGCGAGGAGGAGAGAGGAGATGAGAGGACACCAGAGCCGCAGGAGGCGAGGAGGAGAGAGGAGACAGAGAAGAATACGGAGCCACAGGAGGAGAGGAGAAGAGAGGAGACAGAGAGGACACCAAAGCCGCAGGAGGAGAGAGGAGACTGAGAGGACACCGGAGCTGCGGGAGGAGAGAGAAGACGGAGAGGACACCAGAGCCACTAGAGGAGAGAGGAGATGGAGAGGACACCGGAGCCACAGGAGGCGAGGAGCAGAGAGGAGACAGAGAGGACTAAGGAGCCGCAGGAGGAGAGGAGAAGAGAGGAGACGGAGAGGACACTGGAGCCGCAGGAGAAGAGGAGAGAAGAGACGGAGAGAACACTGGAGCCGCAGGAGAAGAGGAGAGAAGAGACAAAGAGGACACTGGAGCCACAGGAGGAGAGGAGGAGATGGAGAGGACACCGTTGCTGCAGGAGGAGAGGAGGAGACCGGAGACAGAGATGACACTGGAGCTGGGGGAGGAGAGAGGAGATGGAGAGGACACTGGAGCTGCGGGAGGCGAGAGGAGACAGAGAGGACACCGGATCCGCAGGAGGAGAGAGGATACGTAGAGGACACCGGAGTCACAGGAGGAGAGAGGAGATGGAGAGGACACCAGAGCCACAGGAGGAGAGAGGAGATGGAGAGGACACCAGAGCCACAGGAGGAGAGGGGAGATGGAGAGAGGAGATGGAGAGGACACTGGAGCCACAGGAGGAGAGAGGAGACGGAGAGGACACCGGAGCCGCAGGAGAGCGGAGAAACAGAGTGCACAGGAGCCGCATGAGGAGAAAGGAGATGAAGAGGACCCCGGAGCTGCAGGAGGAGAGGAGGAGAGAGGAGATGGAGAGGACACCGGAGCCGCAGGAGGAGAGGAGGAGATGGAGAGGACACCAGAGCCGCAGGAGGAGAAGGAGAGGAGATGGAGAGGAGAGAGGAGACGGAGAGGACACCAGAGGCACAGAAGGAGAGAGAGAAGGAGAGAGGAGATGGAGAGGACACTGGAGCCACAGGAGGAGAGAGGAGACGGAGAGGACACCAGAGCCGCAGGAGGAGAGAGGAGACAGAGCAGACACCGGAGCTGCAGGAGGAGAGAGCAGACGGAGAGGACACTGGAGCCGTAGGAGGAGAGAGGAGACAGAGGACACCGGAGCCGCAGGAGGAGAGGAGGAGAGGGGAGACAGAGAGGACACCGGAGCCGGAGGAGGAGAAGGAGAGGACACCGGAGCCGCAGGAGGAGAGGAGGAGAGAGGAGAAGGAGAGGACACCGGAGCCGCAGGAGAGCGGAGAAACAGAGTGCACAGGAGCCGCAGGAGAGGAGGAGAGGGGAGAAGGAGAGGACACCGGAGCCGCAGGACGAGAGGAGGAGAGAGGAGACGGAGAGGACACCGGAGCCGCAGGAGGAGAAAGCAGACGGAGAGGGCACCGGAGCCGCAGGAGGAGAGAGGAGGAAGAGGACACTGGAGCTGCAGAAGGAGAGAGGAGACGGAGAGGACACCGGAGCCACGGGAGGAGAGAGGAGACGGAGAGGACACTGGAGCCGCAGGAGGAGAGCGGAGACGGAAAGGACACTGGAGCCACAGGAGGAGAGAGGAGATGGAGCCACAGGAGGAGAGAGGAGATGAAGAGGACTACGGAGCCGCAGGAGGAGAGAGGAGATGGAGAGGGCACCAGAGCCGCAGGAGGAGAGAGGAGACTGAGAGGACACCGGAGCTGCGGGAGGAGAGAGAAGATGGAGAGGACACCAGAGCCACAGGAGGAGAGGGGAGATGGAGAGAGGAGATGGAGAGGACACTGGAGCCACAGGAGGAGAGAGGAGACGGAGAGGACACCGGAGCCGCAGGAGAGCGGAGAAACAGAGTGCACAGGAGCCGCATGAGGAGAAAGGAGATGAAGAGGACCCCGGAGCTGCAGGAGGAGAGGAGGAGAGAGGAGATGGAGAGGACACCGGAGCCGCAGGAGGAGAGGAGGAGATGGAGAGGACACCAGAGCCGCAGGAGGAGAAGGAGAGGAGATGGAGAGGAGAGAGGAGACGGAGAGGACACCAGAGGCACAGAAGGAGAGAGAGAAGGAGAGAGGAGATGGAGAGGACACTGGAGCCACAGGAGGAGAGAGGAGACGGAGAGGACACCAGAGCCGCAGGAGGAGAGAGGAGACAGAGCAGACACCGGAGCTGCAGGAGGAGAGAGCAGACGGAGAGGACACTGGAGCCGTAGGAGGAGAGAGGAGACAGAGGACACCGGAGCCGCAGGAGGAGAGGAGGAGAGGGGAGACAGAGAGGACACCGGAGCCGGAGGAGGAGAAGGAGAGGACACCGGAGCCGCAGGAGGAGAGGAGGAGAGAGGAGAAGGAGAGGACACCGGAGCCGCAGGAGAGCGGAGAAACAGAGTGCACAGGAGCCGCAGGAGAGGAGGAGAGGGGAGAAGGAGAGGACACCGGAGCCGCAGGACGAGAGGAGGAGAGAGGAGACGGAGAGGACACCGGAGCCGCAGGAGGAGAAAGCAGACGGAGAGGGCACCGGAGCCGCAGGAGGAGAGAGGAGGAAGAGGACACTGGAGCTGCAGAAGGAGAGAGGAGACGGAGAGGACACCGGAGCCACGGGAGGAGAGAGGAGACGGAGAGGACACTGGAGCCGCAGGAGGAGAGCGGAGACGGAAAGGACACTGGAGCCACAGGAGGAGAGAGGAGATGGAGCCACAGGAGGAGAGAGGAGATGAAGAGGACTACGGAGCCGCAGGAGGAGAGAGGAGATGGAGAGGGCACCAGAGCCGCAGGAGGAGAGAGGAGACTGAGAGGACACCGGAGCTGCGGGAGGAGAGAGAAGATGGAGAGGACACCAGAGCCGCTAGAGGAGAAGGAGAGGACACGGGAGCCGCAGGAGGCGAGGAGGAGAGAGGAGATGGAGAGGACACCAGAGCCGCAGGAGGCGAGGAGGAGAGAGGAGACAGAGAAGAATACGGAGCCGCAGGAGGAGAGGAGAAGAGAGGAGACAGAGAGGACACCAAAGCCGCAGGAGGAGAGAGGATACTGAGAGGACACCGGAGCTGCGGGAGGAGAGAGAAGACGGAGAGGACACCAGAGCCGCTAGAGGAGAGAGGAGAAGGAGAGGACAACGGAGCCGCAGGAGGCGAGGAGGAGAGAGGAGATGGAGAGGACACCGGAGCCGCAGGAGGCGAGGAGGAGGGAGGAGACAGAGAGGACTACGGAGCCGCAGGAGGAGAGGAGAAGAGAGGAGACGGAGAGGACACTGGAGCCGCAGGAGAAGAGGAGAGAAGAGACGGAGAGGACACTGGAGCCGCAGGAGAAGAGGAGAGAAGAGACGGAGAGGACACTGGAGCCACAGGAGCAGAGGAGGAGAGAGGAGATGGAGCTGACACCAGAGCCGCAGGAGGAGAGGAGGAGATGGAGAGGACACCGTTGCTGCAGGAGGAGAGGAGGAGACCGGAGACAGAGATGAAACTGGAGCTGGGGGAGGAGAGAGGAGATGGAGAGGACACCGGATCCGCAGGAGGAGAGAGGATACGTAGAGGACACCGGAGTCACAGGAGGAGAGAGGAGATGGAGAGGACACCAGAGCCACAGGAGGAGAGAGGAGATGGAGAGGACACCAGAGCCACAGGAGGAGAGGGGAGATGGAGAGGACACAGGAGTCGGAGGAGGAGAGAGGAGACGGAGAGGACACCAGAGGCACAGAAGGAGAGAGGAGATGGAGAGGACACTGGAGCCACAGGAGGAGAGAGGAGACGGAGAGGACACCAGAGCCACAGGAGGAGAGAGGAGACAGAGCAGACACCGGAGCTGCAGGAGGAGAGAGCAGACGGAGAGGACACCGGAGCCGCAGGAGGAGAGGAGGAGAGGAGGAGAGAGGAGACAGAGAGGACACCGGAGCCGGAGGAGGAGAGAGGAGATGGAGAGGACACCGGAGCTGCAGGAGGAGAGAGGAGACGGAGAGGACACTGGAGCCACAGGAGGAGAGAGGAGATGGAGAGGACTACAGAGCCGCAGGAGAAGAGAGGAGATGGAGAGGGCACCAGAGCCGCAGGAGGAGAGGAGGAGAGAGGAGATAGAGAGGACACCAAAGCCGCAGGAGGAGAGAGGAGACTGAGAGGACACCGGAGCTGCGGGAGGAGAGAGAAGATGGAGAGGACACCAGAGCCGCTAGAGGAGAAGGAGAGGACACCGGAGCCGCAGGAGGCGAGGAGGAGAGAGGAGATGAGAGGACACCAGAGCCGCAGGAGGCGAGGAGGAGAGAGGAGACAGAGAAGAATACGGAGCCACAGGAGGAGAGGAGAAGAGAGGAGACAGAGAGGACACCAAAGCCGCAGGAGGAGAGAGGAGACTGAGAGGACACCGGAGCTGCGGGAGGAGAGAGAAGACGGAGAGGACACCAGAGCCACTAGAGGAGAGAGGAGAAGGAGAGGACAACGGAGCCGCAGGAGGCGAGGAGGAGAGAGGAGATGGAGAGGACACCGGAGCCACAGGAGGCGAGGAGCAGAGAGGAGACAGAGAGGACTAAGGAGCCGCAGGAGGAGAGGAGAAGAGAGGAGACGGAGAGGACACTGGAGCCGCAGGAGAAGAGGAGAGAAGAGACGGAGAGGACACTGGAGCCGCAGGAGAAGAGGAGAGAAGAGACGGAGAGGACACTGGAGCCACAGGAGCAGAGGAGGAGAGAGGAGATGGAGCTGACACCAGAGCCGCAGGAGGAGAGGAGGAGATGGAGAGGACACCGTTGCTGCAGGAGGAGAGGAGGAGACCGGAGACAGAGATGAAACTGGAGCTGGGGGAGGAGAGAGGAGATGGAGAGGACACCGGATCCGCAGGAGGAGAGAGGATACGTAGAGGACACCGGAGTCACAGGAGGAGAGAGGAGATGGAGAGGACACCAGAGCCACAGGAGGAGAGAGGAGATGGAGAGGACACCAGAGCCACAGGAGGAGAGGGGAGATGGAGAGGACACAGGAGTCGGAGGAGGAGAGAGGAGACGGAGAGGACACCAGAGGCACAGAAGGAGAGAGGAGATGGAGAGGACACTGGAGCCACAGGAGGAGAGAGGAGACGGAGAGGACACCAGAGCCACAGGAGGAGAGAGGAGACAGAGCAGACACCGGAGCTGCAGGAGGAGAGAGCAGACGGAGAGGACACCGGAGCCGCAGGAGGAGAGGAGGAGAGGAGGAGAGAGGAGACAGAGAGGACACCGGAGCCGGAGGAGGAGAGAGGAGATGGAGAGGACACCGGAGCTGCAGGAGGAGAGAGGAGACGGAGAGGACACTGGAGCCACAGGAGGAGAGAGGAGATGGAGAGGACTACAGAGCCGCAGGAGAAGAGAGGAGATGGAGAGGGCACCAGAGCCGCAGGAGGAGAGGAGGAGAGAGGAGATAGAGAGGACACCAAAGCCGCAGGAGGAGAGAGGAGACTGAGAGGACACCGGAGCTGCGGGAGGAGAGAGAAGATGGAGAGGACACCAGAGCCGCTAGAGGAGAAGGAGAGGACACCGGAGCCGCAGGAGGCGAGGAGGAGAGAGGAGATGAGAGGACACCAGAGCCGCAGGAGGCGAGGAGGAGAGAGGAGACAGAGAAGAATACGGAGCCACAGGAGGAGAGGAGAAGAGAGGAGACAGAGAGGACACCAAAGCCGCAGGAGGAGAGAGGAGACTGAGAGGACACCGGAGCTGCGGGAGGAGAGAGAAGACGGAGAGGACACCAGAGCCACTAGAGGAGAGAGGAGAAGGAGAGGACAACGGAGCCGCAGGAGGCGAGGAGGAGAGAGGAGATGGAGAGGACACCGGAGCCACAGGAGGCGAGGAGCAGAGAGGAGACAGAGAGGACTAAGGAGCCGCAGGAGGAGAGGAGAAGAGAGGAGACGGAGAGGACACTGGAGCCGCAGGAGAAGAGGAGAGAAGAGACGGAGAGAACACTGGAGCCGCAGGAGAAGAGGAGAGAAGAGACAAAGAGGACACTGGAGCCACAGGAGGAGAGGAGGAGATGGAGAGGACACCGTTGCTGCAGGAGGAGAGGAGGAGACCGGAGACAGAGATGACACTGGAGCTGGGGGAGGAGAGAGGAGATGGAGAGGACACTGGAGCTGCGGGAGGCGAGAGGAGACAGAGAGGACACCGGATCCGCAGGAGGAGAGAGGATACGTAGAGGACACCGGAGTCACAGGAGGAGAGAGGAGATGGAGAGGACACCAGAGCCACAGGAGGAGAGAGGAGATGGAGAGGACACCAGAGCCACAGGAGGAGAGGGGAGATGGAGAGAGGAGATGGAGAGGACACTGGAGCCACAGGAGGAGAGAGGAGACGGAGAGGACACCAGAGCCGCAGGAGGAGAGAGGAGACAGAGCAGACACCGGAGCTGCAGGAGGAGAGAGCAGACGGAGAGGACACTGGAGCCGTAGGAGGAGAGAGGAGACAGAGGACACCGGAGCCGCAGGAGGAGAGGAGGAGAGGGGAGACAGAGAGGACACCGGAGCCGGAGGAGGAGAAGGAGAGGACACCGGAGCCGCAGGAGGAGAGAGGAGAAGGAGAGGACACCGGAGCCGCAGGAGAGCGGAGAAACAGAGTGCACAGGAGCCGCATGAGGAGAAAGGAGATGAAGAGGACCCCGGAGCTGCAGGAGGAGAGGAGGAGAGAGGAGATGGAGAGGACACCGGAGCCGCAGGAGGAGAGGAGGAGATGGAGAGGACACCAGAGCCGCAGGAGGAGAAGGAGAGGAGATGGAGAGGAGAGAGGAGACGGAGAGGACACCAGAGGCACAGAAGGAGAGAGAGAAGGAGAGAGGAGATGGAGAGGACACTGGAGCCACAGGAGGAGAGAGGAGACGGAGAGGACACCAGAGCCGCAGGAGGAGAGAGGAGACAGAGCAGACACCGGAGCTGCAGGAGGAGAGAGCAGACGGAGAGGACACTGGAGCCGTAGGAGGAGAGAGGAGACAGAGGACACCGGAGCCGCAGGAGGAGAGGAGGAGAGGGGAGACAGAGAGGACACCGGAGCCGGAGGAGGAGAAGGAGAGGACACCGGAGCCGCAGGAGGAGAGGAGGAGAGAGGAGAAGGAGAGGACACCGGAGCCGCAGGAGAGCGGAGAAACAGAGTGCACAGGAGCCGCAGGAGAGGAGGAGAGGGGAGAAGGAGAGGACACCGGAGCCGCAGGACGAGAGGAGGAGAGAGGAGACGGAGAGGACACCGGAGCCGCAGGAGGAGAAAGCAGACGGAGAGGGCACCGGAGCCGCAGGAGGAGAGAGGAGGAAGAGGACACTGGAGCTGCAGAAGGAGAGAGGAGACGGAGAGGACACCGGAGCCACGGGAGGAGAGAGGAGACGGAGAGGACACTGGAGCCGCAGGAGGAGAGCGGAGACGGAAAGGACACTGGAGCCACAGGAGGAGAGAGGAGATGGAGCCACAGGAGGAGAGAGGAGATGGAGAGGACTACGGAGCCGCAGGAGGAGAGAGGAGATGGAGAGGGCACCAGAGCCGCATGAGGAGAGGAGGAGATAGAGAGGACACCAAAGCCGCAGGAGGAGAGAGGAGACTGAGAGGACACCGGAGCTGCGGGAGGAGAGAGAAGATGGAGAGGACACCAGAGCCGCTAGAGGAGAAGGAGAGGACACGGGAGCCGCAGGAGGCGAGGAGGAGAGAGGAGATGGAGAGGACACCAGAGCCGCAGGAGGCGAGGAGGAGAGAGGAGACAGAGAAGAATACGGAGCCGCAGGAGGAGAGGAGAAGAGAGGAGACAGAGAGGACACCAAAGCCGCAGGAGGAGAGAGGATACTGAGAGGACACCGGAGCTGCGGGAGGAGAGAGAAGACGGAGAGGACACCAGAGCCGCTAGAGGAGAGAGGAGAAGGAGAGGACAACGGAGCCGCAGGAGGCGAGGAGGAGAGAGGAGATGGAGAGGACACCGGAGCCGCAGGAGGCGAGGAGGAGGGAGGAGACAGAGAGGACACTGGAGCCGCAGGAGAAGAGGAGAGAAGAGACGGAGAGGACACTGGAGCCGCAGGAGAAGAGGAGAGAAGAGACGGAGAGGACACTGGAGCCACAGGAGCAGAGGAGGAGAGAGGAGATGGAGCTGACACCAGAGCCGCAGGAGGAGAGGAGGAGATGGAGAGGACACCGTTGCTGCAGGAGGAGAGGAGGAGACCGGAGACAGAGATGACACTGGAGCTGGGGGAGGAGAGAGGAGATGGAGAGGACACCGGATCCGCAGGAGGAGAGAGGATACGTAGAGGACACCGGAGTCACAGGAGGAGAGAGGAGATGGAGAGGACACCAGAGCCACAGGAGGAGAGAGGAGATGGAGAGGACACCAGAGCCACAGGAGGAGAGGGGAGATGGAGAGGACACAGGAGTCGGAGGAGGAGAGAGGAGACGGAGAGGACACCAGAGGCACAGAAGGAGAGAGGAGATGGAGAGGACACTGGAGCCACAGGAGGAGAGAGGAGAAGGAGAGGACACCAGAGCCACAGGAGGAGAGAGGAGACAGAGCAGACACCGGAGCTGCAGGAGGAGAGAGCAGACGGAGAGGACACCGGAGCCGCAGGAGGAGAGGAGGAGAGGAGGAGAGAGGAGACAGAGAGGACACCGGAGCCGGAGGAGGAGAAGGAGAGGACACCAGAGCCGCAGGAGGAGAGGAGGAGAGAGGAGAAGGAGAGGACACCGGAGCCGCAGGAGAGCGGAGAAAGAGAGTGCACAGGAGCCGCATGAGGAGAGAGGAGATGGAGAGGACCCCGGAGCTGCAGGAGGAGAGGAGGAGAGAGGATATGGAGAGGACACCAGAGCCGCAGGAGGAGAGAGGAGAAGGAGAGGACACTGGAGCCGCAGGAGAGGAGGAGAGAGGAGAAGGAGAGGACACCGGAGCCGCAGGACGAGAGGAGGAGAGAGGAGACGGAGAGGACACCGGAGCCGCAGGAGGAGAGAGGAGATGGAGAGGACACCGGAGCCGCAGGAGGAGAGAGCAGACGGAGAGGACACCGGAGCCGCAAGAGGAGAAAGAGGACACTGGAGCTGCGGGAGGAGAGAGGAGACGGAGAGGACACCGGAGCCACGGGAGGAGAGAGGAGACGGAGAGGACACTGGAGCCGCAGGAGGAGAGCGGAGACGGAAAGGACACTGGAGCCACAGGAGGAGAGAGGAGATGGAGCCACAGGAGGAGAGAGGAGACGGAGAGGACACCGGAGCGGCAGGAGGAGAGAGGAGATGGAGAGGACACCAGAGCCGCAGGAGGAGAGAGAAGGCAGAGAGGACACAGGAGCCGCAGGAGGAGAGAGGAGATGGAGAGGACACTGGAGCCGCAGGAGGAAAGAGGAGACGGAGAGCACACCGGAGCCGCAGGAGGAGAGAGGAGACAGAGAGGACTACGGAGCCACAGGAGGAGAGAGGAGGGAGCCACAGGAGGAGAGAGGAGATGGAGAGGACACCGGAGCTGTAGGAGGAAAGAGCAGACGGCGTGGACACTGGAGCCACAGGAGGAGAGGAGGAGAGAGGAGATGGAGAGGACGCCGGAGCTGCAGGAGGAGAGAGGAGACAGAGAGGACAATGGAGCCGTAGGAGGAGAGAGGAGACAGAGGACACCGGAGCCGCAGGAGGAGAGGAGGAGAGAGGAGACAGAGAGGACACCGGAACCGGAGGAAGAGAGGAGACGGAGAGGACACCAGAGCCGCAGGAGGAGAGAGGACACCTGAGCCACAGGAGGAGAGAGGAGACAGAGAGGACACCGGAGCCGCAGGAGGAGAGAGGAGATGGAGAGGACACCGGAGCCGCAGGAGGAGAGAAGAGACGCAGAGGACACCAGAGCCGCAGGAGGAGAGAGGAGACGGAGAGGACACTCGAGCCGCAGGAGGAGAGAGGATACAGAGTGGACACTGGAGCCACAGGAGGAGACCGAGCCACAAGGACGAGAGAGGAGACGGAGAGGACACCGGAGCTGCAGGAGGAGATGGGGAGGACACCAGAGCCGCATGAGGAGAGAGGAGACGGAGAGCACACCGGAGCCGCAGGAGGAGAGAGGAGATGGAGAGGATGCCGGAGCTGCAGGAGGAGAGAGGAGATAGAGAGGACAGTGGAGCCGCATGAGGAGAGAGGAGACGGAGAGCACACCGGAGCCGCAGGAGGAGAGAGGAGATGGAGAGGACTACATAGCCGCAGGAGGAGAGAGGAGGGAGCCACAGGAGGAGAGAGGAGATGGAGAGGACACCGGAGCTGCAGGAGGAGAGAGCAGACGGAGTGGACACCGGAGCCACAGGAGGAGAGGAGGAGAGAGGAGACGGAGAGGACGCCGGAGCCGCAGGAGGAGAGGAGGAGAGAGGAGACGAAGAGGACACCGGAGCCGCAGAAGGAGAGAGGAGATGGAAAGGACACCGGAGCTGCAGGAGGAGAGAGGAGACGGAGAGGACACTGGAGCCACAGGAGGAGAGAGGAGACAGAAAGGACACCGGAGCCGCAGGAGGAGAGGAGGAGAGAGCAGACGGAGAGGACACCGGAGCCGCAAGAGGAGAGAGGAGAAAGAGGACACTGGAGCTGCGGGAGGAGAGAGGAGACGGAGAGGACACCGGAGCCACGGGAGGAGAGAGGAGACGGAGAGGACACTGGAGCCGCAGGAGGAGAGCGGAGACGGAAAGGACACTGGAGCCACAGGAGGAGAGAGGAGACGGAGAGGACACCGGAGCGGCAGGAGGAGAGAGGAGATGGAGAGGACACCAGAGCCGCAGGAGGAGAGAGGAGGCAGAGAGGACACAGGAGCCGCAGGAGGAGAGAGGAGATGGAGAGGACGCCGGAGCTGCAGGAGGAGAGAGGAGACGGAGAGGACACTGGAGCCGCAGGAGGAAAGAGGAGACGGAGAGCACACCGGAGCCGCAGGAGGAGAGAGGAGACGGAGAGGACTACGGAGCCGCAGGAGGAGAGAGGAGGGAGCCACAGGAGGAGAGAGGAGATGGAGAGGACACCGGAGCTGTAGGAGGAAAGAGCAGACGGCGTGGACACTGGAGCCACAGGAGGAGAGGAGGAGAGAGGAGATGGAGAGGACGCCGGAGCTGCAGGAGGAGAGAGGAGACAGAGAGGACACTGGAGCCGTAGGAGGAGAGAGGAGACAGAGGACACCGGAGCCGCAGGAGGAGAGGAGGAGAGAGGAGACAGAGAGGACACCGGAATCGGAGGAAGAGAGGAGACGGAGAGGACACCAGAGCCGCAGGAGGAGAGAGGACACCTGAGCCACAGGAGGAGAGAGGAGACAGAGAGGACACCGGAGCCGCAGGAGGAGAGAGGAGATGGAGAGGACACCGGAGCCGCAGGAGGAGAGAAGAGACGCAGAGGACACCAGAGCCGCAGGAGGAGAGAGGAGACGGAGAGGACACTCGAGCCGCAGGAGGAGAGAGGATACAGAGTGGACACTGGAGCCACAGGGCGAGAGAGGAGACGAAGCCACAGGACGAGAGAGGAGACGGAGAGGACACCGGAGCTGCAGGAGGAGAGAGGAGATGGAGAGGACACCAGAGCCGCATGAGGAGAGAGGAGACGGAGAGCACACCGGAGCCGCAGGAGGAGAGAGGAGATGGAGTGGATTACAGAGCCGCAGGAGGAGAGAGGAGGGAGCCACAGGAGGAGAGAGGAGATGGAGAGGACACCGGAGCTGCAGGAGGAGAGAGCAGACGGATTGTACACCGGAGCCACAGGAGGAGAGGAGGAGAGAGGAGATGGAGAGGACGCCGGAGATGCAGGAGGAGAGAGGAGACAGAGAGGACGCCGGAGCTGCAGGAGGAGAGAGGAGACAGAGAGGACACCGGAGCCGCAGGAGGAGAGAGGAGACAGAGAGGACACCTGAGCTGCAGGAGGAGAGAGCAAACGGAGAGGACACTGGAGCCGCAGGAGGAGAGAGGAGACGGAGAGGATGCCGGAGCCGCAGGAGGAGAGGAGGAGAGAGGAGACGAAGAGGACACCGGAGCTGCGGGAGGAGAGAGGAGACGGAGAGGACACCGGAGCTGCGAGAGGAGACAGAGAGGACACTGGATCCTCAGGAGGAGAGAGGAGACATAGAGGACACCGGAGCCACAGGAGGAGAGAGGAGATGGAGAGGACACCAGAGCCACAGGAGGAGAGAGGAGACGGAGAGGACACTGGAGCCACGGGAGGAGAGAGGAGACAGAGAGGACACCGGAACCACAGGAGGAGAGAGGACACCGGAGCCACAGGAGGAGAGAGGAGATGGAGAGGACACCGGAACCACAGGAGGAGAGAGGACACCGGAGCCACGGGAGGAGAGAGGAGATGGAGAGGACACTGGAGCCACAGGAGGAGAGAGGAGACGGAGAGGACACTGGAGCCACAGGAGGAGAGAGGAGACAGAGAGGACACCGGAACCACAGGAGGAGAGAGGACACCGGAGCCACAGGAGGAGAGAGGAGATGGAGAGGACACCGGAACCACAGGAGGAGAGAGGACACCGGAGCCACAGGAGGAGAGAGGACACCGGAGCCACAGGAGGAGAGAGGAGACGTAGAGGACACCTGAGCCACAGGAGGAGAGAGGAGATGGAGAGGACACCAGAGCCACAGGAGGAGAGAGGAGATGGAGAGGACACCAGAGCCGCAGGAGGAGAGGGGAGACAGAGAGAACACTGAAGCCACAGGAAGAGAGAGGAGATGGAGAGGACACCGGAGCCGGAGGAGGAGAGAGGAGACGGAGAGGACACCAGAGGCACAGAAGGAGAGAGAAGATGGAGAGGACACTGGAGCCGCAGGAGGAGAGAGGAGACAGAGCAGACACCGGAGCTGCAGGAGGAGAGAGCAGACGGAGAGGACACTGGAGCCATAGGAGGAGAGAGGAAACAGAGGACACCGGAGCCACAGGAGGAGAGAGGAGACAGAGAGGACACCGGAGGAGGAGAGGAGGAGAAGGAGAGGACACCGGTGCCGGAGGAGGAGAGGAGGAGAGAGGAGAAAGAGAGGACACTGGAGCCGCAGGAGAGGAGAAGAGAGGAGAAGGAGAGGACACAGGAGTCGCAGAAGGAGAGAGAAGACGGAGAGGACACTGGAGCCGCAGGAGGAGAGAGGAGAAGGAGAGGACCCCGGAGCCGCAGGAGGAGAGGAGGAGAGAGGAGACGGAGAGGACACCGGAGCCGCAGGAGCAGAGGAGGAGAGGACACCGGAGCCGCAGGAGGAGAGAGAAGAAGGAGAGGACACCGGAGCCGCAGGATGAGAGGAGGAGAGAGGAGACGGAGAGGACACCGGAGGCGCAGGAGGAGATGGAGAGGACACCAGAGCCGCAGGAGGAGGGGAGGAGAGAGCAGACGGAGAGGACACCGGAGCCGCAGGAGGAGAGAGGAGAAAGAGAGAACACCGCAGTTTCGGGAGGAGAGAGGAGATGGAGAGGACACCGGAGCCACGGGAGGAGAGAGGAGACGGAGAGGACACTGGAGCCACAGGAGGAGAGAGGAGACAGAGAGGACACCGGAACCACAGGAGGAGAGAGGACACCGGAGCCACAGGAGAAGAGAGGAGATGGAGAGGACACCGGAACCACAGGAGGAGAGAGGACACTGGAGCCACAGGAGGAGAGAGGAGATGGAGAGGACACAAGAGCCGCAGGAGGAGAGAAGAGGCAGAGAGGACACAGGAGCCACAGGAGGAGAGAGGAGACGGAGAGGACGCCGGAGCCCAGGAGGAGAGAGGAGATGGAGAGGACACCGGAGCCGCAGGAGGAGAGAGGAGACACAGAGGACACCGGAGCTGCAGGAGGAGAGAGGAGACGCAGAGGACACCAGAGCCGCAGGAGGAGAGAGGAGACGAAGAGGACACTGGAGCCACAGGAGGAGAGAGGAGACAGAGAGGACACCGGAACCACAGGAGGAGAGAGGACACCGGAGCCACAGGAGAAGAGAGGAGATGGAGAGGACACCGGAACCACAGGAGGAGAGAGGACACCGGAGCCACAGGAGGAGAGAGGAGATGGAGAGGACACCAGAGCCGCAGGAGGAGAGAAGAGGCAGAGAGGACACAGGAGCCACAGGAGGAGAGAGGAGACGGAGAGGACGCCGGAGCCCAGGAGGAGAGAGGAGATGGAGAGGACACTGGAGCTGCAGGAGGAGAGAGGAGACGGAGAGAGGACACCGGAGCCGCAGGAGGAGAGAGGAGACACAGAGGACACCGGAGCTGCAGGAGGAGAGAGGAGACGCAGAGGACACCAGAGCCGCAGGAGGAGAGAGGAGACGGAGAGGACACTGGAGTCGCAGGAGGAGAGAGGAGACGGAGATTTCTGCCTGATCAATGTTTCTAAACAATGCTACTTTGTATCTCTCTATCTCCTGCCTGATCAATGTTTATAAACAATGTTACTTTGTATCTCCCTATATTCTGCCTGATCAATGTTTATAAACAATGCTACTTTGTATCTCTCTATCTTCCGTCTGATCAATGTTTATAAACAATGTTACTTTGTATCGCTCTATCTTCCGCCTGATCAATGTTTATAAACAATGTTAGTTTGTATTTCTCTATCTCCTGCCTAATCAATGTTTATAAACAATGTTACTTTGTATCTCCCTATCTCCTGCCTGATCAATGTTTATAAACAATGTTACTTTGGGGGTTATTTACAAAAGGAAAATCCCCTCCTTAAAGTGCACTTGGAAGTGCAGTCGCTCTAAATCTAAGGGGTAGATCTAAAATGAGGGGAAGCTCTGCTGATTTTATCATCCAATCATGTGCAAGCTAAAATGCTGTTTTTTTTTCATCCTTGCATGTCCCCCTCGGATCTACAGCAACTTTACTTCCAAGTGCACTTTCAGTGCAAAATGGATTTGCCTTTAGTAAATAACTTTGTATCTCCAGTCTGATCAATGTTTATAAACAACGTTACTTTGTATGTCTCTATCTCTGGTCTATAAACCAGATGCTCTGGATGTACAGTTGGATGCATGGCTCTATATTTAGGATGTTTCTTGTCTATAAACCAGCAGATATTGGGAGCTGGGCTTCTGTTGGGTATACAGAAAACATTTCGGACTTATAAAGACGTGGTGGTCCGGGTCGATGGCTCCTTTTGAAGTTCCACTGATGTGGATTATTATCAGCAGAATATCAGACATTTCACTTATCTCTTGGGGACAAATTTTCTTCCTCAAGTCCTTTGTAAGAATATTATTTATTTACATGAAATATCTTTTTTTTTTTTAAAAAGATAAGCAGAGGACAAAGAAGTAAAGTTTCCTCTTGAAGTGAGGAGTGATGGTATTTAGATACATCTTTCTCAGTTCCATTGAATATATAATAATCTTGTCATTAAGAAGCCCCTTAGGCAGCAAACATTTTGTCCTTGAGAAAGAAGCGCTATTGTCCTTCAGGCGTCAAAGGGAAGAAATCCGAATTTCCAATCCCCCCAGCGCGGCCCTTTACAACGGCGGGGGGGGGGGCAGAACCACAGACAATGCGATCGCCATTGATTAAGACGCTCGCTCTTAGATGCCACCTTCTCTACAGTGCAAATAACAATTGATTTTTTTGGAAAGTGTGTTTTTTTTTTTTTTTTTTATACATCTCTTTTCTTTTGGGCTTTCTGTAGAAGGCAGAATTTCTACTCATTAACGGTCTCTATGCAAATGGCGCTCGGGGCTTGTCGATACGTATAATTAATCCTGTAGGAAAAATACAAACTTGTCTGATGAAGTTTAACTGCGGCGAGATGCATGGCACTAGGGGATCGATCCTGGATGCCGCACAATGCAGGCCCGGGCTACTAAATGAAGATCTTTATAGGTTGGCCGGGTGAAAAGGGCACACGGGTTCTTAATTATGACTATGGCCATATCGCTGAGACAGCTCCACACACAAGGACTTCAATATGTCTTCCCATTTATATGGCAGAACATTGTGAACATTTATACATTGTGTTCATAATGTTGTATACATGGACACAGAGAAACCTGATGGAAAATGAGATGTTGAAATTATGAAATACAAACCTTTGCCCCCCCACATTACTTTTGTGTTTATATAGTGCTTTATGACTTTGCCAAATGGCAGCCTATGTGATTGCCACCAACTTCCTCTTAAGCAGCAATAATGCAACTGTAGCCTCCATATCAGTGTCCTGCGGAGTCTTCCATGCTTTCCATGGCCACCAAGGATCTTCTCCTTGTAAGTCTGGACCTCTTTGCATTGGTGGTCAGTAGAAAAGTGCCTTCTTACATTGGGGGGTCAGTAAAAATAAACTTCTTACATTGGTGGCCAGTTTGGAAG
This sequence comes from Lithobates pipiens, assembly GCF_037356315.1. Lineage (NCBI taxonomy): Eukaryota > Metazoa > Chordata > Amphibia > Anura > Ranidae > Lithobates > Lithobates pipiens. The sequence continues at coordinate 22,951,946 of NW_027507764.1, read as the reverse complement.
GGCCTCCTTACATTGGTGGTCAATAAAAAGGGCTCCTTACATTGGCGATCAGGGAAGTAGGGCCTCCTTACATTGGTGGTCAATAAAAAGGACTCCTTACATTGGCGATCAGTGGAGCAGGGCCTCCTAGCATTGGTGGTCAATAAAAAGGACTCCTTACATTGGCGATCAGTGGAGTAGGGCCTCCTAGCATTGGTGGTCAATAAAAAGGACTCCTTACATTGGCGATCAGTGGAGTAGGGCCTCCTTACATTGGTGGTCAATAAAAAGGACTCCTTACATTGGTGGTCAATAAAAAGGACTCCTTACATTGGTGATCAGTGGAGCAGGGCCTCCTTACATTGGTGGTCAATAAAAAGGACTCCTTACATTGGCGATCAGTGGAGTAGGGCCTCCTTACATTGGTGGTCAATAAAAAGGACTCCTTACATTGGTGGTCAATAAAAAGGACTCCTTACATTGGTGATCAGTGGAGCAGGGCCTCCTTACATTGGTGGTCAATAAAAAGGACTCCTTACATTGGTGATCAGTGGAGCAGGGCCTCCTTACATTGGTGGTCAATAAAAAGGACTCCTTACATTGGCGATCAGTGAAGTAGGGCCTCCTTACATTGGTGGTCAATAAAAAGGGCTCCTTACATTGGCGATCAGTGGAGTAGGGCCTCCTTACATTGGTTGTCAATAAAAAAGGCTCCTTACATTGGCGATCAGTGGAGCAGGGCCTCCTTACATTGGTGGTCAATAAAAAGTGCTCCTTACATTGGCGATCAGTGGAGCAGGGCCTTCTTACATTGGTGGTCAATAAAAAGGACTCCTTACATTGGCGATCAGTGGAGCAGGGCCTCCTTACATTGGTGGTCAATAAGAAGGACTCCTTACATTGGCGATCAGTGGAGCAGGGCCTCCTTACATTGGTGGTCAATAAAAAGGACTCCTTACAATGGCGATCAGTGGAGTAGGGCCTCCTTACATTGGTGGTCAATAAAAAGGACTCCTTACATTGGCGATCAGTGGAGTAGGGCCTCCATACATTGGTGGTCAATAAAAAGGACTCCTTACATTGGTGATCAGTAGAGTAGGGCCTCCTTACATTGGTGGTCAATATAAAGGACTCCTTACATTGGTGATCAGTGGAGCAGGGCCTCCTTACATTGGTGGTCAATAAAAGGGCTCCTTACATTGGCGATCAGTGGAGCAGGGCCTCCTTACATTGGTAGTCAATAAAAAGTGCTCCTTACATTGGTCATCAGTTGAGCAGGGCCTCCTTACATTGGTGGTCAATAAAAAGGACTCCTTACATTGGCGATCAGTGGAGCAGGGCCTCCTTACATTGGTGGTCAATAAGAAGGACTCCTTACATTGGCGATCAGTGGAGCAGGGCCTCCTTACATTGGTTGTCAATAAAAAGGGCTCCTTACATTGGCGATCAGTGGAGCAGGGCCTCCTTACATTGGTGGTCAATAAAAAGTGCTCCTTACATTGGCCATCAGTGGAGCAGGGCCTCCTTACATTGGTGGTCAATAAAAAGGACTCCTTACATTGGCGATCAGTGGAGCAGGGCCTCCTTACATTGGTGGTCAATAAAAAGGACTCCTTACATTGGCGATCAGTGGAGCAGGGCCTCCTTACATTGGTGGTCAATAAAAAGGACTCCTTACATTGGCGATCAGTGGAGCAGGGCCTCCTTACATTGGTGGTCAATAAGAAGGACTCCTTACATTGGCGATCAGTGGAGCAGGGCCTCCTTACATTGGTGGTCAATAAAAAGGACTCCTTACATTGGCGATCAGTGGAGCAGGGCCTCCTTACATTGGTGGTCAATAAAAAGTGCTCCTTACATTGGCCATCATTGGAGCAGGGCCTCCTTACATTGGTTGTCAATAAAAAGGGCTCCTTACATTGGCGATCAGTGGAGCAGGGCCTCCTTACATTGGTGGTCAATAAAAAGTGCTCCTTACATTGGCCATCATTGGAGCAGGGCCTCCTTACATTGGTGGTCAATAAAAAGGGCTCCTTACATTGGCGATCAGTGGAGCAGGGCCTCCTTACATTGGTGGTCAATAAAAAGTGCTCCTTACATTGGCCATCAGTTGAGCAGGGCCTCCTTACATTGGTGGTCAATAAAAAGGACTCCTTACATTGGCGATCAGTGGAGCAGGGCCTCCTTACATTGGTGGTCAATAAGAAGGACTCCTTACATTGGCGATCAGTGGAGCAGGGCCTCCTTACATTGGTTGTCAATAAAAAGGGCTCCTTACATTGGCGATCAGTGGAGCAGGGCCTCCTTACATTGGTGGTCAATAAAAAGTGCTCCTTACATTGGCCATCAGTGGAGCAGGACCTCCTTACATTGGTGGTCAATAAAAAGGACTCCTTACATTGGCGATCAGTGGAGCAGGGCCTCCTTACATTGGTGGTCAATAAGAAGGACTCCTTACATTGGCGATCAGTGGAGCAGGGCCTCCTTACATTGGTGGTCAATAAAAAGGACTCTTACATTGGCGATCAGTGGAGTACTGCCTCCTTACATTGGTGGTCAATAAAAAGGGCTCCTTACATTGGCGATCAGTGGAGCAGGGCCTCCATACATTGGAGGTCAATAAAAAGGACTCCTTACATTGGCGATCAGTGGAGCAGGGCCTCCTTACATTGGTGGTCAATAAAAAGGACTCCTTACATTGGCGATCAGTGGAGTAGGGCCTCCTTACATTGGTGGTCAATAAAAAGTACTCCTTACATTGGCGATCAGTGGAGTAGGGCCTCCTTACATTGGTGGTCAATAAAAAGGACTCCTTACATTGGCGATCAGTGGAGTAGGGCCTCCTTACATTGGTGGTCAATAAAAAGTACTCCTTACATTGGCGATCAGTGGAGTAGGGCCTCCTTACATTGATGGTCGGTCAGTGGAGAAGGGATCTTTGCATTGGCGGGCAGTGGTTCCCTTATATTGGTGGTCAGTGGAGAAGTGCCTCTTTACATTGGCGATCAGTAAAGAAGGACTCCTCACATTAGCAGTCAGTGCAGCACGGCTCCTTACATTGGTGGTCAGAAGGGAAGTGTCCCCTTATATTGCTGGTAAAGGGAGAGGGGCTCCTTACATTGGTGGTCCTTACATTCCATGGCCACTTGGTTGGTCAGAAGATCTCCTCCTTGTAAGTCTGGACTACTTTATGGCCTGTAGCGCATCCCTAAAAATTACCAGTCACATGCCGAAAACTGAATATTTAGCAATAGGTTTGCATTAAACTTTCACCCTTCTGATCTTGGTTAATTAGGGTCCAATGTGCCTGACTTTAGGTCCAACCCTCTCATAACTCAGCCATATGACCTCCTGTTCCTTGGTCCAATCAGAGCACCATTATTAGTCATGAGGAACTCCAAAATGTTCCTCAAACCACAAGACTTGGAAGAAAGGAGCTGGGGAGGGGGGGGGGGGGGCTCCCATCCCAGCCAATCCCCACTGGCAAGGTTCTGTAACTGTTATGTCGGAATTTCGGCCAGCAAAAGACCGATAAGAGCTTTTCATCGGAAAATGCGACCGTGTGTATGCTCCATCGGAATTTTTCTGGACGCATTTCCGCCAGCAAAAGACTGAGAGCAGGTTTTTCCAACCGTGTGTGTACAATTCCGACGCGCAAAAACTCGCGCACGCTCAGATTCAACTACGTGACGGAAGCTATTGGCTACTGGCTATTGAACTTCCTTTTTCTAGTCCCGTCGTACGTGTTGTACGTCACCGCGTTCTTGGCGGTCGGAATTTGGTGTGACCGTGTGTATGCAAGACAGCTTGAGCGAAATCCCGTCGGAATTCCATCGGGAAAACCATAAGAGCTTTTTCCGACCAAAATTCCGATCGCATGTATGCAGCATTAGGCCGCGTACACACGCGGGGACTGTTCGCCCAACTTTGTCCGTCAAACAGTTTCGGCAAACAGCCCGCTCAAACTTAGCATGGACGGACATGGCCACACACGACGGACGAACAGTTTGCTGAAACCGTGCGCGATGACGTGAACGGCACGTACGACGGGACGAAAAATACGACGTCCTATACACTGCATTATAACTTTCGGCGTGAAAATCCTTTCTGAGCATGCGCGCAACTTTGTTTGACGAACAAGCCTACACACGAGCGGACTGTTCGCTGAAACAAGGTTTCAGCGGACAGTTTTTCGGAAATTCCGAAAAACCTTGTTCATCAAACTGTCCGCTGAAAGCCCACACACGAGCGGACTGTCCGCCCAAACACTGTTCAGCGGACAAAGTTGGGCGAACAGTCCGCCCGTGTGTACGCGGCCTTAGGCCGCGTACACACGCGGGGACTGTTCGCCCAACTTTGTCCGTCAAACAGTTTCGGCAAACAGTCCGCTCAAAATTAGCATGGACGGACATGGCCACACACGACGGACGAACAGTTTGCTGAAACCGTGCGCGATGACGTGAACGGCACGTACGACGGGACGAAAAATACGACGTCCTATACACTGCATTATAACTTTCGGCGTGAAAATCCTTTCTGAGCATGCGCGCAACTTTGTTTGACGAACAAGCCTACACACGAGCGGACTGTTCGCTGAAACAAGGTTTCAGCGGACAGTTTTTCGGAAATTCCGAAAAACCTTGTCCGTCAAACTGTCCGCTGAAACTGTCCGCTGAAAGCCCACACACGAGCGGACTGTCCGCCCAAACACTGTTCAGCGGACAAAGTTGGGCGAACAGTCCGCCCGTGTGTACGCGGCCTTAGAGTCTCTCTGGCAAGATGACACCTCTGTTGAAACAGTTGTTGAAGGTTCAGTAATGGATTTGTGGGGAGGTGCAGTGTGGTGCAGATGCAGTAACCTGTTAGAATCCAGTTGCATAGAACAGGACTTGTATTAATGTTAAAGTCCAGCAATACACAAGCCCGGTGGGAAGGAGCCCAACAAGGAACGATTGCAGAATGCAACAGCGCTGTGTAGCAGGGCAGGTCTCAGGTATGCTGATACCGTCTGTCTTTAGGGGCGGGATTTTTCCTGGCTGGTCTGTACCCAAATGGGGAGATGTCCAGAAGGATGTTCCTATCCTTTCCCTACTCATCTGGAACCTCTCCCGGCCCTTATTCACTGTCTTTGGCAGAAGGGTGAGCTGTCCCTACACTACCCTCATGTGAAATGTGCGCCAAGCCCAAGAGCCAGTGTCTTAAATAGACCCTGCCTTACCCAAGATAGCCACCGTAGTCACATGGGGTGGCAGCACCCAACCCAGATAGCTTCCCCAGGGACCCAGGAAACTACAAAGGAATCATATTCCTCTTCACTTCCTTCCCTCTGCAATGCTATTGTGGTTGAGCCCCACCTACAGTAGAGAACATAGACTGCACCTTCCTACAGACTGATAGTGAACTATGAGCTGTAGCTGCTGTTCTATCCATGAGTCTGGGTGCTCATCATCCAGGGGCGTTGGTGTCCCTCTTATGTTGGGAACCTGGACCATTATGACCTTTGTTATGTCCTGAGATGAATAGTGCCTTGTGGATGGACCATTACATCTGTACATTGAGGAAGCCAGCCTTAATCACTTCCATGGATGATCTGTTATACTGTGCTGCACAATAACATAACTTTTAAAAGCCCTATCTAAGTGTCCATACATGTTATGTTCATTAAATAAGTTTTTACAAATGGCATATGAGCTCTGATGCTCCAGGCATTCATGTGTTGGAGGTTTTTATGGTTTCTTCAGTGGTACAACAAATACTTACTTTAGATTCATCTCCAATACTATCCTGATGAAGCCGATCCTGAGGTAGGATAACCTCTCTCAACCTTTTTCACTCCAGAGGAACCCTTAAAAAAATGTTCAGGTCTCAGGAACCCCTATTCAAATTAGTTCAACCGGGGGTCATTGGAAAAATACTCCTTACATTGGTGGTGGTAAGTGAGAAGAAAGAGCCTTTTACTGGGGTGGCCAGATTTACACCCTTGCAGTCATGCCGTTGGCTCTGCAAAGTGGTGTTGGACATGGAACTATGCAAGGACCATACGATGGGAGGTCTGTTAGCCACAGATCGAGGAACCTGAGCCACCTATGGAGGAACCCTGGCTAAAAAAGGCTGAGTAGAAAATCCAAAACTTGAGACAAAAGAATAAACTATTGAAGAAAAGGCCCTATACTGCTGCTACTGACATTACTGCATCAGCTTACCAGTTTTGTAGACTATTGGTCCACCATACTCCCTCCTGGCCTGTTGGCTGGAGTCTCTTCCCTATGCTGCAGTTGTATGCTGCAGTATGTTGGCTGCACACCATGCAAACTTGGGCCATTAGTTTTGATTCTTCATCAGCTCGCCATTCCTATCTCGTCCCCTTACATTGGTTGTCACTGGCAAATGGCTGTTTACATTGTTGGTCAGTGGAGAAAGGCTGCTTACATTGATGGTCAGTGGATAAGGGTCCTCTTACATTGGTGTAAGGAGACATTTCTCCACTGATCATCAAAGTAAGGAGCCCTTCTCAACTGGCTGATCACCAATGTTTGCCCTTGTACACACGGTCGGACATTTCAACAACCAAATCCGTCGGATTTTGTCTGTCGGATTCTGTCCATCGGATTGTGTCCAAAACTGTTGCATACACACGGTCGGACAAAGTTGTCGAAAAATCCGATCTTTCAGAACGTGATGACGTTATTTTGTTACCATGGGACTACGTTCAGGCTAGTAGCCAATAGCTTTGATGTAGGAAGGAATTTGATCTGAGCATGCGTGGCACTTTGTCCGATCGGAATTCTCTACACATGATCGGAGTATGTCCTATCGGACCAGTTGGTCGGAAAATATTTCCAACATGTAAGGCCTCTTTCACACCAACGTGCCGTTCAGGCCCGCCTGTCAGTTTTTCAGGCGGACCTGAACGGGTGCTCCATAGAGCTCTATGGAGCGTCGGATGTCAGCGGTGACATGTCCGCTGACATCCGACCCGCTCCGATCCGAAAAAGTGTGACGGAGGAAAAAGCTATTTTTCCATCCGTCTGCGGATCGGATCGGATGACGACGGGCACTGCGGTCCGTCGTCATCCGATCTCCCATAGGGGAGAGCGGCGCTGTGACAGGTCCGTCCCTGCACAGTGTGCAGAGACAGACCTGTCATCTCCCTGCTCAGCGGGGATCGGCGGAGTGATGGGAAGTCCGTGACGGGAAGTGACGGGAAGTCCGCCAGACTAAGTCAGCCGGATAGTCGGCTACGCGTGTATGTGGCATTACATTGGTGGTCAGTGGAGAAAGGCTCCTTACATTGGTGGTCAGAAGAGAAGGCCTTCTTACATTGGTGGTCAGTGGAGAAGGGCTCCTTACATTGGTGGTCAGTAAAGAAGGGCTCCTTACATTGGTGGACAGTAGAGGAGGCCTTTTTACATTGGTGGTCAGTGGAGAAGGGCTCCTTACATTGGTAGTCAGAAGACAAGGCCTTCTTAAATTGATGGTCAATGGAGAAGGGCTCCTTACATTAGTGGTCAGAAGAGAAGGCTTTCTTACTGTAGTGGTCAGTGGAGAAGGGCTCCTTACATTGGTAGTCAGAAGACAAGGCCTTCTTAAATTGATGGTCAATGGAGAAGGGCTCCTTACATTAGTGGTCAGAAGAGAAGGCTTTCTTACTGTAGTGGTCAGTGGAGAAGGGCTCCTTACATTGGTAGTCAGAAGACAAGGCCTTCTTAAATTGATGGTCAATGGAGAAGGGCTCCTTACATTAGCGGTCAGAAGAGAAGGCTTTCTTATGCCGCGTACACACGAGCGGACTGTATGGCGTACTTAGTTCGTCATACAATCCGACGGACAGTCCGTCGTACTTTCAACTGAACGGACTTGACCACACACGGATGCACAAACAGTCCGTCGAAAGCTTGCGCGATGACGTGTACAGCACGTACGACGGGACTAGAAATAGGAAGTCCAAGACACAGCAAAGCATCCTTCCGCCGTGTAAATCCTTTCTGGGCATGCGCCACTCTTAGTCCGTCGAACTAGCATACTGACGAGCGGATTGTCCGCTGAAACCAAAGTACGACGGACAGAATTTCGAAAAATCCGAAATTCTTAGTACGCTGGACTGCACGCTGAAAAAGTCAGCTGAAGCCCACACATGAGCGGATTGTCCGCTGAAATGTGTTTCGACGGACTAAGTACGTCATACAGTCCGCCCGTGTGTACGCGGCATTACAGTAGTGGTCAGTGGAGAAGGACTCCTTACATTGGTGGTCAATAGAGAAGGCCTTCTTACATTGGTGGTCAGTGGAGAAGGGCTCCTTACATTGGTGGTCAGTGGAATAGGGCCCCCCTTATTTTGGCGGTCAGTGGAGAAGAAGGGCTAACTTTTAGACAGCTAAAAAGGTCATACCTAGCAGAGACATGAGACAAGAGGCTGCAGTGGTCCCACATTATCTTTGCTGAGTTTCGTTGGTGCCAGAACTATGCAGACACGCTAAGGCAGATCCATCGGATACTGCTCAGTGCTCACTGCTGGTAGAACATATAATTTAGAAACTAGATCCATTTTATCAAAAATATGTAGAGAGCTAAAGAGAACCACCAAACGGAAGTTCTTACTTTGCACTAGGGCCGTGGCTTTTAGTTGCTAAGTTTCAAGTTGCTCTTTCGCCTTAAGAATCCATTGTATTAATGGAAAAGTGAGAAAAGTCATGAAAAAGCATTTAAAACGAGACGTAAGCGAGCGATGGGGTCTATTCAGCGTTTTAATTAGCAGAGGACATTGAAACAAAAGGTGATTTAGGGAATGCTTGGCAGGCAATGGAGCCTAACGAAGTGTTAATTGATTCAGCCCAGGTGTTATATAGGACATTATTCATCTCTAAAGATTTATCTGTGTCTGTACATAAGGTGGGGGAGCCGCACAGGGTGGGGTGTGTGCGTGGTGGACAACAGGTTAAATCAAACTGATTAATAAGCAGGTTCTGAAATAATCCAATAAGGATCCATGAGCAGAAATTCTCATCGCATGTTTTGGTTTTTAAAGGGTCAGTCCACTTCCATGCCCCTGTATATCTTCGGAATACAGTAGGGGGAAATCTCTGCCCCAGAGTTGTGCACAGATGCCACTCTCTATGTAAAAAATTGTATTCAAAGTATATTAGGTCGGAACACCCAAGGTGGTGGGAATGGCTCGAAACTGCAAGGTGGACAGCACTTAAACTGTAATGATTAAAGCTGAACTCCGGCCTTCCCTTCAGTCTCGCACAGTTGTACCGGTTCCACTCTTGTGCGGAAATGGCTTACTCTGATTTCACCGCACACTGTGAGCTTCTCGCAATGTGCATTAGAAGCTGCAGCAAGTCATATAGAGGCCACCTCATTTGCTTGCTGGAGGACATCCACCGCTTTCCACCACAAGCTTGACTGTCCTTGGCCTGCTCCTTTCATTTATTGGATTTAATTTCTTTCGGTCATGTAAGCTGAGAGACATTAGCATAACAGAGGTTCTGTTCTCTGATTGGTGGTTGGTTGTCCTCAATCACAAGACAAAAACATGCCTACTGCGGGGGGGGGGGGGGGGGGGGGTATAGAAGGTTTCTCCCTGCCAACCAGTTCTCAATATGTTGACAGGACATCTCTGAAGTTGACTTTGTAGATCTGGTCTCAGTTCCCTGACTGTAGTATGGTAACAGAGGCTCTTCTCTTTGATTGAGGTGAACGAGAAATTTTTTTTGCCTGTTACTAAGGGTGAAGGACATTCCCTCTGCACTACCCAGGGCCATCTTTAAAGCAGGGCAAAAGGGGAATCTGCCCTGGGCCCTGTCGTTGTGGGGCCCAAATCAGCTGCCTCATACTTGCCAACTATCCCAGTTTAAATTCCCTTGTCCCTTGAAGTTTTAGTCCTGTGCTGTGTCCCACTATCTCAGTGTGAAGTGTTGGTACTAATACTGCCCAGCTCTGCCCTATTGTTGTGTGCAGATGACTCACCTGCAGAACCTGTGTTTACATGTAAATAACCGGCATTCATATGTGGTAATAATAGCGGTGGCATTACTAAGTAAATAGCTGCGGCCGGCGGCATTGATATGTAAATAAAGGCAGCCATCATATGTGTATCATGCTCCCCTGCAGTGAGGAGATGATGTGCTGTAACCTCTAGCAACCAATTAGTGATCAGTATTACTGCACATTAATCTCTAGAAACCAATTAACAAGCAGAAATCATTTTCTGTAACCTCTAGCAACTAATCAGTGAACCATAATATGTACTGTAACCTCTAGCAACCAGGCATTAAGCAGTAATGTTATGCTGTAACCAATGTCAACCAATCGCAATCGCTGCCTGATCTGATACAGTAAACTGATTTTAAGTCTAGCTGCTATTTATTGTATGTCTCAGAGCAGGTGGAGAGTGAAATTGCATGAGGGGGGCCCAAGAAAATTATTGCCCAGGGTCCAATCAATATTAAAGATGGCCCTGGCACTATCCATAGATCTCTAAGAAGCCCATCATTGAAGGCCTCTTTCTATCAAACAGATCTTACAATTTTGATGCAGTTGGCAAGATGGCGCTCTCTGCAGTTGACTTTGGCCTCGCCTCCCTGACGGTAGTAAGGTAGCCAATGTTCTCTAATTAATGGTTAGTGTTCCAAATTAGGAGAAAAAAGGTTGCCTGTTACTGAAGATGAAGGTCATTCCTCTCGCACTTCCTATATGGTCCTCCAGGGTCATCATTTAAGGTCTCTGTGAAATAGATTTAAAAATTTTGGTGTAGTTGGCTGGATGGTGTTTTTTACAGTGTACAGAGCACCCCTGAACTCTGCACTCTGTACGTAGTGCTCTCCTAAATTCTGCACTCTGTGCATCGCACCCTCCTGAACTCTGCACTCTGTATGCAGCACACTCCTGAATTTTGCACATAGCACACCTCTGAATTCTGCTTCTATATGTAACGCACTCCTGAACTCTGCACTTTGCACGTAGCACACTTCTGAAGCCTGCACTCTGTATGCAGTGCACTCCTGAACTCTGCACATAGCAAACTTCTGAAACTCTACACTTTGTGCATAGGGGATCCCTTAAACTGCACTCTGTACATAGCGTGCCCTTGAATCTGCACTCTTTACATAGCGCACCCCTGAACACTGCATTCTTTACATAGTGCATCCCTTAACCTTTCATTCTGTACATAGCACACCCCTGATCCCTGCATTCTGTACATAGCACACCCCTGATCCCTGCATTCTGTACATAACACACCCCTGATCCCTGCATTTCGGTACCTAGCACACCCCTGATCCCTGCATTCTGTACATAGCACACCCCTGATCCCTGCATTCTGTACATAGCACACCCTTGATCCCTGCATTCTATACATAGCACACTCCTGATCCCCGCATTCTGTACATAGCACACCCCTGATCCCTGCATTCTATACATAGCAGACTCCTGATCCCTGCATTCTGTACATAGCACACCCCTGATCCCTGCATTCTGTACATAGCACACCCCTGATCCCTGCATTCTGTACATAGCACACCCCTGATCCCTGCATTCTGTACATAGCACACACCTGATCCTTGCATTCCGTACATAGCACACTCCTGATCCCTGCATTCTGTACATAACACACCCCTGATTCCTGCATTCTGTACATAACACACCCCTGATCCCTGCATTCTGTGCATAGCACACCCCTGATCCCTGCATTCTGTACATAGCACACCCCTGATCCTTGCATTCCGTACATAGCACACCCCTGTTCCTTGCATTCCGTACATAGCACACTCCTGATCCCTGCATTATGTACATAATACACCCCTGATCCCTGAATTCTGTACATAACACACCCCTGATTCCTGCATTCTGTACATAACACACCCCTGATCCCTGCATTTCGGTACATAGCACACCCCTGAACCCTGCATTCTGTACATAGCACACCCCTGAACCCTGCATTCTGTACATAGCACACCCTGAACCCTGCATTCTGTACACAGCGCATCGTAAACTCTGTACATAATGCACTACTGGTATTTATTGCTCCTTGAACCGCTTAAGGACTTCCCCACATACATATAATGCGGCAGGGTGGCCTTTAAGCACAAAAACACATACCCGTACGTGATTTCGATCTTCAGCTCTGGTGTGCAGGAGCCAATCAACCACAACAGGAGCCAATCAGCAGGTCTAGCGAACCTGATGTCCGCCGGAAGAGCCTGGCGATCATTCAAAGAGAGGCAGAACGGCAGTCTGCCTATGTAAACAAGGCAGATCGCTGTTCTACAAGTAAGAAAAACAGAGATCTTGTGTTTCTGCTAAGTAGGAACACGGATCTCTATCTTTCTTCAGTTAAGCCATCCCCCACAAAGTTAGAAAACACTCCCAGGCAACACAGTTAACCCTTTGATCACCCCTGATGTTAACCCCTTCTTTGCCAGTGCCATTTATACAGTGACAGTGCATTTTTTTAGCACTGATCCTTGTATTGGTGTCACTGATCCCCAAAAAGTGTCACCTAGTGTCAGATTTGTCCACAGCAATATTGCAGACTTATCGGAGGTGTGAGGTACATGCAATAGGGCTGATCTGATGTCTTAAAATGGAACTAAACTCATCAATGTACCTGTTTCCCTAAACCATTACATATAAGGTATGCCATAAATCAGGGGTAGGCAACCTTTAAGAGGCGGAGATCTACCTGAACAACATGAAAAAGATCAAAGATCACCGGGGTTCAGTGCCCTTATTTTTTTTAAAGAAATTAATTAGCAAGGAAAAATTAGGAAAATAATATAAAACAAATGTCACTGTAAAAATATAAATTTACATTACCTTAAGAGTGGAAAATGTCAGTCACTATGGCAGTGGATGGTTTGTGGTTGGTGTCAGTAGAGCAGTGGACGGTGTCAGTAGGGCAGTGGACGGTGTCAGTAGAGCAGTGGATGGTGTCAGTAGAGCAGTGGGCGGTGTCTGTAGGGCAGTGGACAGTGTCAGTAGAGCAGTGGACAGTCTCAGTAGAGCAGTGGACGGTGTCAGTAGAGCAGTGGACAGTCTCAGTAGAGCAGTGGATGGTGTCAGTAGGGCAGTGGACGGTGTCAGTAGAGCAGTGGACGGTGTCAGTAGAGCAGTGGATGGTGTCAGTAGAGCAGTGGACAGTCTCAGTAGAGCAGTGGACGGTGTCAGTAGGGCAGTGGACGGTGTCAGTAGAGCAGTGGACGTTGTCAGTAGAGCAGTGGACGGTGTCAGTAGGGCAGTGGACGGTGTCAGTAGAGCAGTGGACAGTCTCAGTAGAGCAGTGGACGGTGTCAGTAGAGCAGTGGACAGTCTCAGTAGAGCAGTGGATGGTGTCAGTAGGGCAGTGGACGGTGTCAGTAGAGCAGTGGACGGTGTCAGTAGAGCAGTGGACAGTGTCAGTAGAGCAGTGGACGTTGTGAGTAGAGCAGTGGGCGGTGTCAGTAGGGCAGTGGGCGGTGTCAGTAGAGCAGTGGACAGTCTCAGTAGAGCAGTGGACGGTGTCAGTAGAGCAGTGGATGGTGTCAGTAGAGCAGTGGACGGTGTCAGTAGAGCAGTGGACGTTGTCAGTAGAGCAGTGGACAGTGTCAGTAGAGCAGTGGACGGTGTCAGTAGGGCAGTGGACGGTGTCAGTAGAGCAGTGGATGGTGTCAGTAGGGCAGTGGATGGTGTTAGTAGAGCAGTCGATGGTGTCAGTAGGGCAGTGTATGGTATCAGTAGGGCAGTGGACGGTGTCAGTAGGGCAGTGGATGGTGTCAGTAGGGCAGTGGACGGTGTCAGTAGGGCAGTGGACGGTGTCAGTAGAGCAGTGGATGGTGTCAGTAGGGCAGTGGATGGTGTCAGTAGGGCAGTGGACGGTGTCAGTAGAGCAGAGGACGGTGCCAGTAGAGCAGAGGACGGTGCCAGTAGGGCAGTGGATGGTGTCAGAAAAGCAGTGTACATGCCAGAACCCTCTTCCTGATTGGCCGGGAGGAGATTTAGGAAGACAATAGTGAATATTCATTCGCTATTGACACACAACTGGGTGGGTTTGGGGCGCAGTGCTCCATGCCCCAAGCCCACCCTTTTTTAAGCCAATTAGAGTCTCTAATCACGTGCTTCTAAATAAAAAGAAAACATTGGAATCCACGCATTCCCGTGCCCTGCATGTAGATTAGGGGGTCGGGCGCATGGATTAGGGGGGCTGCACCCCGTATGGACTGGGTCACAGGCTGGCAACAGGACTGCAGGTGCACCGTGTGTCAGCATGGGGTCCTGTAGTCCCAGTTGAGGAATGAACATGAGAATGGTGACAACACTATTGTGGGAGTTGCAGCCTGTGGTTAGTTGTTGAGCACGGACTTGTCAGTAGAGCAGTGGATGGTGTCAGTAGAGCAGTGGACGGTGTCAGTAGAGCAGTGGACGTTGTCAGTAGAGCAGTGGACGGTGTCAGTAGACCAGTGGATGGTGTCAGTAGGGCAGTGGATGTTGTCAGTAGAGCAGTGGACGTTGTCAGTAGGGCAGTGGGCGGTGTCAGTAGAGCAGTGGACAGTCTCAGTAGAGCAGTGGACGGTGTCAGTAGAGCAGTGGACGGTGTCAGTAGGGCAGTGGACGGTGTCAGTAGAGCAGTGGACAGTCTCGGTAGAGCAGTGGACGGTGTCAGTAGGGCAGTGGACGGTGTCAGTAGAGCAGTGGACAGTCTCAGTAGAGCAGTGGATGGTGTCAGTAGAGCAGTGGACGGTGTCAGTAGAGCAGTGAATGATGTCAGTAGAGCAGTGGACAGTCTCAGTAGAGCAGTGGACGGTGTCAGTAGGGCAGTGGACAGTGTCAAGAGAGCAGTGGACGTTGTCAGTAGAGCAGTGGACGGTGTCAGTAGGGCAGTGGACGGTGTCAGTAGAGCAGTGGACAGTCTCGGTAGAGCAGTGGAAGGTGCCAGTAGAGCAGTGGACGGTGTCAGTAGAGCAGTGGACGGTGTCAGTAGAGCAGTGGATGGTGTCAGTAGAGCAGTGGATGGTGTCAGTAGAGCAGTGGACAGTCTCAGTAGAGCAGTGGACGGTGTCAGTAGGGCAGTGGACGGTGTCAGTAGAGCAGTGGACAGTCTCAGTAGAGCAGTGGACGGTGTCAGTAGAGCAGTGGACGGTGTCAGTAGGGCAGTGGACGGTGTCAGTAGAGCAGTGGACAGTCTCGGTAGAGCAGTGGACGGTGTCAGTAGGGCAGTGGACGGTGTCAGTAGAGCAGTGGACAGTCTCAGTAGAGCAGTGGATGGTGTCAGTAGAGCAGTGGACGGTGTCAGTAGAGCAGTGAATGGTGTCAGTAGAGCAGTGGACAGTCTCAGTAGAGCAGTGGACGGTGTCAGTAGGGCAGTGGACAGTGTCAAGAGAGCAGTGGACGTTGTCAGTAGAGCAGTGGACGGTGTCAGTAGGGCAGTGGACGGTGTCAGTAGAGCAGTGGACAGTCTCGGTAGAGCAGTGGAAGGTGCCAGTAGAGCAGTGGACGGTGTCAGTAGAGCAGTGGACGGTGTCAGTAGAGCAGTGGATGGTGTCAGTAGAGCAGTGGATGGTGTCAGTAGAGCAGTGGACAGTCTCAGTAGAGCAGTGGACGGTGTCAGTAGGGCAGTGGACGGTGTCAGTAGGACAGTGGACGTTGTCAGTAGAGCAGTGGACGGTGTCAGTAGGGCAGTGGACGGTGTCAGTAGAGCAGTGGACAGTCTCTGTAGAGCAGTGGACGGCAGGGCCGCTGATAGGCCAGTACGACTGGCCCTGTTGTACTGGGCCCGGCCAGCAGGGGGGCCCAGGCAAGCTGAGCAGATAAATAAATCCTCCAACCATGGCCGATCCGGCTCAACTACCAACCAAATAGCCCCCACCACCCCCCGGTTATTTTTACGTTTTTTTTTGGTGCAGATAGTGATCTGCAGACTAGGTGGCGGCAGGGGAGGGACTATTTCCTCTATTTCGGGTGCGGAAGAATACCTCTTCTGCACCCGCTCTTCATGCTGGCTGTGGCTCAAGTCCCAGCCAGTGCGTCCTCTATCGTGCCGTCCCCCTTGGTGCCATGGAGTGATTCCTCCCCCTCCTCTTGCGAGAAGTGCCAGTGAGGCGAGCGGCGGTGGCAGAACACAAAAAATAAGTAGCTGGCATCATTGACATGATCGCATCTGAATGGAATCATTTGTGGACAGTTGGACACTCCAGTCCAGGCAGCAGCAGGATCAGGGAATAAGTGCCTCATGGAGCCCAGCTAAAAATGACACAGGTGTGTGCTTGCTTGGGGGGGAATTCAAGATCTACTACTGATGCAGCAGCGTATATACATTATGGTATTAGCAGCATGGGTAGCATTGTCTGCAGCAGAATATGGCATTGGTGGCATGGGTGGCACATGCGTTATGGCCCATAAGACATGTGCTGCCTGCAGACAGTGCCACCCATGCTGCCAATGCCATATTGTGCTGCAGACAGTGCCACCCATGACGCTAATGTCATAACGCATGTGATGCCTGCAGAGACAGTGCCATCCATGCTGCCAATGGCATTATGCCATTGGCAGCATGGGTGGCACTGTCTGCAGCACAATAGGTCATTGGCGGCATGGGTGCACTGTCAGCAAGTAGCACATGCGTTATGCCATTAGTGTCATGGCTGGCACTGTTTGCAGCACGTTACAGCATTGGCGGCACTGTCTGCCGGTAGCACATGCTTTATGGCCCATAACGCATGTGCTGCCTGCAGAGACAGTGCCGCCAATGCCGTAATGTGATACAGACAGTGTCACCCATGCCACCAATGCCGTAATGTGCTACAGACAGTGCCGCCAATGCCGTAATGTGATACAGACAGTGTCACCCATGCCACCAATGCCGTAATGTGCTACAGACAGTGCCGCCAATGCCGTAATGTGCTGCAGACAGTGCCAGCCATGCCTATCACTTGTAGACAAACCTGCACTTTGTTTCAAGGCGGGGTCTGGGGAGGGGCTGGGACAGGGCGGGGCTGAAGGAGGGACCATGGGCAGGGCCAGGGGTGGAGCTGAAGGGGGCCCCCCATCAGGTAGGCTGTACGGGGCCCCGTGATTTCTATCAGCGGCCCTGGTGGACGGTGTCAGTAGAGCAGTGGATGGTGTCAGTAGAGCAGTGGACAATCTCAGTAGAGCAGTGGACGGTGTCAGTAGAGCAGTGGACGGTGTCAGTAGGGCAGTGGACGGTGTCAGTAGAGCAGTGGACGGTGTCAGTAGAGCAGTGGATGGTGTCAGTAGAGCAGTGGACAGTCTCAGTAGGGCAGTGGACGGTGTCAGTAGGGCAGTGGATGGTGTCAGTAGGGCAGTGGATGGTGTTAGTAGAGCAGTCGATGGTGTCAGTAGGGCAGTGTATGGTATCAGTAGGGCAGTGGATGGTGTCAGTAGGGCAGTGGATGGTGTCAGTAGGGCAGTGGATGGTGTCAGTAGGGCAGTGGACGGTGTCAGTAGAGCAGTGGATGGTGTCAGTAGAGCAGTGGATGGTGTCAGTAGGGCAGTGGACGGTGTCAGTAGAGCAGAGGACGGTGCCAGTAGAGCAGAGGACGGTGCCAGTAGAGCAGAGGACGGTGCCAGTAGGGCAGTGGATGGTGTCAGAAAAGCAGTGTACATGCCAGAACCCTCTTCCTGATTGGCCAGGAGGAGATTTAGGAAGACAATAGTGAATATTCATTCGCTATTGACACACAACTGGGTGGGTTTGGGGCGCAGTGCTCCGTGCCCCAAGCCCACCCTTTTTTAAGCCAATTAGAGTCTCTAATCACGTGCTTCTAAATAAAAAGAAAACATTGAAATCCACGCATTCCCGCGCCCTGCATGTAGATTAGGGGGTCGGGCGCATGGATTAGGGGGGCTGCACCCCGTATGGACTGGGTCACAGGCTGGCAACAGGACTGCAGGTGCACCGTGTGTCAGCATGGGGTCCTGTAGTCCCAGTTGAGGAATGAACATGAGAATGGTGACAACACTATTGTGGAAGTTGCAGCCTGTGGTTAGTTGTTGAGCACGGACTTGTCAGTAGAGCAGTGGATGGTGTCAGTAGAGCAGTGGACGGTGTCAGTAGAGCAGTGGACGGTGTCAGTAGAGCAGTGGACAGTGTCAGTAGAGCAGTGGATGGTGTCAGTAGAGCAGTGGACGGTGTCAGTAGAGCAGTGGACGTTGTCAGTAGAGCAGTGGACGGTGTCAGTAGACCAGTGGATGGTGTCAGTAGGGCAGTGGATGTTGTCAGTAGAGCAGTGGACGTTGTCAGTAGGGCAGTGGACGGTGTCAGTAGAGCAGTGGACAGTCTCAGTAGAGCAGTGGACGGTGTCAGTAGAGCAGTGGACGGTGTCAGTAGGGCAGTGGACGGTGTCAGTAGAGCAGTGGACAGTCTCGGTAGAGCAGTGGACGGTGTCAGTAGGGCAGTGGACGGTGTCAGTAGAGCAGTGGACAGTCTCAGTAGAGCAGTGGACGGTGTCAGTAGAGCAGTGGACGGTGTCAGTAGAGCAGTGAATGGTGTCAGTAGAGCAGTGGACAGTCTCAGTAGAGCAGTGGACGGTGTCAGTAGGGCAGTGGACAGTGTCAAGAGAGCAGTGGACGTTGTCAGTAGAGCAGTGGACGGTGTCAGTAGGGCAGTGGACGGTGTCAGTAGAGCAGTGGACAGTCTCGGTAGAGCAGTGGACGGTGCCAGTAGAGCAGTGGACGGTGTCAGTAGAGCAGTGGACGGTGTCAGTAGAGCAGTGGACGGTGTCAGTAGAGCAGTGGATGGTGTCAGTAGAGCAGTGGACAGTCTCAGTAGAGCAGTGGACGGTGTCAGTAGGGCAGTGGACGGTGTCAGTAGGACAGTGGACGTTGTCAGTAGAGCAGTGGACGGTGTCAGTAGGGCAGTGGACGGTGTCAGTAGAGCAGTGGACAGTCTCTGTAGAGCAGTGGACGGTGTCAGTAGAGCAGTGGATGGTGTCAGTAGAGCAGTGGACAATCACAGTAGAGCAGTGGACGGTGTCAGTAGAGCAGTGGACGGTGTCAGTAGGGCAGTGGACGGTGTCAGTAGAGCAGTGGACGGTGTCAGTAGAGCAGTGGATGGTGTCAGTAGAGCAGTGGACAGTCTCAGTAGAGCAGTGGACGGTGTCAGTAGGGCAGTGGACGGTGTCAGTAGAGCAGTGGACGGTGTCAGTAGGGCAGTGGACGGTGTCAGTAGAGCAGTGGATGGTGTCAGTAGGGCAGTGGATGGTGTCAGTAGAGCAGTGGACAGTGTCAGTAGAGCAGTGGATGGTGTCAGTAGGGCAGTGGATGGTATCAGTAGGGCAGTGGATGGTGTCAGTAGGGCAGTGGACGGTGTCAGTAGGGCAGTGGACGGTGTCAGTAGAACAGTGGACAGTGTCAGTAGAGCAGTGGATGGTGTCAGTAGAGCAGTGGATGGTGTCAGTAGGGCAGTGGACGGTGCCAGTAGAGCAGAGGACGGTGCCAGTAGAGCAGAGGACGGTGCCAGTAGGGCAGTGGATGGTGTCAGAAAAGCAGTGTACATGCCAGAACCCTCTTCCTGATTGGCCGGGAGGAGATTTAGGAAGACAATAGTGAATATTCATTCTCTATTGACACACAACTGGGTGGGTTTGGGGCGCAGTGCTCCGTGCCCCAAGCCCACCCTTTTTTAAGCCAATTAGAGCCTCTAATCACGTGCTTCTAAATAAAAAGAAAACATTGGAATCCACGCATTCCCGCGCCCTGCATGTAGATTAGGGGGTCGGGCGCATGGATTAGGGGGGCTGCACCCCGTATGGACTGGGTGACAGGCTGGCAACAGGACTGCAGGCGCACCGTGTGTCAGCATGGGGTCCTGTAGTCCCAGTTGAGGAATGAACATGAGAACGGTGACAACACTATTGTGGGAGTTGCAGCCTGTGGTTAGTTGTTGAGCACGGACTTTTGAATTTATACCCTTTGGACTTGTTTGGTGTCTTTGGTGTCTGTAGAGCAGTGGACGGTGTCAGTAGGGCAGTGGACGGTGTCAGTAGGGCAGTGGATGGTGTCAGTAGGGCAGTGGATGGTGTCAGCAGAGTAGTGGAGGGTGTCAGTAGAGCAGTGGATGGTGGCAGTAGAGCAGTGGACGGTTTCAGTAGAGCAGTGGATGGTGTCAGTAGGGCAGTGGATGGTGTCAGTAGAGCAGTGGATGGTGTCAGTAGAGCAGTGGATGGTGTCAGTAGAGCAGTGGACGGTGTCAGTAGAGGAGTGGATGGTGTCAGTAGGGCAGTGGACAGTCTCAGTAGAGCAGTGGACGGTGTCAGTAAAGCAGTGGACGTTGTCAGTAGAGCAGTGGACGGTGTATGTAGAGCAGTGGACAGTGTCAGTAGGGCAGTGGACGGTGTCAGTAGAGCAGTGGACAGTCTCAGTAGAGCAGTGGACGGTGTTAGTAGAGCAGTGGACGGTGTCAATAGAGCAGTGGACAGTGTCAGTAGGGCAGTGGACGGTGTCAGTAGAGCAGTGGACGGTGTCGGTAGAGCAGTGGATGGTGTCAGTAGGGCAGTGGACGGTGTCAGTAGAGCAGTGGACGGTGTCAGTAGGGCAGTGGACTGTGTCAGTAGAGCAGTGGATGGTGTCAGTAGAGCAGTGGATGGTGTCAGTAGGGCAGGGGACAGTCTCAGTAGAGCAGTGGATGGTGTCAGTAGAGCAGTGGACAGTCTCAGTGGAGCAGTGGACGGTGTCAGTAGAGCAGTGGACGGTGTCAGTAGGGCAGAGGACAGTGTCAGTAGAGCAGTGGACGGTGTCAGTAGAGCAGTGGACGGTGTCAGTAGGGCAGTGGACGGTGTCAGTAGAGCAGTGGACGGTGTCAGTAGGGCAGTGGACGGTGTCAGTAGAGCAGTGGACGGTGTCAGTAGGGCAGTGGACAGTGTCAGTAGAGCAGTGGACGGTGTTAGTAGGGCAGAGGACGGTGTCAGTAGGGCAGAGGACGGTGTCAGTAGAGCAGTGGATGGTGTCAGTAGGGCAGTGGACGGTGTCAGTAGAGCAGTGGATGGTGTCAGTAGAGCAGAGGACGGTGCCAGTAGAGCAGTGGATGGTGTCAGAAAAGCAGTGTACATGCCAGAACCCTCATCCTGATTGGCCGGGAGGAGATTTAGGAAGACAATAGTGAATATTCATTCGCTATTGACACACAACTGGGTGGGTTTGGGGCGCAGTGCTTTGTGCCCCAAGCCCACCCTTTTTTTAAGCCAATTAGAGCCTCTAATCACGTACTTCTAAATAAAAAGAAAACATTGGAATCCACGCATTCCCGCGCCCTGCATGTAGATTAGGGGGCCGGGTGCATGGATTAGGGGGGCTGCACCCCGTATGGACTGGGTGACAGGCTGGCAACAGGACTGCAGGTGCACCGTGTGTCAGCATGCGGTCCTGTAGTCCCAGTTGAGGAATGAACATGAGAACGGTGACAACACTATTGTGGGATTTGCAGCCTGTGGTTGTTGAGCACGGACTTTTGAACTTGTTTATTATTGCACATGCACTTTGCACATTTTTTTATTTGTATTTGAAGATTTTGAGTGAGCGCCGCTTATATTTATTCACCGTGGTTAGTGTTGTCATCTGAAACCAAGAAATTTTAAAAATAACCAGAAACTGGAAGAAACACCAACAATTATAAATAAAAAATACAATTAAAAATACAATAAAGGACATACAGTGGTGTGAAAAAGTGTTTGCCCCCTTCCTCATTTCCTGTTCCTTTGCATGTTTGTCACACTGAAGTGTTTCGGAACATCAAACCAATTTAAACAATAGTCAAGGACAACACAAGTAAACACAAAATGCAATTTGTAAATGAAGGTGTTTATTATTAAAGGTGAAAAAAAATCCAAACCATCATGGCCCTGTGTGAAAAAGTGATTGCCCCCCTTGTTAAAACATACTATAACTGTGGTTGTCCACACCTGAGTTCAATTTCTCTAGCCACACCCAGGCCTGATTATTGCCACACCTGTTCACAATCAAGGCATCACTTAAATAGGAGCTGCTTGACACAGTAAGGTCCACCAGAAGATCCTTAAAAGCTACACATCATACCGAGACCCAAAGAAATTCAGGAACAATTGAGAAAGAAAGTAATTGAGATCTATCAGTCTGGAAAGGGTTATAAAGCCATTTCCAAAGCTTTGGGAATCCAGCGAACCACAGTGAGAGCCATTATCCACAAATGGCGAAGACATGGAACAGTCGTGAACCTTCCCAGGAGTGGCCGGCCGCCCAAAATTACCCCAAGAGCGCAGCGACGACTCATCCAAGAGGTCACAAAAGACCCCACAACAACGTCCAAGGAACTGCAGGCCTCACTTGCCTCAGTTAAGGTCAGCGTTCATGCCTCCACCATCAGGAAAAGACTGGGCAAAAATGGCCTGCATGGCAGAGTTCCAAGGAGAAAACCACTGCTGAGCAAAAAGAACATCAAAGCTCGTCTCAATTTCTCCACAACACATCTTGATGATCCCCAAGACTTTTGGGACAACATTCTGTGGACCGATGAGACAAAAGTGGAACTCTTTGGAAGGTGTGTGTCCAAGTATATCTGGCGTAGAAGGAACACTGCATTTCATAAAAAGAACATTATACCAACAGTAAAATATGGTGGTGGTAGTGTGATGGTCTGGGGCTGTTTTGCTGCTTCAGGACCTGGAAGACTTGCCGTGATAAAAGGAACTATGAATTCTGCTGTCTACCAAGAGATCCTGAAGGAGAATGTCCGACCATCTGTTCGTGTACTCAAGCTGAAACGAACTTGGGTTCTGCAGCAGGACAATGATCCTAAACACACCAGCAAGTCCACCACCGAATGGCTGAAGAAAAACAAAATGAAGACTTTGGAGTGGCCTAGCCAAAGTCCTGACCTGAATCCTATTGAGATGTGGTATGACCTTAAAAAGGCCGTTCATGCTCGAAAACCCTCTAATGTAACTGAATTAGGACAATTCTGCAAAGATGAGTGGGCCAAAATTCCTCCAGGACGCTGTAAAAGCCTCATTGCACGTTATCGCAAACGCTTGGTTGCAGTTGTTGCTGCTAAGGGTGGCCCAACCAGTTATTAGGTTTAGGGGGCAATCACTTTTTCACACAGGGCCATGATGGTTTGGATTTTTTTTCACCTTTAATATTAAACACCTTCATTTACAAATTGCATTTTGTGTTTACTTGTGTTGTCCTTGACTATTGTTTAAATTGGTTTGATGTTCCGAAACACTTAAGTGTGACAAACATGCAAAGGAACAGGAAATGAGGAAGGGGGCAAACACTTTTTCACACCACTGTATGTGAGTTAACAGTTACTAAGCAGACGAGAGAAGTTCAGGTTTAGGGTTTATGGACATGTTAGATTTGTTTTGCCTCCGAAGCACATGGAGAGCCGAGGACCGTTACCTCCAATAGTACAGATCTCAGCTCTCTCTGTGTTTTCATGCGGAGACTTTAATAAAAAAAAAAAATCCCACTAGCTGCAGATTATGTGCTGTCCCAGCAAACACTTCTTCTTCCATCGGGATGCATAATGCCGCGGAGTACAGCGCATCGAACTGCACGGAAAATGCAGAAAGTTCGGATCGCCCTGAAAATTGGATGCAGGAAACATGTTAAAAAATCACACAAAAAAAATAAAATAAAATAAAAAAAATCTTCAAAAACGCTACAGAGCTTTGTAAATCCTGCATGATATAAAGTGTTAAATTGGAACAAATTTTATATAAAAAAAAAAAAAACAACAACTATTTTTTTACTTGTTAGTTTCCTTAAGCACTTAAGCCCCAGACCAATTTTGGAGCCAAAGGACCAGGCCCCTTTTTGCGTTTCGGCACTGCGTCGCTTTAACTGACAATCGTGCGGTCGTGCGACGTGGCTCCCAAACCAAATTGATGTCCTTTATTTCCCACAAATAGAGCTTTCTTTTGGTGGTATTTGATCACCTCTGTGGTTTATATTTTTTGCGCTATAAACAAAAATAGAGCGACAATTTTGAAAAAAATTCAATATTTTTTACTTTTTGCTATAATAAATATACCCAAAAAATATATAAAAAAACATTTTTTTTCCTCAGTTTAGGCCGATACGTATTCTTCTACATATTTTTGGCAATAAGCGATTATTAATTGGTTTGCGCAAAACTTATAGCGTTTACAAAATAGGGGATAGTTTTATAGCATTTTTATAATTTTTTTTTTTTTTTTTTTACTAGTAATGGCGGCGATCAGCGATTTTTATTGTGACTGCGACATTATGGCAGACACATCGGACGTTTTTGACACATTTTTGGGACCATTGTCATTTATACAGTAATCTGTGCTATTTAAATGCACTGATTCCTGTGTAAATGACACTGGCAGTGAAGGAGTTAACCACAAGGAGGCAGTGTAGGTGTTATGTATTACGTTATGTGTTTTTTTTTATTGTAGGGGGCGTGGCCCGGCATGTGAGGTCACTGATCGTCCTTCCCTATAAAAGGGAACAGACGATCGGTGACAGCCACAGAGGGAAGTACGGGGAGAGGTTTGTTTACACAGACCTCTCCTCGTTCTTCAGCTCTGTGACCCGATCGCGGGACACCAGCGGCGATCGGGTCCGCTGGTCTTGTGGCCACGGTCACGGAGCTCAGGACCGGGTCGGGAGCGCGCCGCCGGCTGGGCACTTAAAAAGCAACATACAGGTACGTGCTAGTGCCCAGCCATGCCATTTTGCCAATGTACATCGGCGTGAGGCGATCCTTAAAAAAAAAATATTAAAAGCCAGCAGCTATAAATACTGCAGCTGCTGACTTTTAATAAATGGACACTTACCTGTCCCGGGTTCCAGCGATGCCGGCAGCCGAGGCCTAAAGAAACGCTCGGCTCTCAGCTGCTCCCGCCACCATTCTAGGTGAGGGAAACAGGAAGTGAAGCGAATCGGCTTCACTTCCCAGTTCCCTACTGCGCATGCGCGAGTCGCGCAGCGCAATAGGAATTGTCCGCGCTGTCACTGAGACCCGTGTGTGTCCCAGCAGACAGCGCGGCAGGACAGGAAGAGACATAGACTCCCGTGGTAGTCTATGCCCGGAAGTGGGTGTAAATACCTGTCTTTGACAGGTATCTCCACCCCCCTCCCCCCTGAAAGGTGCCAATTGTGACACCGGAGGGGGGGGAGGGTTCCGATCAGCGGAAGTTCCACTTTAGGGTGGAACCCCGCTTTAAGTGGTTAACCACTTCAGCCCCTGAAGGATTTCCCCAGGCCATTTCTTTGCGATTCGGCGCTACGCCGCTTTAACTGACAATTGCGCAGTCGTGCGACGCTGTACCTAAACAAAATTGATGTCCTTTTTTACCCACAAATACAGCTTTCTTTTGGTGGTATTGATCACCTCTGCTGTTTTATTTTTTGCGTTAAAAAAAAAAAAAGAGAGACAATTTTGAAAAAAAAATATGATATTTTTTTACCTTTTGCTATAATACACATCCAATAAAACAATGTAAAAAATTTAATTTCTTCATAAATTTAGGCCAAGATGTATTCTGCTACATTTTTTATTTTTTTACTTTCTGCTATAATACATATCCAAAAATTCAAAATATAAAAAAACAAACGAATTTATTCATCAGTTTAGGCCGATATATATTCTTCTACATATTTTTGGTTAAACAAAAAAATTGCAATAGGCGTATATTGATTTGTTTGCGCAAAAGTTATCGCATCTACAAACTACCAGTAAGGAATAGATTTAGGGTCTTTTATTTATTTTTTATTGTTTCTACTAGTAATGGCGGCGAGCTGCAATTTTTAGCGGGGCTGTGACATTGCGGCGGACAAATCCGACCCCAAATGACACTTTTTGGGGACCAGTGACATTATTACTAGTGATGAGCTGAACACTTCCCCAGTTCGGTTCGCCCCAGAACTGGCGAACAGACAAATAATTTGTGTGAACACCGTTAAAGTCGATGGGACATGCATTTGAAAAATCAAAAGTGCTCATTTTAAAGGCTTGTATGCAAGTTATTGTCCTAAAAAGTGTTTGAAGACCCGGGTCCTGCCCCAGGGGACATGGATCAATGCAAAAAAAAAGTTTTTAAAACGGACGGTTTTTCACGAGCAGTGATTGTAAGAATGCTTAAAGTGAAACATAAAAATGAAATATACCTTTAACTATCATGCCTGGGGGTCCCCTTAGTCTGCCTGTAAAGTAGTGCATTTTCCCAGTGTTTGGAAAAGTACCACAGCAAAATGACATTTCTAAAGGAAAAAATGTCATTTAAAATTGCTCACGGCTGTAATGTATTGCCAGACCTCGACTATATACATAAGAAAATCACTTAAAGTTTTTTTTAACACCGCACTACACTGTATTATATGCCGTGTGCACCGCCTGCACTGTATTAGAAACTGTACACCGCCAAATTCACTGTATATATAGGCTATGCTGAATGCAGAGTAAGTATATATATATATATATATCAGTATCTCACAAAAGTGAGTACACCCCTCACATTTTTGTAAATATTTTCTTCTATCTTTTCATGTGACAACACTGAAGAAATGACACTTGTCTACAATGTAAAGTAGTGAGTGTACAGCTTGTATAACAGTGTAAATTTTCCGTCCCCTCAAAATAACTCAACACACAGCCATTGATGTCTAAACCGCTGGCAACAAAAGTGAGTACACCCCTAAGTGAAAATGTCCAAATTGGGCCCAAAGTTTCAATATTTTGTGTGGCCACCATTATTTTCCAGCACTGCCTTCACCCTCTTGGGCATGGAGGTCACCAGAGCTTCACAGGTTGTCACTGGAGTCCTCTTCCCCTTCTCCATGATGACATCACAGAGCTGGTGGATGTTGGAGACCTTGCGCTCCTCCACCTTCTGTTTGAGGATGCCCCACAGATGATCAATAGGGTTTAGGTCTGGAGACATGCTTGGCCAGTCCATCACCTTTACCCTCAGCTTCTTTAGCAAGGCAGTGGTCATCTTGGAGGTAGGTTTGGAGTCGTTATCATGTTGGAATACTGCCCTGCGGCCCAGTTTCTGAAGGGAGGGGATCATGCTCTGCTTCAGTATGTCACAGTACATGTTGGCATTCATGGTTCCCTCAATGATCTGTAGCCCCCCAGTGCTGGCAGCACTCATGCAGCCCCAGACCATGACACTCCCACCACCATGCTTTACTGTAGACAAGACACACTTGTCTTTGTACTCCTCACCTGGTTGCCCCCACACACGCTTCACACCATCTGAACTAAATAAGTTTATCTTGGTCTCATCAGATCACAGGACATGGTTCCAGTAATCCATGTCCTTAGTCTGCTTGTCTTCAACAAACTGTGGCTTTCTTGTGCATCATCTTTAGAAGAGGCTTCCTTCTGGGATGACAGCCATGCTGACCAATTTGATGCCGTGTGCGGCGTATGGTCTGAGGACTGACAGGTTGACCCCCACCCCTTCAACCTCTGCAGCAATGCTGGCGGCACTCATACGTCTATTTCCCAAAGACAACCTCTGGATATGATGCTGAGCATGTGCACTCAACTTCTTTGGTCACCCATGGAGAGACCTGTTCTGAGTGGAACCTGTCCTGTTAAACCGCTGTATGGTCTTGATCACCGAGCTGGAGCTCAGTTTCAGGGTCTTGGCAATCTTCTTATAGCCTAGGCCATCTTTATGTAGAGCAACAATTCTTATTTTTCAGATCCTCAGAGAGATCTTTGCCATGAGGTGCCATGTTGAACTTCCAGTGACCAGTATGAGAGAGTGAGAGCGATAACACCAAATTGAACACACCTGCTCCCCATTCACACCTGAGACCTTGCAACACTAATGAGTCACATGACATCGGGGAGGGAAAATGACTAATTGGGCCCAATTTGGACATTTTCACTTAGGGGTGTACTTGCTTTTGTTGCCAGCAGTTTACACATTAAGTGTGTTGAGTTATTTTGAGGGGATGGCAAATTTACACTGTTATACAAGCTGTACACTCACTACAAGTGTCATTTCTTCAGTGTTGTCACATGAAAAGATAGAATAACATATTTACAAAAATGTGAGGGTGTACTTACTTTTGTGAGATACTGTATATAGTGTTGGGCGTGGACATAGTCCTCCTGAGCCATGATTGCCCAAAGGCACCCTGCCTTTGGCCAATTATGGATGTCCTTGAGGAGCGTGCTGTGATTGGCCAAAGCATGCAGGTCAGGTGTATGCCTTGGGCAATCATCATACAGCAATGCACTGCGGTGTTCCAGTGCATTATGGGTCACTCAGATTTGCTGCGAACACCCATACAATTCGCTGTTCAGCGAATGGACGAACACCCGATGTTCGAACTCGAAGCTCATCCCTAATTACTACATTGATCAGTGCTATAAAAATGCACTGATCAATGTAAAATTGACACTGGAAGGGAAGGGGTTAACACTAGGGTGCGATTAAGGGGTCAACTGTGTTCCCTGGGTGTGTTCTAACTGTAGGGGGGGTGGGCTCACTGGGACATGACAAAGATCACTGTTCCCAATCACTGGGAACAGAAAATCTCTGACATTTCATTAGGCAGAAGGGGAATGGCCTTGTTTACATAGGCGGTTCCCCGTTCTGCCTCTGTACACAGCGATCGTGGGTCACCGGCGGACATGAGTCCACAGAACCCACGGGCTCGCACCCGCGGCGCACCAGTTCATCCCTTTAATCTGCAGATAAACGAATCAACGTGAATACAAAAGTAACAATGTTACTATCTCTCTATCTCCTGTCTGATAAATGTGTATAAACAATGTTACTTTGTATCTCTCTATTTCCTGTCTGATCAATGTTTATAAACAATGTTACTTTATATCTATCTACTGCCTGATCAATGTTTATAAACAATGTTACTTTATATATCTCTATCTCCAATCTGATCAATGTTTATAAACAATGTTACTTTGTATCTCTCTATTTCCAGTCTGAACAATGTGTGGCACAGCGAGGCCATGCCACTGCGTGATAAGGCAGTCTGGGCCAGGTTTTGTTGAAAACCATCCCACTAAATGGTACAGGTGTTTGCTGTTCTTTTTTCTTTCAAAGATTTTTATTTTCAAAGTACAAAATACAGAAAAATACAAAAACACTTCAGGTGCCAACAGCAGAGCATGAGTAGAAACCATAGTAGTCACACTACTGAACATCTTCGATACAAACAAAAACCTTACGGTCCCCTGAGACATTAAGCAGCAGAAAATCTGTACTTATAACCAGTAATTACAGGGATAAGCATGTATTCGATCTATATTGTTATAAGTTAACATGAAAAAGGGGAACGCAGAGGGGCAGAAATCCGGGAACCAGGGAGATCAGCCCAACACCCCTAATGGGAGCTCGCTGTGTTGGACCGACACCCCCTCGGATCCCCGCTAGTCCCCGTCCCCGCTGTAAATCTGGGAAAGGCACAGGGCGGCAAGGAATTATGAGGAGCTTCCCAAAGCTACCAGGGGAGGCCCACCAATTCAGATGAATAAAAAGTTGGTATTCATCCTGGGTCCCTTCCAGGACAACCGAGATGAATTGGCTCCGGTTTGGCACCATCATCACATACTCTTGTAAAAGCAAACAGAGAAGGAAAGAAATAAAGGAAGAGAGAGAGTTTGAGGATTTTAGATAGGGAAAACACAGAGGGGAGGAGGGGGGGAGACAGGGGGAGCCAGGGGGAGCAATTGGAGCTCGGGCAGTTCTGAAGTAATAGAGTTAACTGAAAAGACCGTCTTCGAGGGATGCAGACATTTCGACCCGCGGGGAGGGAGAGAAGGGAGGGAGAGGCATTGAGCCAGGTGAGAGGAGCAAAACTGGACTATGGTTACTTAGCTGGTCCTAGGCGGAGGGACTCCTACAATGAGGGAGATGCCCACGTGTTGGGCCCAAGGTTCCCAAATAGCCTCAAACTTCTCTTTGTAATTCAGTAACATACTCGTGACTTTTTCTTGTGTCATGATCCATGAAATCTTACGTTTAACAGCTTGGATCGAAACTTTGGGCTGTTTCCAAGCTTTCGCTATGGTGATCTTGGCCCCTAGCAACATATAGTGAATTAACAATCTAGTAAATTTGCCAGTCTGCGGGATAGGACCATTAAGAAGAGCTACCACCGGGGTTCTAGGCACTTGTATTCCCGTCACCTTATAGATTAAGTTGAACATCTGCTTCCAAAAGGACCTAAGCTTTACACATTCCCACCAAATGTGGGACATACCTCCCGTCAGCTCGCAGCCCCTGAAACAGAGGGGACTGGTTGAGGGGAACATGTGGGCCAATCTGGACGGTGTCAGATACCATCTAGTCATCACCTTAAGATTAGCTTCTATTAGTGATATATATCTAACCCCTTTATAGGCTTTGTCAAAAGAGGAGTACCAGGACTCCAGGTCCCATTGAAACGAGAGGTCCCTTTCCCATGCTTCCATAAAAGAGGACTTATTGTTGTTCTGAGCTAGAGCCTGGTAAATTACCGAGATTCCACCTCTTTGGTACGTGGCTTGTCCACACCATGCCTCATAATCAGTAAAGCGAGGGGGAGCCGGTTTTTCCTTCCAAAGCCCATGAAGGAAGTGTAGAATTTGAGAGAATCTAAAGAGTTCCGAGTTCGGAATCTCTAATTTCTTTTTGCAGTATGCTAGGGTGATGGGGCCTGAAGCTGTAAAAAAGTGGCCAATCCGGTACAGCCCCTTATCCAACCACCATTTAAATGCTTTAATCTCTGACCCAGGTGGGAAATCGCGGTTGTTAAAAATGTGAGCCAGGGGGTGGGAGTTTGAGACTAAGAAAGAGTTCCGTTTCAATCGGTCCCAGAGAGCTAGAGATTGAGATAGTATAGGAGAGAGGATGGGGGGTCGTTCCTTGTGAGGAATCCAGAGTAGATAATCTAGGGTATACGTAGGAACAGCCTGTCTCTCTATGTTCATCCAGTCAGGTTTTTCGAGTTTGGAGTATATTGTGGATAATTGAGCTAGTCTGGCCGCTTGGAAGTACCAAGACAGTTTAGGAACACCCAAACCTCCTTTTCTCCTAAGTCTATATAACGTATTACATGGCAGCCGGTGTCCCTTTTTGCCCCATATGAAGCGCATCATCTTTTTCTGGAGGGATTGCAGGTGATCCGACCGGACGTTGATCGGAACTGCCCTGAATAAATATAGCAGCCTGGGAAGAAATGTCATTTTGAGTGAGTGAATTTTACCCAACCAAGAGAGATTCCCCTGGGCCCAATTTTGCAAGTCTGCTTCTAATTTCTTGTAGGTAGGAGGAAAGTTGGCCGCGTAAAGTTGTTCTACCTTGGGAGTCAGTTTGATCCCCAGGTAATCTAAGAAATTGTCTTTCCACTCAAATTTAAAACTGCTTCGTAAGGTGGCAACCATGGACTGGGGAAGCGAGATATTGAGGGCGTGAGATTTTGAGTAATTAACCCTGAGGCCTGACGCCCTTGAAAAGGCGTCTAGGAGCTTGCATAGATTTGGTAGGGATGTGATAGGAGATGTAATAAAAAGGAGCACATCATCTGCAAATAGACCGCATTTATGTGTCTGAGACCCACAGAAAACCCCTTGTATGTTGGGGTTAGTGCGGATTCCTATGGCCAGAGTCTCAATAGCTATAGCAAATAACAATGGGGAGAGCGGGCACCCCTGTCTGGTGCCCCTCGCTATGCTTAGTGATTGGGAGTAGTGACCTAAGAGACGAATTGATGCCGAGGGTGTGGAATATAAGGAGTGTAGAATGCCCATAAACCTGTCACCGAACCCCCAACGTTCCATGAGTGCAAAAATATAAGGCCACTTTAAAGAATCGAAGGCTTTATGTAAGTCCATGGATAAAAGCATGCCCTCTTGCTTGGGATTCCCTTCCCAGTTGGATTGGAGGATCGAAACTATATCAATAGCTCTACGAGTTAGATCCGGCCCTTGATGGCCCGGGATGAATCCCACTTGGTCTTTATGTACATATCTGCTAATAAAGGAGGCTAGCCTATTGGAAAGGATTTTTGTGAGGATCTTTAGGTCATTATTGATTAGGGATATGGGTCTATAGTTCTCTACTTCTTCCCAGTTCTTATTCGGTTTAGGGATGACCGAGATGTATGCGGAATTCAACTGGGGGTCTAAGGGGGAGCCCTTGGTTAATGAATTGAAAAATTTAGCCAGATGCGGCACCAGGATGTCAGCAAAGGTCTTGTAGTATGGCGAGGAGAGACCATCAGGTCCTGGGGCTGACCCTGTTTTAAGAGATTTTATGACATCCTTAATCTCCTCCTCAGAGATTTCAGCTTCCATGAGATCTCTGTGGTCCTTTGAGAGAGCTGGGATGGGCAAGTCCCTCAGTAAGGTCTCACCTGCATCCCGGTCATCCCCTGAGGTCGAGCTGTAGAGCTTGGCATAGTAATCCTGAAACGCCTTAAGTATTTTAGTGGGGTTGGCAGAGGGGGCTTGTCCTGCAGTTCTAATTTTGGGGAAAGTATTAGTATGAGTCTTGGGCGTTAATTTGGCTGCCAGCATGGAGCCAATCTTATCCTTCTGGTTATGAAATTTGGCACTGCCCCACCGGATTTCCTTTTCGGTTCTGGCAGTCAAAGCTAAGTTTAACTCGAGTCTGGAGGCGTCAACCAAGTCTGCCAGGGCCCTTGACGGGTCTTGTTTGTGTTGGGATTGAAGTGTTTTGAATTTGGTTTCTAGGTTTTTGATGAAGAACGTACGTTCCCTCTTAATGCGTGAAGCTATGTCTATGATTTTACCCCTAATCACGACTTTGTGGGCAGCCCATAGAGTCTCTGGTGAGATTCCTCCCACTGCATTAAGAAGGAAGTATTCTCTCAAGGCGTCTTCAATGTCTTTTGATGAGCTAGGGTCGTTCAAAAGAGATTCATTAAGCCTCCAATGGAACCCCGCCACCCTCGTCACTACCTTGTGTATAGAGGCGCTAACTATTGAGTGGTCTGACCAGGAGACATCGATAATCGATGCTTTGTGTAATGAAGGGATCATCCCCGGCGGGACCAGGATATGATCAATTCTGGCATAAGATTGATGTGGGGAAGAATAGTGGGTGAAATCTCTCTTGGTTGGGTGCAACTCCCTCCAGGCGTCTATCAGGCCATATTCATGTAGTTTCCTAGCAATAGATAGGCTAGCCTTAGTGGGACGTGTAAGCTGAGATCCCTGCGGTCTGGATTTATCGAGCCCTTGATCAAACGCGACATTAGAGTCTCCCCCAAAAATTACCCTGCCCTCGGTGAGGGGCCGGAGAGTCCGTAGAAGGTCTTGAAAAAATTTGGGTTGACCCTTGTTCGGGGCATAATATGAAACTATGGTGTATAGGACTCCCTCAATTAGACCCTTGACCAATATGTATCTGCCCTCGGGGTCTCTGACTGTGGAAGAATGCTCAAATCTACATGATTTAGCGAAAAGGACCCCCACCCCTCTGGTCTTATTCTCGGCATTCGCTAAGTAAAAATTTGGGTACCGTGAGTGGAGAAATTTGGGGCTGTACCGGATTGGGAAATGCGTTTCCTGTAGGAGGATAATATCTAAGTTAAGGGAGCGGTAATGTTCAAATGCTAGTTTCCTCTTACTGGGGGAGTTAAGGCCCTGTACATTGTGGGAGGCAATTCTAAGAGGCCTCTTAGTGTTATCTAAGTTTGTCATAGAACCTCGGTGGTAAAAGGCTGCAAAAGTGGAAATCTCTTACCCATAACGAGCTTCTTCCACGCAGGTCTGGCAAATGGCGATGGGGTGATCCTGTCTGAGAACTGGACCATCTGTCATGAACATCCTGTCACCTGGCTCCAAAGGGGGAAGGAGAGGGAAAAGGGGAGAAAGAGAGAGATAAGAGCAAGAAAGTAAGACATCTTACAAGGAGATCTACGTAGCCCAGGGGAAAGTACCCCTAGGGTCCGCAGAGTAATAAACGTCGACGTCTGTATTCAAGAGCCGACTCCCTGACTCGTAGAGACAATGACCTGTCTCTGCGGTGAGGGTTGAGGCGCAGGGGGGTCACCTCTACCCCTTACTGAACTAACAACCGTTAATATAAAGAGAAAAAATCCCTCCGGGATAATCCCGGTACAGCACCAGAACTAAGTTAATCAGAACTGATAATGATCAAGTATATGCACATAAGAGAATAATAAGACTGGTATTCATAGAGCTAAGACAATAAGTGAAAAGTAAACCAGTCCCATTCCCCCCTCCCCCTCAAGAGGAGGTGGAAGCGGGCCTATAAGGATAAGCGAGGTTAAACTAGAAAACCCAAACATTACCACCAAAGAGAGCATGCGAACAACCCGGCTAAAGTCTCTCGCCAGGCATCAGGAATGAGTAAACACATGTAATCTAGTCAGGTGACCGAAGGGGGGGTGGTCCCCAGAAAAATAGGGGCCCCACCCCCCCTCCTCAATCAGCCTGCCACGCCCCCGAGCCCCCAACCATGAATGGCGAATACGTCACCATTCCCAGAGGCACTAAGTCTCGCAAAAAACTGTCCTGGGGGGAGCTCAAGGGAACGTAGCCACAAAAAAAATGTGATGCCTTAAAGTTTGCATATGGGTAAAAATAAAAAATAAACAAAATTAGGGGGTAAGCCTGACCCCAACTGCCAGGTAGCAAGTCAAATATAAAAGAGAAATAAACCTGAGGATGGGATCTCACTGGGGCAGGTTAACTAGAGGGGGTTCCCAACCTCCTCCTAGACGGGAAAACCTGACCCAGGCACTCGATCCAAAACAAATCCAGGAACAAACAGGTGGACCAAAAAATGAAGAGAATCACATTATGGGGGTCTTCCCTCTCTTGATTTCTTATTCTTCCCAGGGATCCAGACTGGAGAGACCGGGCTCGATGGTTGCGGACGCTTGGCAGATGCAGCAGGATTAGCTGTTACTTCCATGGGCGCCTCATGAGAGATGAGTTTGAGATGGAGAAGAAGCTTTTCACCTTCTGGGAGACTGGAGAAGGCGTAGGGATGCCCGTTGTAGTTGAATCTGACTGCAAAAGGAAAGGCCCAACGGTATTTGATCTCCTGATTAGAGAGGACTGTGAGAAGAGGCTTCAGGGCTCTCCTCTTCTGAATAGTAACCGGAGACAGGTCTGCGAAGATCTGGAGTTGGTGGCCCTGGAAGGCTATCTGTGGTTGCAGTCTGGACTGCTTCAGAATTTCCTCCTTCACAGCATAGAAGTGTGGTTTGACGAGAATGTCTCTCGGGGAACCATCTTTCCTCATGGAACCGAGGGTCCTGTGTGCCCTATCTAACTCCAGGCGATGGGACGGGATGTTCGGAATTAAGTCCTTAAAAAAATCCTGAATTGTTGCGGAAACATCCGTGTAGGACTCAGGTAGGCCTCGAATTCTGAGGTTATATCTTCTGGATCTATTTTCCAGGTCATCGATTCGGGATAGGGCCACATCTAATTGCTCCTGGAGGGTCTGGATATGGGCAGCATTTTGGTTAGTGCGGGAAACAGTAATGTCCAGTTTGTTCTCGATGGCTTCCATTCTGGAGCCTAAGTTTGCAAAGTCCGATTTCATATCTCCCGTGATCTGGGCTGCCGTATTAGCTAGGCCTCTTTCCAGGAGTGTGGAGAGTTTGTGGAACAGGTCTCCCTGCTGTGATAAGGAGTCCTGGTCAGGGAGATATGGAGAGTGGGCTTCTAGGAGATTTGGGGAGGTATGCCCTAGAGGAGTCAGGGCACTGTCTGCCGCATGGTGGCCCAGGAGAGACTCTGTGGAGGCTGGGGAAGGCGTTTGGAGAAGGTGTTGGCCCCCCTGGGCTACCTGGGAGTATGAGAGAGTAGCCGGGGCGATCACCTGCCTGTGGTCCGGCTTCTTTTCTCCGGAGGCCGCGTGTGACTGTGTGCCAGCGTGTCCGGCGGCCATCTTGGTACACCCGTTCGCTCCGGCCCTGTGGAAGTCCGGTCCCAGGTCCCGTCTGGCGGCGGGGCCCGGCATCTAGGAACGGTCTCGCTATGTTCCCTTGTGCAGAGAAGGTGGAATCCGGTCAGTTTGAGTGGTGTGGCGGCGCTTAGGGCTATCGCGGGGTAGAGGTGATGCGGAGCACCTAGCTTAAGCAGCCATTACGGCGCGCCCGCGCATGCGCACTCTATTTGCTGTTCTTTTAGGAAAGGCAACATTAGAGGTCAGTGGCCCACCCTAATGAAGGGGTCAGTGATTGTAACAAAGACAAGTGGTGCACATCGCACCGTGCTGTCCAGGACGGGATATGCAAAGAAGCTGAGAGACAGGGTCTCACCCAGGGGTCAGAGGTGACCCAAGCCAAAGGTCTGAGTCTCAGAGAAATAACCCAAGAGACAGGAGATCACCTGGGGGTTTGAGGTGCCCCAAACCAGAGGCTCGAGTTGGAGAGAGTCCATGAAAGACGGAACAGCTGGGAGCTTCCCTCCCCGTGGGAAGATATGAATTTGTGAACTTTTTAATTTTTTTTAAATAGAAGTGGGCAGGAAAAGCCCTGAACTATACTTCTGGTGTGGAGTAAACTCACTACCACTGAGCTATAAAACCCCAACATGTCACAAATGTTCATAAACAATATTACTTTGTATCTCTCTATCTCCTGTCTGATCAATGTTTATAAACAATGTTACTTTGTATCTCTTTATCCCCTGTCTGATCAATTTTTATAAACAGTTACCCTGTATCTCTCTATTTTCTGTCTGATCAATGTTTATAAACAATATTACTTTGTATCTCTCTATTTTCTATCTGATAAATGATTATAAACAATCTTACTTTGTATCTCTCTATCTCCCGTCTGATCAATGTTTATAAACAATATTACTTTATATCTCTCTATCTCCTGTCTGATCAATGTTTATAAACAATGTTACTTTGTATCTCTTTATCCCCTGTCTGATCAATTTTTATAAACAGTTACCCTGTATCTCTCTATTTTCTGTCTGATCAATGTTTATAAACAATATTACTTTGTATCTCTCTATCTCCCATCTGATCAATGTTTATAAACAATATTACTTTGTATCTCTTTATTTTCTATCTGATAAATGATTATAAACAATCTTACTTTGTATCTCTCTATCTCCCGTCTGATCAATGTTTATAAACAATATTACTTTGTATCTCTCTATCTCCCGTCTGATCAATGTTTATAAACAATCTTACTTTGTATCTCTCTATCTCCCGTCTGATCAATGTTTATAAACAATCTCACTTTGTATCTCTCTATCTCCTGTCTGATCAATGTTTATAAACAATCTTACTTTGTATTTCTCTATCTCCTGTCTGATCAAGGTTTATAAACAATCTTACTTTGTATCTCTCTATCTCCCGTCTGATCAATGTTTATAAACAATCTTACTTTGTATCTCTCTATCTCCCGTCTGATCAATGTTTATAAACAATCTTACTTTGTATCTCTCTATCTCCCGTCTGATCAATGTTTATAAACAATCTTACTTTGTATCTCTCTATCTCCCGTCTGATCAATGTTTATAAACAATATTACTTTGTATCTCTCTATCTCCCATCTGATCAATGTTTATAAACAATATTACTTTGTATCTCTCTATCTCCCGTCTGATCAATGTTTATAAACAATATTACTTTGTATCTCTCTATCTCCCGTCTGATCAATGTTTATAAACAATCTTACTTTGTATCTCTCTATCTCCTGTCTGATCAATGTTTATAAACAATCTTACTTTGTATCTCTCTATCTCCCGTCTGATCAATGTTTATAAACAATATTACTTTGTATCTCTCTATCTCCCGTCTGATCAATGTTTATAAACAATGTTACTTTGTATCTCTTTATCCCCTGTCTGATCAATGTTTATAAACAATGTTACTTTGTATCTCTCTCTATCTCCAGCCTGATCAATGTTTACCCTACTGGTGACAGTTAGATTGGTTCACCGCCCTAATGACAACTAGATCACACCCCACTTGTGAGAAAATGTTCACCCCACTGGACTCCAGTCCTCAAGGCGCCTCAACATCACCTGTGCAAAATAATGGGGAGCCTGAAAACCTGACCTGTTGGGGCGTCTTGAGGGCTGGAGTTGAAAAACACTGAGTTAGAATGTTCACCCAACTGGTGACAGAGTTAGAGTGGTTAATTGAACTGCAGACAGTTATGCCGCGTACACACGACCAGACTTTTCGATGGACTAGGTCGGACAGTCTTCCCGACGGTCTTCCCGACAGACTTTCGACAGACTTTCCGAATGAACAGACTTGGCCACACACAATCACACCAAAGTCAGACGGATTCGACCGTGATGACGCACGACCGGACTAGAATAAGGAAGTTCAGAGCCAGTAGCCAATAGCTGCCCTAGCGTTGGTTTTCGCCCATCGGACTAGCATACACACAAACTGATTTTTTGACCGGACCCGAGTCCGTCGGAAAGATTTGAAACATGTTTTAAATCTAAAGTCCATCTGATTTTTAGACAGCAAAGGTCCGATGAAGCCCACACACGATTGAATTGTCCGGCGGATTCGTTCCGCCAGACCTAGTCCGTCGAAAAGTACGCGGCATAAGATTGGTTCACTCCACAACTGACAGACCGATTGGTTTATCCCACTCATTATAGTTAGTTTACAATACTGGTGACAGATTGGTACACCCTACTGGAAACACTTTAATTGGTTCAGTCCCCTGGAGACAGTTAGATTGGTTCTCCCTAGTAGGGCCGTGTAGATTAGTTACTTCCACTAGAGACAGAGCAGTTTCTTCCACTGGTGACAGTTAAATTGGTTCATCCCACTGGAGAAAGTTAGAATGGTTAATTGAACAAGAATGGTTATATTGGTTAATCCCACTGGGGATAGTTAGATTGGTTCTTCCCATTGATGACAGTTAGATTGGTTCACCCCAATAGAGACAGTTTGATTGGTCCACCCCAGACGGTTTTATTGGTTCCCCCCCTCTGGAGACAGTTATGCCGTGTACACGCGACCGGACTTTCCGGCAGAAAAGGTCAGAAGGAATCATTTCATCGGATATTCCGATCGTGTGTGGGGCTTCATCTGACTATTTTTCTCCAAATTTCTGACGGACTTAGAAATAGAACGTGTTTTAAATCTTTCCGACGGAATTAATTCCTATCGGGAAAAACAGTTTATCTGTATGCTATTCCGACGGACCAAATACGACGCAAGGGCAGTTATTGGCTACTGGCCATTGAACTTCCTTTTTCTAGTCCCGTCGTACGTCATCACGTTCTAAACCAGACTTTCTCAACCTTTTCAACATGGAGGGACCCTTGAAATAATCTTTCAGTCTCAGGGAACCCCTGTTAAAAATGTCTATATCTAGAACTCATGATACATTGGTGTGATGGTCAGTGGAAGAGTGCTTCTTACATATGTGGTCTTCTGGAAGATTCCCCACCCTACAGATAGCTGAAAAGATCATTGGTGTCACTGGGAACTTATCTGAGAGGCAAAAATTGGTCATTGCTCAAGGAACCCCTAGCAACCACTGGAGGAACCCTAGGGTTCC
The DNA here is from genome assembly GCF_037356315.1 of Lithobates pipiens. Lineage (NCBI taxonomy): Eukaryota > Metazoa > Chordata > Amphibia > Anura > Ranidae > Lithobates > Lithobates pipiens. The sequence goes on along the minus strand of NW_027507764.1, from coordinate 22,912,505 downwards.
ACAGAACCCTGCTTGAGAAACCCTGTTCTAAACCAACAGACTTTGGTGTGATCATGTCTAGGCAAGTCCGTTTCAGCAGAACTCCGTCTAAAAGACCGTCAGAGTTTATTCTGACGGAAAAAACAGTAGTCCGTATGCGGCATTCGATTTGCTCACTCCACTGGTGACAGTTAAGGCCCATACACATGATTGGACTTTTTAACAACAAACATGCAAATTAGCTGTTTTGGAGCAACATCCGACCGTGTGTACGCTCCATCGGTTTTCATCTGACTTTTGTTGGCTGTGCGAACAGACAAACTTTCTGGCAACAAAAGTCCGATGGAGCAAAGTCTGATTGTGTGTACAGAAAACCCATAGGACTTTTGTACAAAGTACAAACAGGCATGCTCAGAACCAATGCAAAAGATCAGACAACACTACAGAAGTTGATCACAGGTGGCGGTAAAGAGCAGAAAAACCACGTGATTTGGTGAAAGTTGGCTGAAAAAGTCCTGCCGCGTGTATGCAATACAAGTTCACGGCCAACGCCCTCTGTACAAAAATCCAAGGGAAAGTTTGTACAAAGTCCTATCGTGTGTATGAGGCTTTAGACTGAGTCACTGCACTGTTGACAGACAGATTGGTTCATCCTAGTTAAGGTTCGAGAACCCTCATATCTCAGACCTAGAAACATAAATCATAAGCAATGGTCCGGCTCAGATCACCACATCATATCACAGGCACACCTGAGCAGGAGAAGAACAGTATGTAACAGGGTGTAAGTCCCCTGTATGGCATAATTCCTCTCAGGAGTTTCCAGGTTGTCTTCCTGCCTATCTTCCAGGCACTGTCTGGTCAGACCTGGTCTGTATGCTGCAGACCCCAACTCAGTGGCGTAACTAGACCCTTCAGGGCCCCGATGCAAGAAACCATGAAGGGCCCCCCTGAATCCCAGCCAGGGCCCTTCCCTCCGAGTCCGGCGGTGGAACTCCAGGGCGTGGTCACAGGTATGACCTTTGTGAGCCCTGCAGTTCCACCACTGGTATCAGTAGTTTTTTTTTATTATTATTTTTTTTAATTTTTAGGTGCCCCATTGGGGGACTGTCCCTAGGCAGGATGGGGTCCCCGTTCCCCGAAGAGGTGAGGTCCTTTTCTCCAGGGCAGATGAAGTTACTGCCCCCAGGTGAGAAGGGGTCCCTGTCCCCAGGGGAGGTGGGTGTCCCTGTCCTCACGTGAGAAGGGGTCCCTGTCCCCAGGGGGAGATGGTGGAGGTATGTAATGTTGTGTGGGGGATGGGGTCCTCTCACTCACCATGACCAAGCTGTAGGCCGCACACTCATCCATGTTGGCCTGGGCTCCATCCAGTGTGCTGGACAGGCGATCAGCATATCTCCCAGAAAGACCTTTCATCATCTGTGTATGACGGGGAGGAGGGGGGCTGGCAGACAAGCCTGCAGTGTCCTCCGGGGGGCTCTCATAGTGCTGCACTGCATCTGTGTGCTTAAAGTTTGTTTACCCGGGAGAAGTATGCAGTGCAGTGTGGGCCGGACTCGGGGGGGGGGGGGACTCTGGCTGGGGAGAACAGACATCGGACTGAGCGGCAATGCATGGAACAATGGAACAGGAGAAGGGTACTCTGAGGAGCCGGCCGGGGACACAGGTCATGCGAGGAATGCACAACTAAAGAGCAGCCAGTGCGATATTCGAGCATGGAACTCTGCTAGTCACCCTCCACCTCCAGCCACCCGTGTGCATGGTGTACTGGTACCCCTAGCTGCCTATGCTGCTGCCGGCCATATGTAGAGGGGGCTGCATGGGCCCCCTGCATCACAGGGCCCAGTTGCGGTCGCGACTGCTGGACCCCCTATAGTGCCCCAACTCTATCCTTCATGTTGGAGTATATATCGCAATGGATGAATTGGGGGCAGGTATTGCTGGAGGGAGCCCATTCCCCCAAGAAAGGTCTTGATGAGGCAGTGCAACTATCACACATGTCTGTAAATGTTGTGCAACTAAATCCTCTGTTTATAATGAAAGTTGTCAATCAGTGTCATTTGTGTTTTTTTTTTTAGCCCTAGCTGATAAATGTGCTGAGAAATGCATTTTATTTTATGCATTCAGAATGAATAGTGCAACATTAAAGCGGCTGTTTGCCGCTGGGTTCTTTTTTTTAATTATAGGCTTACCTATAGGTAGTACTAGAGCGCCCGTATAGTGTGTTATAGTGGACGGAGATAGAGAGATTGAGCTAGATTAGGCAGGCAGGTTAGTTAGTGGCAGTGTATTTTATATATATTACTCTACATTCAGCGGCGTAGCCTATATATACAGTGCATTTGGCGGTGTACAGTTTCTAATACAGTGCAGGCGGTGATACACAGTATATAATACAGTGTAGGGCGGTGTTAAAAAAAAAAATTATTTAAATATTTAAATGCAGGGACTGTTCCTGCAAGAGTAACTGTGAAGGGTTTGCCTCCACCAACACCTAATGCCTCGTACACACGATCAAACAATCCGGTGCAAAATCCGGTGGAAAACAATCCGCCCGTGTGTGGGCTCCGGCGGACTTTTTTTACCCAAAAGTCCAGCGGACTAAGAAAGTAGTTTTGCACTCCAATCTGTCCGCCGGACTCGCATTTCAGCGGACAGTATGGCCGTGTGTGTGCCAGTCCGCCGTACTTTTGAAATGAGCGGACTTTTCCCACCCGGAGAAAAGTCCGCTCATTTTGAGCGCGGCTCCAGATCGCTGGCCCCATCACCTGGTATGGACTTAAAGGGGAATCCCTACGCTGAAAAATCAGCGTGGGGGTCCCCCCCTAGGTCCATATCAGACCCTTATCCGAGCACGCTACCCGGCTGGCCAGGAAAGGGGGTGGGGAAGAGCGAGCGCCCCCCCCTCCTGAGCCGTACCAGGCCACGTGCCCTCAACATGGGGGGTGCCTTGGGGAAGGGGGGCCCGCGCTAGCAAAAGAGCTAGCAAAAGAGCAGAAGATAGCAGAGGAGTCCGGCCAGAAGACCCCCGAAGACGGAAGAAGACCCCCGGAAATGTGCAATAAACTAATTTAACCCTTGTGTGTTGTGTTTTTTTTTTACTTTTTTTCACAGGTGAATGGGTAGGGGTACATTGTACCCCATACTCATTCACATAGGGTGAGGGGCCGGGATCCGGGAGCCCCCTTATTAAAGGGGGCTCATGGATTCCGATAAGCCCCCCACCCGCAGACCCCGACAACCAACGGCCAGGGTTGTCGGAAAGAGGCCCTTGTCCTCATCAACATGGGGACAAGGTGCTTTGGGGTGGGGGGAAGCCGCACGGCCCCCCCTTCCCCAAGGCACCCCCCATGTTGAGGGCACGCGGCCTGGTATGGCTCAGGAGGGGGGGGGAACTCGCTCGTCCCCACCCCCTTTCCTGGGTCTGATATGGACCTAGGGGGGGACCCCCACGCCGATTTTTCGGCGTAGGGACTCTCCTTTAAGTCCATACCAGGTGACTTAACACGCCTCCTTCTCTGGCCCCGGCTACCTGGAGACACGCTCACAATGAGCGGACTTTCCTCCGTGTGTGTGGGCGAGTCCGTTCATTTCAAAAGTACGCCGTACTTAGTCCGCTGCAAAAGTGCCGTGTGTGGGCAGGTAGCTCGTTCATAAAGTCCGGCAGACAGTACGGCGGACAGTCCACCAGACTAAGTCCGCCGGAAAGTCTGCTACATGTGTACACGGCATAAGGCCCAATTTATATATAGTATATAGTGCAGTCCGTATAGTATATATACTGCAGTTCAGAGTACATGGTGAAGTCCGTATAGTATATATACTGCAGTTCAGAGTACATGGTGAAGTCCGTATAGTATATATACTGCAGTTCAGAGTACATGGTGAAGTCCGTATAGTATATATACTGAAGTTCAGAGTATATAGTGCACTCAGTGTAGTATATATAATACAGTGCAGGGTATATAATGCTATTGTACAATATGTAATATAGTGTATTGAAGTGGTTAAGGGGGGCCCTATGATAGAATTAAGACAACGGCATTGGGTCCCCCCCCCGTCCATATCAGGCCCTTTGGGGACCTTCAGGCCATTAAAAAAAAAATTGGAGTTCACCTTAATATCCATACCAGACCCAAAGGGCCTGGTATGGACTGAGGGGTGGGGGGAACCCACGCTGTTTTTTTAGATGATTTTTTATGTATATTGCAGAGATCTGGCAATACATTACAGCCACGAGAAATTTTAAATGACATTTTTCCTTTAGAAATGTCATTTTGCTGCGGCACACTTTTCTAAACATGGGGGAAATGCGCTACTTTACAAGCAGTCTAAGGGGACCCCCCAGGCATGATACAGTATATAAAGGAATGTTTCATTTTTATTGTTTCACTTGTTTCACTTTAAGCATTCTTAAAATCATTACTGCTGGAAAAATGCCCTTTTTTTGCATTGATCCATGTCCCCTGGGGCAGGACCCGGGTCCCCAAACACTTTTTATGACAATAACTTGTATATAAGCCATTAAAATTAGCACTTTTAATTTTTCACGTTCGTGTCCCATAGACTTTAACAGTGTTCACACAAATTTTTCGTCCGTTTCCAAGTCATGGGGGGGGGGTGTTGTGTTCAGCTCATCCCTACCTCCAAGTGCCCGGCCACCTGGTGGTAGAAGAGGAAAGTACAACCAGGCCAAACTTAGGGAGAAATCAATGGATCCCTAGTAATTAACTACAGTAGCCACTCCTGACAAGAAATTTGGTGAGAAGCTCCCAGACTAAACCCCCGGGGCGATACATCTAATTTTTTTTTTTTAATGGAAGTGGTAATTGCCTGTCCGTTTTGCACAGAGACTCAGTGATGACATCAAAGAGTCTAAAATAAGGAATGCAGTGAATGCAGAAATTTTATTTAAATATTAATTTTGATGAGGGGGGACTGAGGAAGACAAAATGTAAGCAGATTAATCATCAGCCTTAAACTCCTATTTTGTGTTTTATGTTATAATTTTATCCTTTTCACAGATCTCTATGATTCTTTTTCTCTAATTGCTTGTTTGTTTCATCATTCCCGGTGTACTGTCTGTTCATGAACCTGTAATTGTATATCTAAAATGATTAACAGAAATAAACATAAATTATATATATATGTGTGTGTATATGTATATATATATGTGTGTGTATATATATATATATATATATATATATACACACACAATATATGTATTGGATAGGGGAAAGAAACCAGCAGCACAGTCATATAATCACCGCAAGGAATAAAGTTCACCTTCCTTGTGATTAAAACTAGATTAAACTAGAAGTAAACCATAATCAGATGACATTTACAGCCAGTGTGTTCTGTACATTGCGTATCATAGACAATTGCCATTTAAATTCCATCTTTTTTTTTTCTACATTGTCAACTGCATATCTGTCATTGCTCTGGATCGGCTGCCTTCTGGTGGCAATGGTGGCGCGTGCCTGAGCAATGCGCATGACCTCTTAATGTCTCCCCCAGAAATGCACACGACATGGTGACAACTATCTCCCACTTGCTCTCCTGCGTTGCCACCCTGTCATGTGGATACATGGATCATTGATATCTGATGCATTAGAGCAGCCATTGATGGGGCTAGTCAAGTGAAATGCCAACAATATACAGCATGGCAGGGGCGTATGTACAGGGGTCGCAGGTGTCACCATTGCGACCCATCTCCATGCTCCACGGGGGGTACACCAGGATAGGAGGGCGGCGACATGTTCTCCTCCTCTCCCTGTCGCAGACATTCAGCGGCTACAGGAGGAAAATGGAGGACATTGGTTCCTCTACATGCTGCTCCCGCTGCCTCTTTATTCCTGTCCTGCTGTCCCGGACCCCTGCGTGCTTCCCTGGCACCCCTTGCCCCTCCCACCAGCTGCTGCGGGGGGGGGGGGGGGGGTTCTGTCAGGGTGGAGAGCGGAGCAGGGGCCAGTAAATGTGTAATTTATTGGTCCCTTCATTTTCTGAAGGAGCAGAGTCGGTGAGAGGTGACCAGTACCAATTTTTAATCCATATATAACTGAGGTATAGTAAACTGTGTTTGCTATGCTTCCGTTTATGAATAAACAGGAAGCCTCTGTACAGAGCTATTCCTGTCCTGAAGCTGCAGAGAAAGGGACTGATGAATCACTTTCTCTGTCTCAAAAGGGAGACATCAGAGGTCTGTCTAGACTTCAGATATTTCACCAAAGGCCCCAAATGTAAAAAATAAAGTTGTAAAAAAATATAAAAAACAAAAACAAAAAAACAACAAAAATAAAAAAATTGCTGACACCAGTGGTGGAACTTCCAGCAGTGTTGGCCTGTGGATTAAGGGCGCACGGGCACTGCCCCTTCTCTGCTGCCACCCATTTCTATCACCAATAGATAGATTTATGCATTGCATGAATCTATCTATGGCCACCGCTGCCACCCCCGATTCAGGCACCCGACCCCTTTTCGGGCGCCTGAATTACAGCGGCGGGGGGTGTTTATGAAGCATATAGGCTCTAATAGGCTTCAAAAAAGGTGACCTGCAAAGGCGCCATGCTAGGCGTTCGCAGGTCACTCAGCTATGTGCTAGAAAAACAAATTATTATTGGCTTTCCTAACACTAAACCGCCTCTCCACCAATCAGGTGCTCAGGTCTGTTACCTGATTGGCTGAAATGACAGGCGCCGCTATTGGACGCCCAGCAGGAGGCGAGGACGGGAGATGAAGACGCAGGAGACACATGGAGGACCCCGCTCCTCGCCGTCACCCGCTGCCCCACCAAGACAGGGTAAGTGCCGGGCAGATGGCGGTTGGGTGGGGGTCACACTGGGGACATTCAAGGGCACACTGGCAACATTTGATGGGCACACAGACAACATTTAATGGGCACAGTGGCAGCGTTTGATGGGCACAGTGGCAGCGTTTGATGGGCACAGTGGCTGCGTTTGGCACAGTGGCAGCGTTTAGCACAGTGGCAGCGTTCGTTTGGCACAGTGGCTGCGTTTGGCTTAGTGGCAGCGTTTATTGAGCACAGTGGCTGCAATTGATGGCACAGTGGCAGCGTTTGTTGGCACAGGGGCAGCGTTTGATGGTACAGTGGCAGCGTTAGATGGCACAGTGGCTGCAATTGAGGACACAGTGGCTGCAACTGATGATTTTTTTTTTTTTTTTAATGTTTGCGCCCCCCAAAAATTTTGAGCACCAGCCGCCACTGACTACCAGGGTTGCAAAGGTCGCACTTGCAACTGGGCTCTGGCATTCTGCCAAAGTGGGGGGACCCCAAGATAGCAGGAAGGTGGCCTACTGCAGGATTGTAATAAAAGGTCCCATGATGGGAATAAAGGGAACCGGGATCAGTGGGAAGGGGCGGTGGGCCCTTCATGGTTTCTTGCACCGGAGCCCTGAATGTTCTGGTTAAGCCTGTGATATATGACAATGTTGTAATGGCAGTTAGACAGAGAGGAGATTTATGGCAGTCCAAGCACTGGGGCTCCAAGAATCCAGCATGAGATTCAGGGGCCAACACCAGCTTTGGGTGAAGGTGGCTTCTTTTACTGAGCTGGTTTATTAAAGCTGAAGTTTTATCTGCTTATACGTTTCAGTATAGGAGACTAGCCTATACAACAGTACAAGACTGAAAGGAAGGTCTATGGTCAGCTTCAAAATGTAGCCAGGCAAGACTCCAAATATGAGTACTTGGGGCATCTGAGCATTCACATTTATACCTGTGCTTTGGCCATGCAAACCTTTGAATTATTTTGGAGTTCCTGCAATACCAGCAGTGAGCACCAGGTGGCCAGTATAGAAGAGAACACCTACATTGGGATGTTCTGTGCTTCTCCATAATGTCAGTGAGGAGCTGCCAGTATGTGATCAATAAGTTATCATCAAAAAATATACAGACTATATGTACTAATTAATAAACCATCTATAATTCTAAGTCCTTTTACCCTATTGAACATTTTCTTTGTGCAAGTAAAAAAAAAACAATTAAATGCCTAATTATCTAAATATGAACCTACCTCCATCCTTCATAGAGATGAGATTTGTATTTCTCTGAAAATGCTGAGATTTCATTCCCTGTAGTTTGTGTCTCTGCCCCCTCCTACAGTGTGAGATTTACCCATAGTGGTATGTGTCTCCCCCTATTGCCTTGCAGATGCTTGTGTGCTTGTAAATCTTTTGCAGTATTTTGTGTCCCTGCCCCTCCCACAAAGGTGAGTCATTTGTATCCCTGCCCCTCCCACAAAGGTGGTTAGTTTGTGTCCCTGCCCTTCCCACAAAGGTGAGTCATTTGTGTCCCTGCCCCTCCCACAAAGGTGAGTAGTTTGTGTCCCTGCCCCTCCCACAAAGGTGAGTAGTTTGTGTCGCTGCCCCTCCCAAAAAGGTGAGTCGTTTGCGTCTCTACCCCTCCCATAAAGGTGAGTAGTTTGCGTCTCTGTCACACCCACAAGGGTGAGTAGTTTGTGTCTCTGCCCCTCTTACAAAGGTGAGTAGTTTGTGTCTCTGCCCCTCCCACATAGGTGAGTAGTTTGTCTATGCCCCTCCCACAAAGGTGAATAGTTTGTGTCCCTGCCCCTCCCACAAAGGTGAGTCATTTGTGTTTCGCTGCCCCTCCCACAAAGGTGAATCGTTTGTGTCCCTGCCCCTCCCAAAAAGGTGAGTAGTTTGTGTCCCTGCCCCTCCCACAAAGGGGAGTAGTTTGTGTCTCTGCCCCTCCCATGACCATGAGTCAGCGGTAATATGCACCTTACCGCTGACCACCCTGTCCAGCGAGGCCAAGACATTGCCTTCCACATGCCGGTAGAGAGACAGAATCGGGGCAGAGTCTACCAACTGAAAAGGCAGAAGTTGAAGCGCTAGCAATTTACGCAAGCTAGCATTCAACCGCTGGGCATGTGGATGGCTGGGAGCGAACTTCTTTTGGCGGTGCAGCAGCTGGGGCAAGGAAATTTGCCTGGTAGGATCTGACATCGGTGTACCAACAGCAGATTGCCCGCAAGTACTTGGCTGTGACACACCTAATTCTACACCTTCATTCCTCTCAGAGCAGGTTTCAGAGAGGACTGAAGGTCTAGTGGGGTTGGAGATCCCAGCTGATGAGGAGCAAGGAGAGGTCCGCTTTGTTCTTTGGTGTGGGTCTTTTAGGTACACCTGCCAATGAACTGCATGGCAGGTCAACATATGTCTGGTCAAGCATGTGGTGCCCAAGCGGCTGATGTTTTGGCCACGCGAGATACGCTTGAGACATATGTTGCAAATAGCAGCGGTACGATCTGATGCACTCGTCTCAAAAAAGGCCCACACCAAAGAACGTTTGGAATAATGCGCAGAGACAGCGCCCTGCACATGCGGAGCTCTGCGGTGTGATGTAGTCGGTGTGCTGCTCAGTAATAAGAATGCTCCTTACATTGGTGATCAGTGAGAAGAATGCTCCTTACATTGGTGATCAGTGGGAAGAATGCCCCTTACATTGGTGATCAGTGGGAAGAATGTTCCTTACATTGGTGATCAGTGAGAAGAATGTTCCTTACATTGGTGATCAGTGAGAAGAATGTTCCTTACATTGGTGATCAGTGGGAAGAATGTCCCTTACATTGGTGATCAGTGGGAAGAATGATCCTTACATTGGTGATCAGTGGGAAGAATGTTCCTTACATTGGTGATCAGTGGGAAGAATGATCCTTACATTGGTGATCAGTGAGAAGAATGTTCCTTACATTGGTGATCAGTGAGAAGAATGTTCCTTACATTGGTGATCAGTGAGAAGAATGTCCCTTACATTGGTGATCAGTGGGAAGAATGATCCTTACATTGGTGGTCAGTGGGAAGAATGTTCCTTACATTGGTATGAGAATGCCCCCCCCCCCTCCAGACAGCTTAAAAGATAAGGTCATTGTGCTAGCTCTGACAAGTGGTATAGGATTATGCAGGCACCATCAGATAGGAGATACATCACCTCCAGAACCCCTGTAAGCCTTTGGAGACACCACCAGGCTACCACAGAATCTTGGTTGAGAAAGGCCAGTCTAAAGAAGAGCAGAAGTTCCAACTGTAATGCCGCGTACACACGACCGGACTTTCCGGCAGAAAAGATTAGGCGGTCTTCCCAACGGACTTCCGACCGAACTGACTTGCCCACACACAATCACACCAAAGTCAGTTAGTTTTGAACATGATGACGTACGACGGGACTAAAAAGTTCAATAGCCAGTAGCCAATAGCTGCCCTTGCATCGCATTTGTTCCGTCGGACCAGCATACAGATGAACAATTGAATTGATTCCGTTGGACATATTTGAAACATGTTCTATTTCTAGGTCCGTCTGAGTTTTTGAAAAAAAAAGTCAGATGAAGCCCACACACGATCGTAATATCCGACGGAAAGATTTCAATGGCGCCCATTCCAATCTATGTGGCTTAAAGTCAGGCGATTTTGAAAGGGTTCCTGCACTACTTTAATGCAACTTTTTTTGCGACTTGAGTGCCTGAGAGTGTAAACTCACATGAATGTTGCATGAAAGTCTCACTCAAAATCGCAGGACTTTCAATTCGCACTAGTGTGAACTGAGCCTAACTTGCAGGCACCATCGCGGCTTGCCTAGGTGTGTGTTGCATTAAGGCTCTCGGCTCACTTTGAACAGGCATGTAACAAACCTCAATACAGGAACAAATTGATCTGGACTGCTTTTAGGCAACACAGTACATTCAGATACGTTCATTGTGGAGAATTGTAGTGCTGCTCTATTTAGTTATACTGTATAAGTGTGTTCAGTTTCAAATGCTGCTATATGCAATGACATACATCCTCCATAGACCCAGTATGTCTAGACAGTATGGTCCAGGGACGGGCGGTGAGGCGAGTGGCTGGTGAGGCACTGGCTAGTATCAGAGCCAGATACACACAGGTTACATATGCCACGATCGGTAGAGTGAGAACAATAATTCTAGGACTAGACCTCCTCTGTAACTCTAAACATGTAACCTGTAAAAAATTTAAAGCGTCACCCATGGAGATACTGAAGTTTGGTGCCATTCCACCACTATGCGCAATTGTGAAGTGCAATATGTTCCATATCTATTTACTCGCCGCTACATCAACTTTCATAGTATACAAAAAAAATCAGGCTAACTTTAGTGTTTTTTATTTTTTTATTTTTATCATGAAACAGTTCCTTTCCAAAAAAAAATGCATTTGAAAAATTGCTGTGCAAATACAGTGTAACATGAAAAGTTGCAACGACCACCATTTTATTCCATAGGGTGTCTGCTAAAACAATATATGTTATATATAATATAATATATTATAATAAAATATGTAGTATATGTATATATAATATACATTTTCTAGCAAAAAAATAAATAAAATATGATGATTTTTACACGTAGGAGAGAAGTGTCAGAATGGGCCTGGGTGGCAAGGGGTTAATTACCATAAGTAATATACGAATAATTATGATATATTGTTTTTAAGGTAATTTTACTGTATTTTCAAAAACTGCACTCAAGCAGGTGGCTTAACGGACAAATTACTGAAGTTTGAAGTTATAATTGCCAGCCAGTAATTTCACAGTAAATAGATAAATAATAAATTAATTATGATATAACATCTTCTTACTATGCCAATTAGGACTTTAGAATTTTACATGTTGCTAGCTACCATGAAGTACTGCGCCTTTGTATGTGTGTGTTATATATAGAGAGAGAGATATAATACAGTATATATATATATATATATATATATATATATATATATATATATATATATATATATATATATATATATATATATATATATATGAGAGAGATATGTGTTTATATGTTCTTTGATTGCATGCTTCACTCAAAGTCCCAAACCCTCTTTTGTTTCTTTTCAGAATTCGGGATGGAGATAATTGTGATCTACACGTCATAGACCTAATTTAAAGTCCCAAAACTCCCCTCTCTTTTATCTTATAACATAATAATAATATGAATTAGCTCGTACCTTTTCAGCAGCAGCAGATTCTCATTCTCTCTTTTTAACTATGTGAGAAAAACATGGGATTATAGGTAAATCTTATACCCATAAACACATGTTTTTTTCCTTGTAGATAAGAGGGCTGGGCTGGAAGGGAGCATTTGTCTTTTAGACACGCCCCCTTCTGTGACATATTTTTTCTGTGGCATTTTTTATTGGGCAGCTTGTTCCAATGGTGCTTTACCATAGGTCCAAGGCTCCAAGCTGTCCATTGAGCTCAGTGCCTCTGGCAAGCAGGGCCAGATTAAGAGCATCATGTGCTTGGCGCTGAGGATTTTGGTGGGCCTTTTACTGGGCACCCTTCTGCTTTCCAAGAGCCTGTGCTGGCATGCGCCCAAACTCAAAAGTGCGCAGCCTCACAGGCATAACACTAGGGAAGCCTGGCATTTGACTTGCCAAGTTTCTGTAATGCCGCTTACACACGACCGGACTTTTCGAGGGACTAGGTCCGACAGACTTTCGACGGAGTTCTGACGGAGTTCTAAAAGAGTTCTGATAGACTTTCCGAATGAACGGACTTGGCCACACACAATCACACCAAAGTCCGACGGATTCGAACGTGATGACGTACGACCGGACTAGAATAAGGAAGTTCATAGCCAATAGCTGCCCTCGCGTCGGTTTTTGTCCGTCGGACTAGCATACACATGAGCGGATTTCTCGGTAGGAACTGGGTCCGGCAGAGTTCTGTCGGAAAAATTTGAAACATGTTCCATTTCTAAAGTCTGTCAAACTTTTGCAAATCAAAAGTCCGCTGCAGCCCACACACGATCGAATGGTCTGCCGGAATCATTCCGTCGGACTTTTGATGTTGAAAAGTCCGGTCGTGTGTACGCGGCATAAGGGTCGTGCATTGGTGTGCACTCTGAGCTGAAAGAGTGTAGCTGCGCAGGCCTAACACTATTGAAGCCCCAGACTTCTGTAAGAGCCCTGCATTGGCGTGCCCCAGGCTTCTGTTAGGACTGCTCATGCAGTGCCCATTAATAATCCCACCACCCTGCCCAGGCGGTGCATGTGGAATGCAGGGATCGTCAAGGGAGATCTCTTCCCGTTGACCCATTGCTTTCCATGTCCTTTTTGGGTGGCTGGGCCTATATTAAGGTAGGGGCCTGGAGCTGCAGCTCCAATAGCCCCTACATTAATCCAGCCCTGCTGGCAAGAAGTGAGGAGAGACACTGTGAGCTCATCCTCTCATCCTGCTGGCTTGTATTTAAAGCGGGAGTCCGCCGGGACTCCACGTTTTTTTTTTTTTTTTTTAAAAGTCAGCAGCTACAAATACTGCAGCTGCTGACTTTTAAAATAGTGACTCTTACCTGTCCAGCGCGCCCGCGATGTCGGCACCCGAAGCCGATCTCTAGATCGTCACTCGAGTGCTGCCGCCGCCATCTTGGGTATGGGAATCAGGAAATGGAGCCTTTCGGCTTCATTTCCCGGTTCCCTACTGCACATGCGCGAGCCACGCTGCGCAATGAGGACGGTCCCCGCTGCCTCTGGGATCTGTGTGTTTCCCAGCAGGCAGCGGGGCACTTGCGGAAGGGGGCGGGCACTTGCGGAAAGGGGCGTAATCTACGCCCCTTTCCGCAGAGAGCTAGCCCGGAAGTGGGTGCAGTTACCTGGATTATCCAGGTAACTGCACCCCCCTCCCCCCTGAAAGGTGCCAATTGTGGCGCCGGAGGGGGGGAGGATTCCGATGAGCGGAAGGTCCATTTTAGGGTGGACCTCCACTTTAAACTGGCCGCTCTGTATGTAGCTTCTGACCAGCTGTGCAAAAAGCCCCTTATATCTCTGGAACCATAAATGATAGAAGCCCCAAATTTTGACCAGTGGTGGGGTAGGTCTTCAGCTACCCTTTTAGCCCCCCTCCCCCCAAAGTCTCTGTGACCCCTAGTCGCTGAGTTATGACCCTCAAAGTCAATTTTTTTTCTTTTGTTCATGCTCATGGCAGAGGCTCACCTACCTCCCCTGACTGCACGTCCCTGGTATGGTCACCTGCTGACTTGGCACCATCCACAAGCAGCTTAAATCTGCAATAAAACACACTTTTTAAATTTTTTGCAAATTTTTTATTTATGTAATCCAGAAAAGACAAGACCTGTATGGCCAATGTGCGAAAGAAAAATACAGAAAACAGTGTGTGTAGACATACAGTACAATCATATAAAACACATTTAATCCAATGCAATTATACTGCTATAATTCCAGTCTTCTGAAGTCTAATGCCCCGTACACATGAGCGGATTTTCCGTCGGAAAAAGCTTGGATGGTTTTTCCGACGCAATTACGCTGAAGCTTGCCTTGCATACACACGATCACACAAAAGTTCTCTGAACTTTTTCGACCGTCAAGAACGCGGGTGACGTACAACACTACGACGAGCCGAGAAATTAAGTTCAATGCTTCCGAGCATGCGTCGAATTGTTCCTGAGCATGCGTTGAATTGTTTCCGAACATGCGTCAAATTGTTTCTGAGCATGCGTAGGAATTTTTCACGTCGGAATTTTTACAAACGATCGGAATTTCCGATTGAAAAATATAGAACCTGGCTCTCAATCTTTTGCTGGCTGGAATTCTGCCAGCAAAAGTCCGATGGTGCGTACACACGGTCGGAATTTCTGACCGAAAGCTCACATCCGACTTTTTTGCTGGCAGAATTTCTGATTGTGTGTACGGGGCATTAGAAGACAACGACTTTCCTAAACCCTGTCTGTGAACACTGTGAGGGCAGGGAGAGTCTAGCTAGCGCTGAGCTAACTAGTACCTAACAGAAGGGGAGGGCAGAGGGATGTACCAAGTGCAGAAGTAAACAAGTTGTAGTGGCCCAAAGCCACCACTAGATGTCTGCATACACCAGAACAGTGGTAACCTGATACATTTCAATGCAATAACAGAAAAAACACATACAAGTGGGGTGCTGCTGTGCACACATGCGGCACTTTCTCACGTTTTTAGGTATTCAGCGTAGCCTAGGCGTGAACCAAACCTGACCGACAATGTGAATTCACACGTGACTTTTATATAAGGTGCTCAGTTAGAAGTTTATGATGGCAGCTGCGATAAAATGACTGCGGCAGAAGGTTGCTGTAGTCCAGATGAGGGGGACTGTTGGGGGGGGGGGGAGGGGCACGGATTGCATTTTTTTACCTGTCCGTATAAAATTAGTGAAGGATTTATGGTGGGAATTAAAAGGCTTGTATCTTCGTTTTTCCCGGGCGCAGCGAAACGTAAGCCGCGAGTCCAGCTGTTTGCCGCTGTCAGGCTAACCCCGTCCAGATGGGCAGATTTTACTTTGTTTATACTTATTCCGATAACGCTATTAGCTTCAAATTAGCCTCTGAAAATTCACACATGCCCCCCTCCCCCGCCTCCTCCTCCCAGCGGCCACAAATCTTTCCCTGCACTAATTAAGCCCGTCTCTCAGCTTTTAATTAAGTCATTTTTTCTTGTTTTTTTTTTTTTTTTCCCTCTTCCCTCCATGCAGTTTACAGTTTTAATGCAAGCCGAGGCACAACGCTTTTAATGGCCCTAATTAATGTAACGAGGCCTTATTAAACCAGCGCTTCCCCCGGATTCACATTCACCCCTCGGATGCCGGAGATCCTCCAGCGCACCGGGGAAATTAATGAGAGCCGCGTTATATAAAATGTAAAGTACTTAAAGGAATACGCCATATATTTTATATTCCCGTTGTAACATTCCCTGCGAGTAGGGATGAGGTTTGGATTAAGGCGTGCGGCCGCAACGCAGGTTGCCTTTCCGTGCGTCACACGCAGGGCAGTCACTTCGTTTCAATGGGCTTCCTACATGTGAGGAGTGCAGAAAAGAAGTCGCTGACTCTTTTCACGAAAATTGTGCCGCACCGTCGTGCTGCGGCACCATGTAGTTTGGCACGTGTGGATACGTGCGTTTGCCCTTGCGTGGGGGTGCCATTAACAATTAATTGCACTACTCTAGGTCTGATAAATGAGAGCGTGTTTCTTTGCGTGTTGTGGAAGCGAGCAATTTGGCGTGCATCCCCGTCGTGCAGTAATGTGAACCTTGCCTAACTGATACCTTTGGTTGGTGGCAAATCCTGTTCGTTAGAATTATTATGAATATACACTATAATGCCAAGAGTATTTATGTAGCACCACACTGTAATTGAGATTATGAATCTACCCCTAGAATAGGCGGCACTGATGGGTGGCAATGATTAGCAGACATTGATGGGCACTGAAAGACAGGACTGACTGGCATCACTAATGAGCCCTGATTGGTGTCACTGACAGGCACTGATGGGGCAGTACTGTAATCAGAGCACTGGTGGGCAATAAAAGGAGGCACTGGTGGGCACTGAAAGGCAGGACTGACTGGCATCACTAATGTGCACTGAGTGATGTCACTGATGGACACTGATTAGTGTCACTGATGGACACTGCTGGGGCAGTTCTGTAATCAGGGCACTGGTGGGCAATGATAGGTGGCACTGATGAGCAGGCACTGATGGGCACTGAAAGGCAGGACTGACTGGCATCACTAATGTGCACTGATTTGTGTCATTAATGGGCCCTGATTGGTGTCACTGATGAGCACTGATTGGTGTCACTGACAGGCACTGATGGGGCAGTACTGTAATCAGGACACTGGTGGGCAATGATAGGAGGCACTGGTTGGCACTGAAAGGCAGGACTGACTGGCATCACTAATGCGCACTGATTGATGTCACTGATGGACACTGATTAGTGTCACTGATGGGCACTGCTGGGGCAGTTCTGTAATCAGGGCACTGGTGGGCAATGATAGGTGGCACTGATGAGCAGGCACTGATGGGCACTGAAAGGCAGGACTGACTGGCATCACTAATGTGCACTGATTTGTGTCATTAATGGGCCCTGATTGGTGTCACTGATGAGCACTGATTGGTGTCACTGACAGGCACTGATGGGGCAGTACTGTAATCAGGACACTGGTGGGCAATGATAGGAGGCACTGGTTGGCACTGAAAGGCAGGACTGACTGGCATCACTAATGCGCACTGATTGATGTCACTGATGGACACTGATTAGTGTCACTGATGGGCACTGCTGGGGCAGTACTGTAATCAGGGCACTGGTGGGCAATGATAGGTGGCACTGATGAGCAGGCACTGATGGGCACTGAAAGGCAGGACTGACTGGCATCACTAATGTGCACTGATTGGTGTCACTGATGGGCACTGATTGGTGTCACTGATGGGCACTGCTGGGGCAGTACTGTAATCAGGGCACTGGTGGCCAATGATAAGCGGCACTGATGGGTGGCACTAATGAGCAGGCACTGAAAGGCAGGACTGACTGGCGTCACTGATGGGCACTGATTGGTGTCACTGATGGGCACTGCTGGGGCAGTACTGTTATCAGGGCAGTGATGATCAGTTCCCCCGATTACCTATGCAGGTCTCCCCTGCGAGGAGATGCCTCTGATCTGTTCTCCTCTACTCGCACTCTGTGAGTGCAAGCCAAGGAGAGAAGATAAATAGCACTTCCCTGTTAACATGTGATTGGACACAGTCGATCACATGGGTAAAGAGCTGCGTCATTGGCTCTTTACCGAGATTGGGGTCTACGATCGCCAAGGTGCATGCCCCCCCACAGGCGCATGAGGGGCAGCGGTTCTGGGGTGCCATTTTATGATGACATCCCAGAACAAGAGTGCCACACACGCTTGACACCATCTGAACCAAATAAGTTTATCTTGGTCTCATCAGACCACAGGACATGGTTCCAGTAATCCATGTCCTTAGTCTGCTTGTCTTTAGCAAACTGTTTGCGGCCTTTTTTGTGCATCATCTTTAGAAGAGGCTTCCTTCTGGGATGACAGCCAATGCAGACCAATTTGATGCAGTGTGCGGCGTATGGTCTGAGCACTGACAGACTGACCCCCCCACCCCTACAACCTCTGCAGCAATGCTGGCAGCACTCATACGTCTATTTCCCAAAGACAACCTCTGGATATGACGCTGAGCACGTGACCTCAACTTCTTTGGCTGACCATAGCGAGGCCTGTTCTGAGTGGAACCTGTCCTGTTATACCGCTGTGTGGTCTTGGCCACTGTGCTGCAGCTCAGTTTCAGGGTCTTGGCAATCTTCTTATAGCCTAGGCCATCTTTATGTAGAGCAACAATTCTTTTTTTTTCAGACCCTCAGAGAGTTCTTTGCCATGAGGAGCCATGATGAAATTCCAGTGACCAGTATGAGAGAGTGAGAGCGACAACGCCAAATTTAACACATCTACTCCCCATTAACACCTGAGATCCTGTAACACTAACGAGTCACATGACACCAGGGAGGGAAAATGGCTAATTGGGCCCAATTTGGACATTTTCACTTAGGGGTGTACTCACTTTTGTTGCCAGAGGTTTAGACATTAATAGCTGTGTGTTGAGTTATTTTGAGGGGACAGCAAATTTACACTGTTATACAAGCTGTACACTCACTACTTTACATTGTAGACAAGTGTCATTTCTTCAGTGTTGTCACATGAGAAGATAGAAGAAAATATATACAGAAATGTGAGGGGTGTACTTACTTTTGTGAGATTCTGTATCTATTAGAAACAAAAGTCTACACCAAACTTAGCCCAATGGTTACGGGAAATAGATGATA
Source organism: Lithobates pipiens (assembly GCF_037356315.1). Taxonomy (NCBI): domain Eukaryota; kingdom Metazoa; phylum Chordata; class Amphibia; order Anura; family Ranidae; genus Lithobates; species Lithobates pipiens. Next base: position 22,893,879 of record NW_027507764.1, on the reverse strand, counting down.
TACTGTATATTATAAAGAAGAATTTAGCTATAATACCAAGGACATTTAAAGATATGGGCATGTTGGTTTGATTTTAAAACCACTTTGTTATATTATAATACGATAATAGACCCCTGATAATATATTATAGTATTCTAAAGCCCCGTACACACAAGATCGGATTTTCCGACTGGAATTGTGTGATGACAAGGCTGTTGGCGGAAAATCCGACCGTGTGTGCGCTCCATCGGACAATTGTTGGAATTTCCGCAGACAAATGTTGGATGGCAGGTTTTAAAATTTTCTGCAGAAAAATGTCTGCTGTTGGATTTTCCGAACGCGTGTACACAAGTCGGTCTGGCAAAAGTCCAAAGTAAAAACACGCATGCTCGGAAGCAAGAAGGAGCCGGAAGCGGTCGGTCTTGTAAACTGGCGTTCGTAACGGAGAATTAACATTCGTGACGCGGCAAAATTCTGAAATCTGGAAACGCGGCGCACAATTCTCTTCTTCTTTAATGTTTTTTTTTTTTTTTAAATGTAACTGCCTACTCTCAAATTGGCATATTAACCACTTTCAGACCGGACCAATTTGCTGGTCAAAGACCAAACCACTTTTTGCGGTTCGGCACTGCGTCGCTTTAACTGACAATTGCGCGGTCGTGCGACGTGGCTCCCAAACAAAATTGATGTCCTTTTTTTCCCACAAATAGAGCTTTCTTTTGGTGGTATTTGATCACCCCTGCGGTTTTTATTTTTTGCGCTATAAACAAAAATAGAGCGTCAATTTTGAAAAAAACGCATTATTTTTTACTTTTTGTTATAATAAATATCCCCCAAAAATATATAAAAAAACATTTTTTTCCCTCAGTTTAGGCCGATACGTATTCTTCTACATATTTTTGGTAAAAAAAATCGCAATAAGCGATTATTGATTGGTTTGCGCAAAAGTTATAGCGTTTACAAATAGTATAGTAGGATAGTTTTATAGCATTTTTATTAATAATTTTTTATTATTTTTTTTTTTACTAGTAATGGCGGCGATCAGCGATTTTTATTGTGACTGCGACATTGTGGGGGACCCATCGGACATTTTTGACACATTTTTGGGACCATTGTCATTTATACAGTAATCAGTGCTATATAAATGCAGTGATTCCTGTGTAAATGACACTGGCAGTGAAAGGGTTAACCAGTGGGTGGCAGTGTAGGGGTTAAGTGTTCCTAGGGGTGTGTTACTAACTGTGGGGGGGTTGGGCTTTCATTTAGTGTACACTGATCTCTGCTCCAATCACATGGAGCAGAGATCAGCGTCACTAGTTGCTAGGCAGAATAGACAAATGTTGTTTACACAGCATTTGCTCTATTCGGCCGCTCCGTGAGACGATCGCGGGGATGCCCGCGGCGATCGAGTCCGCGGGTCCCGCGACCGGACTCACGGGGGTCCCGACCAGCGCGGGAGCGCGCCGTCGGCGGCGCGCTCCCGATGCCAGGGCGGCATCGAATATTGGACGTACCTGTACGCCAATATGCCTGCCTGTGCCATTCTGTCGACGTACATCGTCGTGCGCTGGTCGGGAAGTGGTTAAGTAACACACACAGCCAAGTATTATTCTCCACAATTTTTTTTTATTGTGCATTAAAAAAAGAAAACAAATAAAATTAGACATGCTATCTGCCAATAGAACTTCACCAAAAAGTGCATTCTATGCATCCAAAAATATAGAAGATATACCAAATCAAATCATTATTATTCAACCAAAAAAATAAAATAAAAGCCTCATGCATGTGTCCTGCTTCTTAATATAGGGGGTCACCAATGCCAAGAGTTGGTGAAATCAGGGGTCCGTCATCCGGAGATAATTCCGAAAATCATCCGGATTATTCTCCTGGAGCTCCCGCAGCAAAGGCATATGACATAATTGGTCAGGATTAATAAAGCAACCAATTTTTTGTCCAAGAACTCCTCCTCCTCCTGTTAACGGACTGGACTTGGGTCAAAGCAATAACTCCAAGGCCAATAATAATTTTTAACAAACAAGGCTTTCTTTTGGTAATACTTTCTTGTAAAGCCTTATACACACTGGACATTTGTAACATGGCTGTTAGATTGCGTCTGGCGTTTTTATTTGTTTCTGCCTCTAAACACCCCTGATTATTAGTCTATTTGTCCATCCACACATACAGTAGCCCATAAAGGAGTTTACAGTGCCTTGAAAAAGTATTCATACCCCTTGAAATTTTCCACATTTTGTCATGTTACAACCAAAAAACGTAAATGTATTTTATTGGGATTTTATGTGATAGACCAACACAAAGTGGCACATAATTGTAAAGCGGAAGGAAAATGATAAATGGTTTTGAAGATTTTTTTTACAAATAAATATGTGAATAGTGTGGGGGGCATTTGTATTCAGCCCCCCTTTACTCTGATACCCCTAACTAAAATCTAGTGGAACCAATTACCTTCAGAAGTCACCTAATTAGTAAATAGATTCCACCTGTGAGTATTTAAATCTCAGTATAAATGCAGCTGTTCTGTGAAGCCCTCAGAGGTTTGTTAGAGAACCTTAGTGAACAAACATCATGAAGGCCAAGGAACACACCAGACAGGTCAGGGATAAAGTTGTGGAGAAGTGTAAAGCAGGGTTAGGTTATAAAAAAAACTATCCCAAGATTTGAACATCTCACGGAGCTCTATTCAATCCATCATCCGAAAATGGAAACTGCAAACCTACCAAGACATGGCCGTCCACCTAAACTGACCGGCCGGGCAAGGAGAGCATTAATCAGAGAAGCAGCCAAGAGGCCCATGGTAACTCTGGAGGAGCTGCAGAGATCCACAGCTCAGGTGGGAGAATCTGTCCACAGGACAACTATTAGTCGTGCTCTCCACAAATCTGCCCTTTATGGAAGAGTGACAAGAAGAAAGCCATTGTTGAAAGAAAGACATAAGAAGTCCCCTTTGCAGTTTGCGAGAAGCCATGTGGGGGACACAGCAAACACACGGAAGAAGGTGCTCTGGTCAAATTTTACATTTTGGCCTAACAGAAAAACACTATGTGTGGCATAAAAAATAACACTGCACATCACCCTGAACACACCATCCCCACCGTGAAACATGGTGGTGGCAGCATCATGTTGTGGGGATGCTTTTTTTCAGCAGGGACAGGGAAGCTGGTCAGAGTTGATGGGAAGATGGATGAAGCCAAATAAAGGGCAATCTTTTACTTTATCCCTTCTGTACAAAGGGCTTTGGCTATGAACTTGTGTTGCATACACACGATCTGACTTTTTCAGCCAACTTTCACCAAATCAGGTGTTTTTGTTGCTCTTTACCGCCACCTTTGGTCAACTTCTGTATTATTGTCCGATCTTTTGCATTGGTTCTGAGCATACCTGTTTGTAATGTCCGATGGTTTTCTGTACACACAATCGGACTTTGCTCCATCGGACTTATGTTGTCGAACAGTTTCTGTTCGCACAGCCAACACTTGTCTGATGAAAACCGAAAAAGTTTATCTGATGGAGCATGCACACGGTTGGATGTTGCCTTAAAACAGCTAATTTGCATGTTTGTTTTCAAAAAGTCCAATCGTGTGTACGGGCCTTTAGAAGAAATCCTGTTGAAGTTTGCAAAAGACTTGAGACCGGGGTGGAGGTTCACCTTCCATCAGGACAACGACCCAAAACATCCAGCCAGAGCTACAATGGAATGGTTTACATCAAAGCATATCCATGTGTTAGAATGGCCCAGTCACAGTCCAGACCTAAATCCAATTAAGAATCTGTGGCAAGACTTGAAAATTGCTGTTCACTAGGGATGAGCTTCGAGTTCGAGTCGAACTCATGTTCTACTCGAACATTGCCTGTTCGCCTGTTCAGCGAACAGTGAACAATTTGGGCTGTTCGCAGCAAATTCGAAAAGCCGGAACACCCTATACAAGTCTATGGGAGAAATCTAAAGTGCTAATTTTAAAGGGTAATATGCAAGTTACTGTCCTAAAAAGTGTTTGGGGACTCGGGTCCTGCCCCAGGGGACATGGATCAATGCAAAAAAAAGTTTTAAAAACTGCAGTTTTTTCAGGAGCAGTGATTTTAACCAGTTGCCGACCGCCGCACGCCGATGTACGTCGGTAGAATGGCACGGGCAGGCATAAGGACATACATGTACGTCCCTTGCCTCCCGCGGGTCGGGGGCCCGATCGGGCCCCCGCCCGGTGCCTGCCGCGGTCGGTATTCGTTCGGGAGCGATCCCGGACGAGGGGACGGCCATTCATTCATGGCCACCCCCTCGCGATCGCTCCCGACGAATAGAAATCCCCGGTGACATCACTTCCTCTCCTGTAATGTAAACACAGGAGAGGAAGTGATGTATTCTCTCCTCCGTGTCGGTATTTTTCGTTCCGACACGGAGGAGAGCGGATCAGTGAGTTGCACCAACACTCTACACACACAGTAGAACATGCCAGGCACACTCACACCCCCCCTTTACCCCCCCAATTACCCCTGCCCCCCAGTCACAGTGACACCAATGTCATTTTTTTTTTTTTTTGCATTGGTGCCATTTGTGACTGTAATAACTGTTAGGGCAGTTAGAGTTAGCCCCCTTTAGTTCTAATGTACCCCCCTAACCCCCCCAATAAAGGTTTAACCCCGTGATCACCCCCCGTCGCCAGTGTCACTAAGGCTGGGTTCACATTGCAGCGGTTTATGAGAACGAATGTGATTCGCACCGCACTGCAGTGCAAATCACATCCGATCTCTGTGCGATTCGAGTTCAGCCATTCGCCGCACCCGCCACACCCGCCGCACCCGCCGCAAATTCGCACGGGACCCTTTTTTTGGCCCGCAGCAGAATCGGATCGCATGGGTGTTCACACCATGCGATCCGAGTTTGCAGATCGCACTGCGATATGCGAACTGATCTGGGGGTGTCAGTAACATTTCACTGACACTCCCAGCAGTTCGCATAGGGCAGTGTGAACTGCCGCCGGGAGGCATGCGATGCGGGAACCCGCCGCGGATTCGCGGTGTTTCCGCATCGCTCCAGTGTGAACCCAGCCTAATAAGCGATCATTTTTCTGATCGCCGTATTAGTGTCACAGGTGACGCTAGTTAGGCAGGTAGGTATTTAGGTTCGCCGCAGCTTTTTATAGCGCCAGGGACCCCCATATATACTACCGCATAAAGCCCCCTGATTGCCCCCTAGTTAACCCTTTCACCAGTGATCACCATATAACGGTTACAGGTGACGCTGGTTGGTTAGTTATTTTTTTATAGTTTCAGGGCACCCGCCATTTATTACCTAATAAAGGTTTAACCCCCTGATCACCCGGCGGGTGTCATTTGTGACTAATAACTGTTAGGGCAGTTAGGGTTAGCCCCCTTTAGTTCTAAGGTACCCCCCTAACCCCCCCAATAAAGGTTTAACCCCGTGATCACCCCCCGTCGCCAGTGTCACTAAGGCTGGGTTCACATTGCAGCGGTTTATGAGAACGGATGTGATTCGCACCGCACTGCAGTGCAAATCACATCCGATCTCTGTGCGATTCGAGTTCAGCCATTCGCCGCACCCGCCGCACCCGCCGCAAATTCGCACGGGACCCTTTTTTTGGCCCGCAGCAGAATCGGATCGCATGGGTGTTCACACCATGCGATCCGAGTTTGCAGATCGCACTGTGATATGCGAACTGATCTGGGGGTGTCAGTAACATTTCACTGACACTCCCAGCAGTTCGCATAGGGCAGTGTGAACTGCCGCCGGGAGGCATGCGATGCGGGAACCCGCCGCGCATTCGTGGCGTTCCCGCATCGCTCCAGTGTGAACCCAGCCTAATAAGCGATCGTTTTTCTGATCGCTGTATTAGTGTCACAGGTGACGCTAGTTAGGCAGGTAGGTATTTAGGTTCGCCGCAGCTTTTTATAGCGCCAGGGACCCCCATATACTACCGCATAAAGCCCCCTAATTGCCCCCTAGTTAACCCTTTCACCAGTGATCACCATATAACTGTTACAGGTGACGCTGGTTGGTTCGTTATTTTTTTATAGTTTCAGGGCACCCGCCATTTATTACCTAGTCTCACTAGTGTACCCCTAAATTTAGGGGTGTCTACTTTCCAAAATGGGGTCATTTGGGGGGGGTTTGTGCCATCTTGGCATTTTATGGCCTTCAAAACTGTAACGCCCTTAGAAAGCCTGAAGGCGGTGCTTGGTTTTCGGGGCCCCGTACGCGGCTAGGCTCCCAAAAAGTCCCACATATGTGGTATCCCCGTACTCAGGAGAAGCAGCAGAATTTATTTTGGGGTGTCATTTCACATATGCCCATGGCATGCATGAGCAATATATCATTTAGTGACAACTTTGTTAAAAAAAAAAAAAAAAAAAGTTTGTAATTTTCCCGCAACTTGTGGCAAAATATAAAATATTCCATGAACTCAACATGCCTCTCAGCAAATAGCTTGGGGTGTCTACTTTCTAAAATGGGGTCATTTGTGGGGGTTTTGTGCCATCTTGGCATTTTATGGCCTTCAAAACTGTAATAGGTAGTGAGAAGTGAACTCAAAAATTTACGCCCTTAGAAAGCCTGAAGGCGGTGCTTGGTTTTCGGGGCCCCGTACGCGGCTAGGTTTCCAAAAAGTCCCACATATGTGGTATCCCCGTACTCAGGAGAAGCAGCAGAATTTATTTTGGGGTGTCATTTCACATACGCCCATAGCATGTGTGAGCAATATATCATTTAGTGACAACTTTGTGTAAAAAAAAAAAAAAATTTTTTTTTGTCATTATTCAATCGCTTGAGGCAAAAAAATAAAATATTCAATGGGCTCAACATGCCTCTTATCAATTTCCTTAGGGGGTCTACTTTCCAAAATGGGGTCATTTGGGGGGGTTTTGTACTGCCCTGCCATTTTAGCACCTCAAGAAATGAGATAGGCAGTCGTAAACTAAAAGCTGCGTAAATTCCAGAAAACGTACCTTAGTTTGTAGATGTGACAACTTTTGCGCAAACCAATAAATATACAATTATTGACTTTTTTTTTACCAAAGACATGTGGCTGAATACATTTTGGCCTAAATGTATGACTAAAATTGAGTTTATTGGATTTTTCTAATAACAAAAAGTAGAAAATATCATTTTTTTTCAAAATTTGCGGTCTTTTTACGTTTATATCGCAAAAAATAAAAATCGCAGAGGCAATCAAATACCATCAAAAGAAAGCTCTATTTGTGGGAAGAAAAGGACGCAAATTTTGTTTGGGTACAACATTGCATGACCGCGCAATTACCAGTTAAAGCAGCGCAGTGCCAAAGTGTAAAAAGACCTCTGGTCATTTACCAGCAAAATGGTCCGGTCTGAAAGTGGTTAATAATGATTAAAGTGAAACAATAAAAGTGTAATATTCCATTAAATTTCGTAGCTGGGGGGTATCTATAGTATGCCTGTGAAGGGGCGCATGTTTCTGCTGCTTAGAACTGTCCCTGCACAAAGTGTCATTTGTGCAGGAAAAAAAGTATTTTAAAATCACTTGCGGCAATTGTCGGGTCCCGTAATACAGAGAACACTCAATGAGTGTTCTCTGCATTAGCCGACAATTCATTCATTCATTGATAAAAAAAAAAAAAAAAAAGCGTGGGGGTTCCCCTAAATTTAATTACCAGGCCCTTCAGGTCTGACATGGATATTAAGGGGAACCCTGTGTCAAATTAAAAAAAAAAATTGACGTGGGGGTCCCCCTAAATATCCATAACCAGACCCTTCAGGTCTGATATGGATATTAAGGGGAACCCCGTATCAAATTTTAAAAAAAATTGACGTGGGGTCCCCCTAAAAATCCATATCAGACCCTTTATCCGAGCACGCAACCTGGCAGGCCGCAGGAAAAGAGGGGGGGGACGAGAGAGCGCCCCCCCTCCCTCCTGAACCGTACCAGGCCACATACCCTCAACATTGAGAGGATGCTTTGGGGGTCTGTGACCCCTCAAAGCACCTTGTCCCCATGTTGATGAGGACAAGGGCCTCATCCTCACAACCCTGGCCGTGAGGGGCGGGGGGCTTATCAGAATCTGGAAGCCCCCTTTAACAAGGGGACCCCCAGATCCCGCCCCCCCCCTGTTTGAAATGGTAAGGGGGTACAAAAGTACCCCTACCATTTCACAAAGAAAGTGTCAAAATGGTTAAATAAGACAAACACACTTTTGAAAAATTCCTTTATTAAAAATGAAAAAAATAAAAAAAAGATTCCAGCGGTGGTAATCCACTCTTGCTATCCAGCGACGGATCTCCGGGGTCCAGCGATGGATGATCATATCCAGCGACGGGGGATCTCTCAGTCCAGCGCTGTCCATACATCCTTCTTCTGTCTCCACTCCTGAGACACTGCAGAGAGCCCAGCGCTGACGTTTCTTATATTAGGAGGGCGGGGCCACCCGTCACCTGACCCCGCCCCTCTGATGCTGGTGAAGGGAGCCAGGGGTTCCCCAGTGACGTATGGGTGACCCCGCCCCCCCTGATGTAACGGAAACCTGCGTTACATCAGAGGGGGCGGGGTCACCCACACGTCACTGGGGAACCCCTGGCTTTCCTCTCCAGCGTCAGAGGGGCGGGGTCAGGTGACGGGTGGCCCCGCCCTCCTAATATAAGAAACGTCAGCGCTGGGCTCTCTGCAGTGTCTCCGGAGTGGAGACAGAAGAAGGATGTATGGACAGCGCTGGACTGAGAGATCCCCCGTCGCTGGATATGATCATCCATCGCTGGACCCCGGAGATCCGTCGCTGGATAGCAAGAGTGGATTAGCACCGCTGGAATCTTTTTTTTATTTTTTTTATTTTTAATAAAGGAATTTTTCAAAAGTGTGTTTGTCTTATTTAACCATTTTGACACTTTCTTTGTGAAATGGTAGGGGTACTTTTGTACCCCCTTACCATTTCAAACAGGGGGGGGGCCGGGATCTGGGGGTCCCCTTGTTAAAGGGGGCTTCCAGATTCTGATAAGCCCCCCGCCCGCAGACCCTCACAACCAACGGCCAGGGTTGTGAGGATGAGGCCCTTGTCCTCATCAACATGTGGACAAGGTGCTTTGAGGGGTCACAGACCCCCAAAGCATCCTCCCAATGTTGAGGGTATGTGGCCTGGTACGGTTCAGGAGGGAGGGGGGGCGCTCTCTCGTCCCCCCCTCTTTTCCTGCGGCCTGCCAGGTTGCGTGCTCGGATAAAGGGTCTGATATGGATTTTTAGGGGGACCCCCACATCAATTTTTTTTTAATTTGATGCGGGGTTCCCCTTAATATCCATATCAGATCTGAAGGGTCTGGTTATGGATATTTAGGGGGACCCCCACGTCATTTTTTTTTTTAATTTGACACGGGGTTCCCCTTAATATCCATGTCAGACCTGAAGGGCCTGGTAATTGAATTTAGGGGAACCCCCACGCTTTTTTTTTTTTTTTTATCAATGAATGAATGAATTGTCGGCTAATGCAGAGAACACTCATTGAGTGTTCTCTGTATTACGGGACCCGACAATAGCCGCAAGTGATTTTAAAAGCCTTTTTTTCCTGCACAAATGACACTTTGTGCAGGGACAGTTCTAAGCACCAGAAACATGCGCCCCTTCACAGGCAGACTATAGATACCCCCCAGCTACGAAATTTAAAGGAATATTACACTTTTATTGTTTCACTTTAATCATTATTAAAATCACTGCTCCTGAAAAAACGGCCGTTTTTAAAACTTTTTTTTGCATTGATCCATGTCCCCTGGGGCAGGACCCGGGTCCCCACACACTTTTTAGGACAGTAACCTGCATATTACCCTTTAAAATGAGCACTTTAGATTGTGAACGTTTCGAGTCCCATAGACTTTAATAGGGTTCTAAAGTTCACACGAAGTTTAGGTCTGTTCGCAGGTTCTGGTGCGAACCGAACACGGGGGTGTTCGGCTCATCCCTACTGTTCACAGATGCTCTCCTTGCAATCTGACAGAGCTTGAGATATTGTACAAAGAAGAATGGGCAGAAATGTCCCTCTCTAGATCTGCAAGGCTGGTAGAGACATCCCCAAAAAGACTTGCAGCTGTAATTGCAGAGAGAGGCGGTTCTACAAAGTATTGACTCCGGGGGGCGCTATACAAATGCACGCCACACTTTTCACATATTTATTTGTAAAAAATTTTGAAAACCATTTATCATTTTCCTTCCACTTCACAATGATGTGCCACTTTGTGTTGGTCTATCACATAAAATCCCAATAAAATACATTCACGTTTTTGGTTCTAACATGATAGAATGTGGAAAATTTCAAGGGGTGTGAATAATTTTTCAAGGCACTGTAGGTGGATGCAGCATTGCTCCGATGCTGCATTTGAGAAGGTGGAACTGAGCTGCGGAGGCAGTGCTGGGTGTAAGGAGCAGGAGGGGCTCAGTCAGTGCTGGGTGGAAGGAGCAGGAGGGGCTCAGTCAGTGCTGGGTGGGGGGAGTAGGAGGGGCTCAGTCAGTGCTGGGTGGAAGGAGCAGGAGGGGCTCAGTCAGTGCTGGGTGGGGGGAGTAGGAGGGGCTCAGTCAGTGCTGGGTGGGGGAGTAGGAGGGGCTCAGTCAGTGCTGGGTGGGGGGAGTAGGAGGGGCTCAGTCAGTGCTGGGTGGGGGAGTAGGAGGGGCTCAGTCAGTGCTGGGTGGGGGGAGTAGGAGGGGCTCAGTCAGTGCTGGGTGGGGGAAGTAGGAGGGGCTCAGTCAGTGCTGGGTGAGGGAGTAGGAGGGGCTCAGTCAGTGCTGGGTGGGGGAGTAGGAGGGGCTCAGTCAGTACGGGGTGGGGGAGTAGGAGGGGCTCAGTCAGTGCTGGGTAGGGGGAGTAGGAGGGGCTCAGTCAGTGCTGGGTGGGGGGAGTAGGAGGGGCTCAGTCAGTGCTGGGTGGGGGAGTAGGAGGGGCTCAGTCAGTGCTGGGTGGGGGGAGCAGGAGGGACTCAGTCAGTGCCCGGTCGAGGTAGCAGCATGGGCTCAGTGTTATAAACCATGAATCAGACTGAGACAGCAGTACTGATATCATAATTGTTTAATTAGGACCGCCAGGCTTGAGGTGAAAACGTCTATGGAAATCACTGAGGAGGACAGGGACATGTACATTCGAGGATAAGACCCAAGAGCGTTCCTCCGGACCGTGCCCTTTCTAATGCGCCAGGTACTGTATGCGCCCGCGGAACCTACGAAAGTCAACAATGAACTGTACTTCATACTCCTCACATTACATCCCCACCACCAGCCTGAACCGGTGATACAAGACAGGATGGATCCATGCGCCAAATTCTGACCCCTCCATCTGAATGTCGCAGCTGAAATTGAGACTCATCAGACCAGGCAACGTTTTTTCCAATCTTCTATTGTCTAATGTTGGTGAGCCTGTGCCAATTGTAGCTTCAGTTTCCTGTTCTTAGCTGACAGGAGTGGCACGCGGTGTGGTCTTATGCTGCTGTAGCCCATCTGCTTCAAGGTTCCATGTGTTGTGCGTTCAGAGTTGTCTTTCTACATACCTTGGGTGTAGCGAGTGGTTATTGGAGTTACTGTTGCCTTTCTATCATCTGGAACCAGTCTGCCCCATTCTCCTCTGACCTGTGACATCAACAAGGCATTTCCCTCCACACAACTGCCTCTCACTGGATATTTTCTCTTTTCCCACCATTCTCTGTAAACCCGATAGATGGTTGTGTGTGAAAATCCCAGTAGATCGCAAATTATTTTAAATACTCAGACCAGTCCGTCTGGTACCAACAACCACACCACGTTCAAAGTTACTTAAATCCCCTTTCTTCCCCATTCTGGCGCTCGGTTTGAACTTAAGCAAGTTATCTTAACCACGTCTAGATGCCTATGTGTAGCGATGACACTTTGGACAAAGTGTCTGTCATGTACAAATTTCGTTTTTTGCCTCAGAACAGTAAAGGGGTTCTGAGGGTTAATTGTGTAGGTTTAACTTTGACATCAGTTTGGCTGGGCTGTGTTAGAGTTCTGGCTGGTCATGTGTACAGTGACAGGCCTGGGTGGACGTTTTAGGTATCAGCTTCTCCCGGAGCCAATCAGTGGGTGCGTGTGGCCCCACTCAGGAGTCTGGGGAGGGGTACTTAAGATGTTGAAGTCACGTGTTCCAGGGCCGTTCGTGAGGCCCTAGCGGTCTGTTCCTGATTCTGGACCGGGGTAGCCCCGCGAGCGGTCCCGGCCACGGGAGCGTTCATTGCCCCGCAACGTGCTTCGGTTGGCTAACCCCAAGGATTCAAGGCGTCCGGGTGTGCTCTCGGCTTGGAGGGGCACCGCAGCTCGTGTAAGTAACCGGGGGAGGACTCTTCGGAGGAGGGCGAACAAGTGGCATCCTGAGAAGTGCCTGGTTCAGGGGCGGACTGACCATTCGGGCACTCGGGCACTGCCCGAGGGCCCCATGCCACTAAGGGGCCCCATCAGGGTTGCCAGCCTCAATAAAACCAGGGACAGTATGTAAAAATCTTCTGTGTGTGTATAGTGTGTGTATACTGTATGTGTGTGTGTGTATACTGTGTGAACCCATAATCTATTGCCTGGGGGCCCCATAATCTCCTATTGCCCAGGGGCCCCATCATTTTCTCCTATTTCCTGGGGGGCCCCATAATCTCCTATTGCCCGGGGGCCCCATGAGTTGTCAGTCCGCCCCTGGCCTGGTTGCTGGGTTGTGAAGGACACACTTTTTCCAGTACTGCCAAGCAGACAGAGAACGTTCCAGGTACTGAGGAAAAGGGTTCCTGTTCACTTCTGTTACAAGTTACTCAAGGTCAGAGATTTCAAAAGTTCTGGATCAAAGTGCTGACTGCCATAATCTCTGGCTAGAGATTTGTTCAGCCTTGAAGCGCCCACCTGCGAGTGGCTACTCTCTGGGTGGTATTAGAGACTTTCTGATATTAGCTGTTCAAGGTGCCTGAGTTTCTGCACCCTTGCCCTCTGTTCCCATATAAGACTGTATGGTTGGATGTTACCCCTGCAAATAAAAACCTTTCTAAAGGACTTTTATGGTGTCAGCATCCAAAGTTGTTGGGTACTAACTCTGGGAACCCCTAGACGTGGAAGAACAAGCCAAGAGGAGGTAACCGGTAAGCCCAAAAGTTAAGGCCGCCCTGCCAAGGGTTATGGCCGATACACCTAAATTCTTTGAGTTGCTGCCATGTGATTGGCTGATTAGCAATCTGTGTTGCCAAGCAATTGAACAGGTGCACCTAATAAAGTGTCCGCTGAGTGTAGATGATGAATGACTCTACAATGCCAGCAGCTACACGGGTCAGATGCTACAGGGGCTCGTTTTAAAGCTCATTTGCTGCTTGTAATAGAATATGTAAATATTCCCCGACCACAAGTTTACGTAAACCTGAACCCTCAAAGGTTAAGCAACCACTTAACCTGAATCCTAGTATCTAGCTTTTCACTCAATCCCTTCCATCCTAATTCTAACCTTCACCCCCAACCAGCACTCTACTCTGTCTACCAGAGCCGAGAGGTCACCACTGATTGGTGGAGACAGCGCGGCTCACCGGGCAGGAATATTACAGATGGGCACAGTATGCTAAGAAGCAGCAAAGTGATGACGGTCCCGGGTACTTTCCAGGAGTGAGAACTGAGAAGTATTCATTTGGAAGATGTGTGTGGTGCTGGGTAGTCCCCCCATGGCATTCCACTGCTGCCAACCAATGTCTGTGTGATGGCTGATCATATTAGATGGATTATTATATATCATATTAGGTGGAGTATTGGCTATAATATTAGGTGGAGTATTATATATGTAATATTAGGTGGAGTATTATATATAATATTAGGTGGAGTATTGTCTATAATATTAGGTGGAGTATTATATATATAATATTAGGTGGAGTATTATATATGTAATATTAGGTGGAGTATTGTCTATAATATTAGGTGGAGTATTATATATATAATATTAGGTGGAGTATTGTCTATAATATTAGGTGGAGTATTAGATATATAATATTGGGTGGAGTATTATATATATAATATTAGGTGGAGTATTGTCTATAATATTAGGTGGAGTATTATATATATAATATTAGGTGGAGTATTGTCTATAATATTAGGTGGAGTATTGTCTATAATATTAGGTGGAGTATTATATATATATAATATTAGGTGGAGTATTGTCTATAATATTAGGTGGAGTATTGTCTATAATATTAGGTGGAGTATGATATCTAATATTAGGTGGAGGATTATATCTAATATTAGGTGGAGTATTATATATACTATTAGGTGGAGTATTGTCTATAACATTAGGTGGAGTATGATATCTAATATTAGGTGGAGTATTATATCTAATATTAGGTGGAGTATTATATATATACTATTAGGTGGAGTATTGTCTAGAATGTTAGGTGGATCCTTAAACATAATTTTGCATAATTTGTTTGGTGAAGAATTCTAGAAAATAATATGCAGAGTATAGCAGACAATATTAGGTGGAGTATTATATATAATATTAGGTGGAGTATTGTGAACAATATCAAGCTGAGTACTACAAATAGTCTTAGATAGAGTATTGTAGGTAATATGAGGTAAAATATTACAGAAAATAAGAGATGCCCAGTGCTCAAAATTTGAAGTCTTGATTTACTAGCCAGGCCTCAAGGGTTACTTACCACCAGTTGCCCCACCCAACCCCTACCTTGCCCTGCCCCTAATTATGCCCCTAAACACGCCCTCATAAATGATCTCATGAAATGACACTTAAATATTTCATGCAGAATTAAGTTACAAAAATAAATATTAACCCCTCAGCACAGCCTCACTTGTGCCCATCAATGCAGCATGACCTGTACCCATCAATGCAGCATGACCTGTGCCAATCAATGCAGCATGACCTGTGCCAATCAATGCAGCATGACCTGTACCCATCATTGCAGCCTCACTGTGCCCATCATTGCAGCCTCACGTGCCCACCATTGCAACCTTACCATGCCCACCATTGCAACCTTACCATGCCCACCATTGCAGCCTCACCGTGCCCTCATTGAACCCTCACAATGCCCCATTGCAGCCTCATCATGCCCCCCCATGGCAGCCTCACCGTGCCCCCCAGTGCCCCCCATTGCAGCCTCATCATGCCCCCCATTGTTGCCTCACCATGCCCACCATTGCAGCCTCACTGTGCCCAACATTGCAGCCTCACTGTGTCAACATTGCAGCCTCACCAGGGGGGAAGAAGAGAGAGGGCGTCCGTATTATGACTGCAGGAAGAGGAGAGCCACGGGATCAAAGAGCGTGAATAGCATGCTTTTACAGCTTACATTGAAATTGCCTACGCTCTGCTCGCTGTCACACACAGCCCCGCCACCTCCTAACCCCGCACCTATGATAGACAGAACACATCCCAGCATTGGACCCGCATTCTGTATACCAGATAATATCAGTCAGTTTACAGTTTATTTTTTATATCATAAATAATATTGGAATGTTACAGATAATATTAGGTGTAGTATTGGGCTAAATATTAGACAGGGGAAGTAAAACATTAGGAGAGATATTATATCAAATATTAGGTGGCTTATTGTATATAATATTAGAAGTGAAATATTGCATATAATGTAAGGTAGAGTATTGCATATAAAAAAAGGTGGAGTATTATATGTACAGTGCGTTGAAAAAGTATTCATACCCCTTGACATTTTCCACATTTTGTCATGTTAAAACCAAAAACTTAAATGTATTTTATTGGGACATGTGACGGGAGTCACTTTTGGGCGCAGGATGACCAGGAAAATAATGAACCCTGTATCTGGCATCTGCCATATTGGAAATAGTGGCTGATTCATAATGCTGGGACAAATACTGTTAGGAGATGCTGATGTGAATTCCAGCCACCTGTCTGTGTCTGCTATAATGTAAATTAGTCTAGTATGATTTGTCACAGCTTCTAAAGAGTCTTTTCATCCAGTGTGGTAATTAACCCTGCAATTGTATGAAGGAGATGTATGAAAATGTGTATTGTATAGTCGGGGAGCTAGGAGACTTGAAGTCTGTCCTAAAGGTCATGTCTCTGAGTCACCTAGACTGTCTAAAGGATTAGATAATTAGCTCATTAAATTAGGTTTCTGGTGAGAGGTTGTATTTTCATCCAGCTGTATATATTTGTGTGAGAGCTCAAAATAAAGATTTCATTCCTGTTTGCCCCTCAAGACAGAGCCTCCTCTCGTACTTGGGGGGAAGAATTATTCGTATGGGTTTCTTGTTCGGATGATCAGAGTAGCTGCCTTTGTGTTTGGAAATGGAATGTCCTAAATGGCTTTAACCCCTTTCATACTCGGTCGTTACAACTGGTGGCAAGCAGCGGGATGATTCCCACAGCCAAGAAGGACAGCTACAAGAGGACACAAGCCAATGGAAGTACAGTATGAATGGCTAAAGCGATCTACCCTCAATGACTTACTGGAGAACCGGGGCTGACCAGCCAACAACCGTAAGAGGGACATTATCGCAGAACTAGTTGAAATGGATACAACCGAAAGACCCAACACAACCGAAAGGCCCAGCATAACAGACAGCACACCCGAAGAGGCAAGTTTTGATCGGGCTGTTAACATAAGACTGGCACATTATGGCCCTAACCCTACAGCAGAGATCATAGACCGAGTTATAGCAGCTGTGGAGGCAAATTGGCTACAGCAAAGAGGTGCTGCAGCAGCATGAGTCACAGCAGCACCAACTGAAAGGAGATAGGTATTTTGCTCCTTTTAAAAATGTAATCGAAGCAGAAGGGGAGATTGATGAATACCCAATTTTGAATGGCAATGTGCCCTACACTGGGTGCCCACAGAGGAATGGGTTACCATTTTGTCTGGGAAATTGTCCGCCGGGCCCACGAAGCGTTCAGGGCCATCCCAGACGAGGAGTTTATGAACTATGGGCGGGTAAAAGAAGCACTTTTGGCCAGGTATGCCGTCACACTGGAGGCGGTTCCGTGACACAAGCAAGCAGACTGGAGACTCATATACCGAGTGGGCATGCCGCCTACACCGCACGGCATCCCACTAGGTTGCTGGATGCCAAGCAGTATCTGGGAAAAAGAGGTACTACAGCTGTTCCTGCTGGAGCACTTCTTTGACAAGCTGTCCCCGGAAGTGAGAGAGTGTGTCCGGGACCAAAAACCTTTCCCCTTGCCTGAAGCAGCTTGCCTGGCGGATGAATACACAGACACTCACAAACTGGATTACCCTGCAGTCAAGACAACAGCTGGGCTGGATTATAGATCAGCGGCACCCCCTCCAGCTGGCGCCTGCCAACCACAGTCGTACTGCCCTACAGCACCACCGCCAATGGCCACTTATTCTCAGCAGCCCAGGTTCAACTCCCAAGACTGCTCACAACCCATCAGGTGTTTTGGGTGTAAACAGCTAGGGCACAAAAAGCCAGACTGTCCGTTGAATCTAGACAGGAAGTCCCAGGCGTGTAGAAAGCCAGCAGGGGAGAATCCCCGCACATCCATGCCTGCGGCTCATGGCGTTAAGAAGGAAGAACATTGGGGCATCCTGCACAAAGGCTGATCCAGTACAAGCAGTTAACCAGGACAACAGGCAGCAACACAGGCAGACTGTCCGGGTTAATGGGAAGGTAGCCAGTGGCTTACGTGATACTGGCGCCACCATGACCCTACTACAGAAGAACCTCATCCCAGAGAGCCAACATAGCGGAGACACTGTAGCCGTAAGGGTTGCAGGAGGCACCATTTTCCGGCTACCCATTGTTCACCTGGATTTAGGGGTTGGTTTGGGGCATGTGAATGTAAAGGATTTTCCAGCGGATGTACTACTGGGGTATGATTTGGCCCCACCTCGTTTCTGCTTATGCCCTGATGGGCCCTGCTGAAGCCAACCCAGTGACTACCCGTACCCAGACCTGTGCTGTTGGAAGCGGTCCGCTTGCTGTTAAGACACAGATAAGACTATCTTCCCCGACATGTACCTTAGATCAGGCTCCCCTAGGCTGGGATACCCCAGAGGCATTCGTGAGGGAAACCCGGGAGGACCCGACCTTACACAAGTATAGGGCTAAGGCAGATACTCAGGAAAGGGGAATAGATAGGGAGAATTATGAATGGGTGGGGGATAGACTGTATAGGATCCCTAAACCATCCTTGAGAAATAAAGCCCCTTGACAGGGTCTGTGAGTTCCTGTAAGCCTCATTCCTAAGGGTGGTGGTGTGTCAGCAATCACTCTTCTCGAGCACCTTATGTTTTCATCACTTAACTACATGGAAGCAGTTATTATTTACACGGACTGTTTATTACATTCTTTGGAACTTTTTTAATGGTTTTATAATGTTAACGTCCCTTTGGGATTTCTACTAGCACTATTTATCATAAATTTAATTAATCTTGTACTTAGGATTATTCACTTTGCACTTTATGTAATTTCTTGATACAGTTTTCACAGATATACACATATAATTTTAGCGCAATATTCTTTTTCTTTTCAGTCTTTTTGGGGATGTCTCTACCAGCTTTGTACATCTAGAGAGGGACATTTTTGCCCATTGCTCTTTGCAAAATATCTCAACCTCTGTTAGATTGAATGGGGAGCGTTTGTGAACAGCAATTTTCAAGTCTTGCCACAGATTCTCAATTGGATTTAGGTCTGGACTGTGACGGGCCATTCTAACACATACCTGCATATTACCCTTTAAAATTAGCACTTTAGATTTCTCCCATAGACTTGTATAGGGTGTTCCGGCTTTTCGAATTTGCTGCGAAAAGCCCAAATTGTTCACTGTTCGCTGAACAGGCGAACAGGCAATGTTCGAGTAGAACATGAGTTCGACTCGAACTCGAAGCTCATCCCTAGTGAACAGCAATTTTCAAGTCTTGCCACAGATTCTTAATTGGATTTAGGTCTGGACTGTGACTGGGCCATTCTAACACATGAATATGCTTTGATCTAAACCATTCCATTGTAGCTCTGGCTGTATGTTTCGGGTCGTTGTCCTGCTGGAAGGGGAACCTCCACCCCAGTCTCAAGTCTTTTGCGGACTCTAACAGGTTTTCTTCTAAGATTGTCCTGTATTTGGCTCCATCCATCTTCCCATCAACTCTGACCAGCTTCCCTGTCCCTGCTGAAGAAAAGCATCCCCACCACATGATGCTGCAACCACCATGTTTCACGGTGGGGCTGGTATGTTCAGGGTGATGTGTACATAGTGTTTTGCGTTTAGGCCAAAAAGTTAAATTTTGGTCTCATCTTACCAGAGCACCTTCTTCCACATGTTTGTGTGTCCCAAACACATGGCTTCTCACCAACTGCAAATGGGAATTCTTATGGCTTTCTTTCAACAAGGACTTTCTTCTTGCCACTCTTCCATAAAGGGCAGATTTGTAAAGAGCACGACTAATAGTTGTCCTGTGGACAGATTCTCCCCCCTGAGCTGTGGCTCTCTGCAGCTCCTCCAGAGTTACCATGGACCTCTTGGCTGCTTCTTTGATGAATGCTCTCCTTGCCCGGCCTGTCAGTTTAGATGGATGGCCATGTCTTGGTAGGTTTGCAGTTGTGCCATACTCTTTCCATTTCCGGATGATGGATTGAACAGAACTCTGTGATATGTTCACAGCTTGGGATTTTTTTATAACCTAACCCTGCATTAGAAGAGAAGTAAGGTTCCCCCCCCCCCCCCATTTATACTTACCTAGGTGGATGCAGCATGGGTCTGATGCTGCATCTGTCTCCCGGCGTCTCTACGCTAAGAACCGAGTCATCGAACATCGCCAATGGCTCGGTTCCCACAGATCCCCGAGAGGAGAGCTGCTGACTGTCAATCAGCAACTCTCCTCTCTGCTCCCCCACGCTCACTGGAGCGATGAGCTATCGAGGGGGTGGGGAGTGGCCATCTCAGTCTCTCAGCGGCTCGCTGAGAGGCTGACACAGGCATCAGTCCAAGCACCTGGTGGATCCAGACTTTATTGTCATGATTACGTTGTGCCTGAACTGATTCCAGTGACGTCAGCAGAGAGCGGACTTTAGACCACTCTCTGCTGAAAACGGGTGTAGGAGTGCAAAACAAATTGCACTCCTTTGACCCATAGGCAAAGCTCAGCCAAACAAGCTCAGGCTGGACTTCTCCTTTAGTCTTCTCCACAAGTTTATCCCTGACCTGTCTGGTGTGTTCCTTGGCCTTCATGATGCTGTTTGTTCACTAAGGTTCTCTAACAAACCTCTGAGGGCTTCACAGAACATCTTTATTTATACTGAGATTAAATTACACACAGGTGGACTCTATTTACTAATTAGATGACTTCTGAAGGCAATTGGTTCCACTAGATTTTAGTTAGTGGTATCAGAGTAAATGGGGGCTGAATACAAATGCATGCCACACAAAAAAAATGTTGAAAACCATTTGTCATTTTCCACTTCACAATTATGTGCCACTTTGTGTTGGTCTATCAAATAAAATCCAAATAAAACTCATTTATGTTTTTGGTTGCAACATGACGAAATGTGAAAAATTTCAAGTGGTATGAATATTTTTTCAAGGCGCTGTATATTTACAGTGGGGAAAATAATGATTTGATCCCATGCAGATTGTGTACGTTTGCCCACTTACAAAGAAATGAAGGGTCTATAATTGTTATCATAGGCGTATTTTAAATGATAGAGACAGAATATCAACCAAAAATACAGGCAAAACATAAAACAAATGTTATAAATTGAGTTGCAGTTCAGTGAGTAAAATAAGTATTTGATCCCCGAGCAAAACATGACTTAGTACCTGGTGGAGAAATCCTTCTTGGACGTTTCTTGTAGTTGGCGACCAGGTTTGGACACATCTCAGGAGGGATTTTGGTCCACTATTCTTTACAAATCTTCTCTAAATCCTTAGCCCTTGTACACACGGTCGGAGATTCCGACGGAATGTGTCCTATCGGACCGTTTTGTCGGATATTCCGACTGTGTGTGGTCTCCATCGGACTGTTTCCGTCGGAGTATCCGACGGACCAAGTTTTCCAACTTGTCCGTAAAATTTTCAGATAAATTACTCCGATCGGACATACTCCGATCATGCGTAGCCTACTCCGACGGACAAAGTGCTACGCATGTTCAGATCAAATTCCTAGACCAAAGCTATTGGCTACTAGCCTGAACGTAGTCCCGTCGTAACGAAATAACGTCATCACGTTATGTACAATCGGATTTTCCGACAACTTTGTCCGACCGTGTGTATGCAACAGTTTCAGACAAAATCCGTCGGACAAAATCCAACGGATTTGGTTGTCAGAATGCCCAACCGTGTGTACAAGGGCTTAAGGTTTCTTGGCTGTTGCTTGGCAAATCAAAGTTTCTACTCCCTCTACTCCCTCCATGACCATGAGGCCACTCCATGACCTTAATGGGCTTCTTCTTGAGCCACTCCTTTGTTGCCTTGGCGGTATATTTTGGGTCATTGTCATGCTGGAAGACCCATCCATGACCCATCTAAAGTGTTCTGGCTGAGAGAAGAAAATTCTCATCCAAGATTTTACAAGACATGGCCCCATCCATTGGCCCCTCAGTGCGGAAAAGTCTGTAACTTTAGCAAAGAAACAACCCCAAAGCATCATGTTTCCACCTCCGTGCTTGACTGTGAGGACTGTGTTCTCGAGTTAATGCCAAAGAGCTCAATTTTGGTATCATCTGACCAAGCACTTTCTACCAATCCTTCTCTGAATCATTTAGATGTTCATTGGCATGACTGTTCATGTGCCTTCTTGAGGAGGGGGGCTCAATTTAGATTTAGGATTTAGAGAAGACCTGTAAAGAAGAATGGCTTCTTCGTGAGCCAATCCTTTGTTGCCTTGGCGGTATGTTTTGGGTCATTGTCATGCTGGAAGACCCATCCATGACCCATCTTCAGTGTTCTGGCTGAGGGAAGAAGATTCTCATCCAAGATTTTACAAGACAAGGCCCATCCATTGGCCCCATCAATACGGCAAAGTCAGCCTGTACCTTTAGAAGAGAAACAGCCCCAAAGCATCATGTTTCCAATTTTTCCACCTCCATGCTTGACTGTTGGGATAGTGTTCTCGAGTTAATGCCAAAGAGCTCAATTTTGGTCTTGTCTGACCAAGCACTTTCTACCAATCCTTCTCTGAATCATTTAGATGTTCATTGGCATGACTGTTCATGTGCCTTCTTGAGGAGGGAGGCTCAATTTAGATTTAGGATTTAGAGAAGACCTGTAAAGAAGAGTGGCTTCTTCGTGAGCCAATCCTTTGTTGCCTTGGTGGTATATTTTGGGTCATTGTCATGCTGGAAGACCCATCCACGACCCATCTTTAGTGTTCTGGCTGAGGGAAGAAGATTCTCATCCAAGACTTTACAAGACAAGGCCCATCCATTGACTCCTCAATACGGCAAAGTCAGCCTGTACCTTTAGAAGAGAAACAGCCCCAAAGCATCATGTTTCCAATTTTTCCACCTCCGTGCTTGACTGTTGGGATAGTGTTCTCGAGTTAATGCCAAAGAGCTCAATTTTGGTCTTGTCTGACCAAGCACTTTCTACCAATCCTTCTCTGAATCCTTTAGATGTTCATTGGCATGACTGTTCATGTGCCTACTTGAGGAGGGGGTCTCAATTTAGATTTAGGATTTAGAGAAGATCTGTAAAGAAGAGTGGACCAAAACCCCTCCTGTCCTGAGATTTGTGCAAACCTGGTCACCAACTACAAGAAATGTTTGCAATAATAGTATGGGGCTTTAGGCACTACCTATACCAGACAAGATGTCTTACCTAAATCAGTGCCCTAAGGCAAAAAAACGTTGTAATATGCAAATTAAACTCCCCAATCCAAAGTTGACTTACAATTTACAAAAAATAAAATTAATTTATACAACAAACCACAATGCTGGGTATATGTACACTAGATACTAGAAATGGAGTGATAACCTAGAGGAGGGAGATAGAGAGAGAAAAAAAAATAAAAAAAGTGGTATTCGGAGTCAAGGAGATGCCTCAATACCAATTATCACACTCTTCCTACATATCCCTTACATATACACCCCATCAATATAATATATATGGGATATGTTGTTAAACCAGAGGTAAGTAGTGCGTAAAAAGTGTCTACATTAAACCAGGGACATGCCACTACAAATAAATATAAAGTGATCAAGTGTACAGAATAAATGAAATTGTAATAAAAATATTTACCACTAAATAATGACTATGTATGAAAACAACTATCTGGATCTAATATTAATAATATAACTCTTCCTACAGAGTTATTTAACCACCTCAATACAGGACACTTAAACCCCCTTCCTTCCCAGACCAATTTTCAGCTTTCAGTGCTCTCTTACTTTGAATGACAATTACTCAGTCATGCTACACTGTAACCAAATGAATTTTTTATCATTTTGTTCACACAAATAGAGCTTTCTTTTGGTGGTATTTATTCACCACTTCATTTATTATTTTTTGTAATATAAGCGAAAAAAGAGCGATTTTTTTGAAAAAAAAACAAAATTTTCTACTTTCTCTTTTAAAAGAAACCAAAAAAATCTAATTTTGGCGAAAATTTAGGCCAAAATGTATTCTACTACATGTCTTTGGTAAAAAAAATCCTGATAAGTGTATGATCATTGGTTTGTGTGAAAGTTATAGAGCCTACAAGCCATGCTATGCATAATTGAAAATGTATCAATCCTAATGCACTGATGGCCTATCTCAGTTCTTGAGGCCCTAAAATGTCAGGACAGTACAATAACCCCCCAAATGACCCCTTTTTGGAAAGAAGACAGTCTGCGGTAATTGGTAAGAGGCGTAGTGAATTTTTTGAAGTTGCAATTTTTTCCCCACAATGCTTTGGAAAATTAAGAAATATATATATATATTTTTTTTTTCACGAAATTATCATATTTACAAGTTATTTCTCACACATGGTGCAGGCATAATTGCAATTACACCCCAAAATACATTCTGCTATTCGTCCTGAGTATGGAGATACCCCATGTGTCAGACTTTTCCACAGCCTGGCCACATACAGAGGCCCAACATCCATGTAGCACCATCAGGCGTTCTAAAGGCATAAATTAACACATTTCAACACATGAAACACATTTCATTTCCTGAGTACCTATTACATTTTTGAAGGCCCTGGAGCACCAGGACAATGGAATTACCCACAAAGTGACCCCATTTTGGAAAGAAAACAACCCAATGTATATTCTGTGAGGCATAATGAGTCTTTTGAACATATAATTTCTTTCCACAAGTTTTTGGAAAACGTGGAAAGAAAATGAAAACCTATTTTTTTTTCACAAAGTTGTCAATTTAGAAGATCTTTCTAACACATAACATGTACATAGCCAAAATGACACCCCAAAATTCATTCTGCTACTCGTCCTGAGTATGGCGATACCCCATGTGTCAGACTTTTCCACAGCCTAGCAACATACAGAGGCCCAACATCCATATAGCACCATCAGGCGTTCTAAAGGCATAAATTACACATTTCATTTCCTGAGTACCTATTACATTTTTGAAGGCCCTGGAGCACCAGGACAATGGAATTACCCACAAAGTGACCCCATTTTGGAAAGAAAACAACCTAATGTATATTCTATGAGGCATAATGAGTCTTTTGAACATGTAATTTCTTTCCACAATTTTTTGGAAAATGTGGAAAGAAAATAAAAACCTATTTTTTTTTCACAAAGTTGTCAATTTAGAAGATCTTTCTAACACATAACATGTACATAGCCAAAATGACACCCCAAAATACATTCTGCTACTCGTCCTGAGTATGGCGATACCCCATGTGTCAGACTTTTCCACAGCCTAGCAACATACAGAGGCCCAACATCCATATAGCACCATCAGGCGTTCTAAAGGCATAAATTACACATTTCATTTCCTGAGTACCTATTACATTTTTGAAGGCCCTGGAGCACCAGGACAATGGAATTACCCACAAAGTGACCCCATTTTGGAAAGAAAACAACCCAATGTATATTCTGTGAGGCATAATGAGTCTTTTGAACATATAATTTCTTTCCACAAGTTTTTGGAAAATGTGGAAAGAAAATAAAAACCTATTTTTTTTTCACAAAGTTGTCAATTTAGAAGATCTTTCTAACACATAACATGTACATAGCCAAAATGACACCCCAAAATACATTCTGCTACTCGTCCTGAGTATGGCGATACCCCATGTGTCAGACTTTTCCACAGCCTAGCAACATACAGAGGCCCAACATCCATATAGCACCATCAGGCGTTCTAAAGGCATAAATTACACATTTCATTTCCTGAGTACCTATTACATTTTTGAAGGCCCTGGAGCACCAGGACAATGGAATTACCCACAAAGTGACCCCATTTTGGAAAGAAAACAACCCAATGTATATTCTGTGAGGCATAATGAGTCTTTTGAACATATAATTTCTTTCCACAAGTTTTTGGAAAATGTGGAAAGAAAATAAAAACCTATTTTTTTTTCACAAAGTTGTCAATTTAGAAGATCTTTCTAACACATAACATGTACATAGCCAAAATGACACCCCAAAATACATTCTGCTACTCGTCCTGAGTATGGCGATACCCCATGTGTCAGACTTTTCCACAGCCTAGCAACATACAGAGGCCCAACATCCATATAGCACCATCAGGCGTTCTAAAGGCATAAATTACACATTTCATTTCCTGAGTACCTATTACATTTTTGAAGGCCCTGGAGCACCAGGACAATGGAATTACCCACAAAGTGACCCCATTTTGGAAAGAAAACAACCCAATGTATATTCTGTGAGGCATAATGAGTCTTTTGAACATATAATTTCTTTCCACAAGTTTTTGGAAAATGTGGAAAGAAAATAAAAACCTATTTTTTTTTCACAAAGTTGTCAATTTAGAAGATCTTTCTAACACATAACATGTACATAGCCAAAATGACACCCCAAAATACATTCTGCTACTCGTCCTGAGTATGGCGATACCCCATGTGTCAGACTTTTCCACAGCCTGGCCGCATACAGAAGCCCAACATACAAGTACCACCTTCAGGCTTCTAACATATAGCATGTACACACCAAGAATTACACACCAAAATACATTCTGCTGAGCAAAGGGTAAAAAAAAGGCTCACCTGTGGTTTTAGCAGACAGGGACACCGTTCCAGAGCAGTCAAAGCATTTTCTAGACAGCCAAAGGAAATGTCCAGGAATTGTCCAGGCAGCAGACAGATATGGAAAATTATGAACATGGTTCAGTACAGTCCAAGGTTTAGCAGGCAGTTCAGGCATAGGCATGTCCAGTTCAGGTGGCAGGCACAGGCATGGCCAGTTTAGGTGGCAGGCAAAGGCAGGGCCAGTTCAGATGGCAGCAGGCGGCACTTTGTACATTGGGCCTTGGTCAGGTAAGACCCGAGGACAGGGGTAGAGGCTTCTTCCCACCCAAATCTCTACGAAGCCTCCGAGTCTCCAGACCCTAATCCGAGAAAACGGTTTTCTCCACTCGGAAAACTTTTTCTGGAGCCCCTCACATGTGAGACCCCTGTGCTGTACAGTGGCAGGGCAAATGATCAGTTCAGGAGGCAGGCAAAAAGCATGGTCATTTAACAGGCCGAGGTCAATTCACGTTGAAGGCAGAAATATGTTTGGCAGAGGCATAGTCATTTAACAGTCCGGGTCATACACAGAAATGGCAGAAAGTGGATACTGGAAAGAAATCATCTTCACTTTACTAATAGTTTACTGAAGTATGATAGCTTCGATAGCAAGTTCCAATGCAGAGGCCTGGCTGGGAGGGACAGTCTGGACAGTAGTATCGGGTGTCACGGCGAATTCCTCTACTTGTACACACACGGCATCTTTTTTGGGGTTTGCGACCTGTTTGGGTAGGAGGGAGGATGTCGGGAAAGTGCCTTTCATGGAGTCTGGCTACTGCATCAGAGCGAATTAGTTGAGTGGGTTGGCCATGGGGATAGACAAGGGCTGTGATGACATCTTCTTGGAATCTTAGATAGGTCAGGGAACTTTGGGTGCTCTTAGAAAAAATAATATAAGAATTGAACATGGCCAATTGCATCAAATAAACGGCGACTTTCTTGTACCAAAACAGTGATCTCCTGGTGGCCAAGTAGGGCTGCATCATCTGGTCATTCATATCCACCCCCCCCATGTATAAGTTATACTCGTGGATACATTTTGGCTTCTGGATGGGGCCTTTTCTTCTTTGCAGTTCCACCAAGGTGTCATTGTGTATTGTGGAAAGGATGTAGACATCTCTTTTTTTATCTCTCCACTTCACCGCTAGTACCTCGTCAGTCCGCATACTGGCCATTTCACCCTGTTTTAATTTCTTGGTGACCAACACCTGTGGGAAACCTTTGCGGTTGGTCCGTGCTGTCCCACAGGCCACAGTCTGCTTTAGGTATAGATGGCGGAAAAGTGGGAGACTTGTGTAGAAATTGTCTACATATAGGTGGTAACCTTTCCCAAGCAATGGTTGGATCAGCTGCCAGACAATTTTGCCACTTGTTCCCATGTAGGTAGGGCATCCAGGGGGGTTTAGCTGTCTGTCTTTTCCCTCATAAATTATGAAGTCATATGTGTAACCCGTGGCCCTGTCACACGCCTTATAAAATTTTACCCCACGTCTGGCTCTTTTACTGGGCATGTATTGTTGTATTCCAAGTCGCCCAGTGAAGTGTAATAGGGATTCATCCACACAAATATTTTTATCAGGGGTAAACATCTGTTTGAAACTGGCGGAAAAAAAATTGATTAGGGGCCGAATTTTGAATAATTTATCATAACTGGGATGATTTCGAGGGAGGCATTGGGCATTGTTATTGAAATGTAAAAATCTCATGATCATCTCATAACGGTTTCTGGGCATAATTGATGAATAGACCGGCATGTGGTGGATAGGTTGGGTAGACCAGTAGGAATGGACTTCATTTTTTTTTGTTAGCCCCATGTTGAGGGTTAGGCCAAGGAAAATTTTAAATTCTTCCACGGTGAGGGGTTTCCAAAAAAAAGGACGGGCATAGGAGGAACTGGGATTGTTGGCTATATGTTGGCTGGCATATAGATTACATTGCTCCACAATGTCAGTTAGGAGATCATTGGTAAAAAATAAATGAAAATAATAAAGTGGGGTTACATTTTCCGTCTGTATCTGAGGGCCTGGCTGGGATGTAAAAAGGGGAATAACAGGTTCTACTGACGTATCGGGCAGCCATGTTGGATACAGCAGAACATCTGGAAGGCTAGTATGGGCACTGCCTCGTTGATGGGATGCTCCGTTCCTATCTTCAAGGAAGGTTGCAGAACTGCTGGTGGATGCCTGCCTATCCCGGAGTGCTGCGCTGCTGGTGGATGCCTGCATATCATCCTGGAGTGGTGCGCTGCTGTTTGATGTCTGCGCCTGCTCATTTCTCCTGTTTCTCCTTGTTAGGATTCTATCTTCCTCGGTTTCCATCTCGGAGCCACTGCTTTCCACTGGCTCATAATCGCTATCCGAGTCTGACGGAGAGAGTTCCCCGCTACTCTCGTCCGACATACTCTGGAGCATCTGGAAAGCCTCCTCTGCGCTGTACGACCTTTTAGTCATGTTGACTGTCAGATGGCGGGCGGAAGATGTCAGATGGCGGGCGTCAGATGTGCCTGATGGCGGGCGTCAGATGGGCCTGATGGCGGGCGTCAGATGGGCCTGATGATGGCGGGCGTCAGATGGGCCTGATGATGGCGGGCGTCAGATGGGCCTGATGATGGCGGGCGTCAGAAGAGCCTGATGATGGCGGGCGTCAGACGGGCCTGATGATGGCGGGTGTCAGATGGGCCTGATGATGGCAGGCGTCAGATGGGCCTGATGATGGCGGGCGTCAGATGGGCCTGATGATGGCGGGCGTCAGATGCGCCTGGTGATGGCGGACGTCAGATGCGCCTGGTGATGGCGGGCAGATGCGCCTGGTGATGGCGGGCGTCAGATGCGCCTGGTGATGGCGGGGCAGATGCGCCTGGTGATGGCGGGGCAGATGCGCCTGGTGATGGCGGGTCAGATGCGCCTGGTGATGGCGGGTCAGATGCGCCTGGTGATGGCGGGCAGATGCGCCTGGTGATGGCGGGGCAGATGCGCCTGGTGATGGCGGGCAGATGCGCCTGGTGATGGCGGGCAGATGCGCCTGGTGATGGCGGGCAGATGCGCCTGGTGATGGCGGGTCAGATGCGCCTGGTGATGGCGGGTCAGATGCGCCTGGTGATGGCGGGTCAGATGCGCCTGGTGATGGCGGGGCAGATGCGCCTGGTGATGGCGGGCAGATGCGCCTGGTGATGGCGGGCAGATGCGCCTGGTGATGGCGGGTCAGATGCGCCTGGTGATGGCGGGGCAGATGCGCCTGGTGATGGCGGGTCAGATGCGCCTGGTGATGGCGGGTCAGATGCGCCTGGTGATGGCGGGTCAGATGCGCCTGGTGATGGCGGGTGGCTGATGTGTCAGATGGCGGGCCGATGTGCCAGGTGTTTTTGGGGACACTGTGTTTTTGGGGACACTGTGTGTTTTTGGGGACACTGTGTTTTTGGGGACACTGTGTTTTTGGGGACACTGTGTTTTGGGGGACACTAGCTGGGAGATCAGTGGGTAAACAGCAGACAAACAGCTAGAAAACTCACTGATCTTCCCGGCTGAAGTAAAGATTTCTCTTCCTCTCCTCACTGACAGGTTCTGTGTGAGGAGAGGAAGAGATGTGAGCAGTTACAACTGCTCTCTATTTACATTACATGACGACTGTGATTGGACACAGTCGTCATGTGATCAGGAGGGCCAATCACATGGCCCTCCTGTTGTATTTTTCTCTCCGGTCTCCGGGGGTCTCAGGCAGATCGGGATCGCGCCGCTGCGCGGGCACGTGGCGGCGCGATCACCGGTTATCTGCCGCCCATCCCCCTTTGTTTACCTTACGATGGCTGTGATTAGACACAGCCATCGTGCGGATCAGGAGGGCAAATGACATTGCTCTCCTGCCGATCCGAGATGCGGCGTGTGCGGGGGACACGCGCGCACCGGGATCGCGCAGCTGCGCGGGAGCGCGCCCGCGCGATCCCGCTTCTTTGACATGACGTTCACTAACGTCCTGTCAGGAGTAGAGAGCTCCCACCCTGCCGTTTATATGCAGTGGCCGGGTGGGAAGTGGTTAAAAAGCCTAAGTGTGTCCACATATCTACCATATCCACGTAGGGAAAAAACCTATTATGTTACGTATAACAGTAGATCCAGATCTTTATCTCAGAGGTGCAAACAGCCAGTGCAAAAAAAAAAATTGCAAGAAATTGAAAAAAAATGTGCAAAAAAATGCAAAAAAGTGCAGAAAGTGCAAAAAATATATAAAAAAGTGCAAAGAATTGCCTAAAGGGCATTAATTCATAAAGAGCAATAATTCATAAAAAATCCATACGAATGTAAAAAATTATGAAAAATTTTAAAAAAAATTACAAGACGTCTCAATAAATAATGTTCAAAATTGCATTAAAGTGCTAAATGTATATTAATTGTATATTAAATTGTAATATAAATGCAAAGTGTTCAATCAGTATCTTATAAAGTTCCAAGCGAATCAGAAAAAAGGAGGTGACTTTCGTGTCCACATAAATCCAGTGACTTCTGTGCTCGCACCCCTTTGGGTCCTCACTCACCAGATTCCTATCCCCCTAGGGGGTAACGGGCATGTAGTATCTCCACCTGTAGGCACCCTGTACCGAATTCCTCCACCTTCTTATTGTATGTTAGTAACCCAAGTGGCGCTCCTTTTGCGATGGTTAACAGCAGGCAGACAGTCCCTCAGAGGAGAAAAAAAAAACAGTTCCCATAGTGTAGTATATTTGTCACCAAGGAATTGATTTATTTAAAAAAATCTTTATACAATCAGTCCAAAAAGCCAGAATCACAAAAAAATGGGTAAAAATAATAATATTTAAAATTATATAAATATATAAAAAAATACAAATGACTAAAAAAAAAATAAGAATAAAAAAAAAAAAAAAGAAAAATAAATAATCCAAAAAATATATTAAAAAAATAATGATAAAAATTGGTATTAGGTAACCACCTTACAAATTTAGCAGAGGAGCAAAGCCAGTATATTAGGACTAAGGTTGTAACTATATACCCTTATAGGGACCCAATAGTTATTACCATATTTTAGCCCAAGGTGTTGATAGAAAAGCAGTCCTATTACTCAAAGATGAAAATAAAGCTTTGCTTTGACCTAGTGTGCGTGGCTCCGTTGTACATGTTGCTGAGGACGTCTATGACGAAGCGCGTACAACGGAGCCACGCACACTACGTCACTTTCGGTCTGTCGAGTTCGTGGAGGGCCAACAAGCTGGCATCCTGAGAAGTGCCTGGTTGCTAAGTTGTGAAGGACACTGACAAATTCACGCTTTTTCCAGTACTGCCAAGGAGACAGAGAACATTCCAGGTACTGAGGAAAAAGGTGCCTGTTAATTTATGTTACTAGTTACTCAAGGTCAAAGATTTCACAAGTTCTGGATCAAAGTGCTGACTGCCATAATCTCTGGCTAGAGGTTTGTTCAGCCTTGAAGCACCCAGCTGCGAGTGGCTACTCTCTGGGTGGTATTAGAGACTTTCTGGTATTAGCAGTTCAAGGTGCCTGAGTTTCTTCACCCTTGCCCTCTGTTCCCATACGAGACTTTGTTGTTGGATTTTACCCCTGCAAATAAAAACCTTTTCTAAAGGACTTTTATGGTGTCAGCGTCCAAAGTTGTTGGGTACTAACCCTGGGAACCCCTAGACGTGGAAGGACAAGCCAAGCAGAGGTAACCGGTAAGCCCAAAAGTTAAGGCCGCCCTGCCAAGGGTTATGGCCGCTACACTAATTTTACTCACTGAGCTGCAACTCCATTTATAACATTTGTGTTATGTGTTTTTTTATGATTTTTGGTTAATATTCTGTCTCTTATCATTTAAAATACATCTATGATAAAAATGATAGACCCTTCATGTCTTTGTAAGTGAGCAAACGTACAAAATCTGCAGAGGATCAAATAATTATTTTCTTCACTGTATTAGGTGAAGTATTGTATTTAATATTTGGAGGGGTATTCTATTGATTATTAGGTGGAGTATTGTATATTATGTTAAGAGGGGTATAATATATATTATTAGGTGGTATATTGTATATAATATTAGGACAGTATTATATTTTATTGTAGGTGGAGTATTGAATATAATATTAGGTTTTGTATTGTCTATGATATCGAGAGGGTATTATATATAATATTAGGTAGAATATTGTTTATAATATTAGGTTGAGTATTATATATAATATTAGAATATTGTACATAATATTAGGTGGAGTATTATATATAATATTAGGTAGAATATTGTACATAATATTAGGTGGAATATTATATATAATATTAGGTAGAATATTGTACATAATATTAGGATGGAGTATTATATAAAATATTAGATAAAATATTGTACATAAATAATATTAGTTTTGTATTGTACATAATATTAGGTAGAATATTGTGCATAATATCAGGTGGGGTAATATATATATATATATATATATATATATATATATATATATATATATATATATATATATATATATATATATATAATATTAGGTAGAATATTGTACATAATATTAGTCAGAATATTGTACATAATATTAGGACGGAGTATTATATAAAATATTAGATAAAATATTGTACATAAATAATATTAATTGGAGTATTGTACATAATATTAGGTAGAATATTGTACATACTATTAGGTGGGGTATTATATATATATATATATATATATTAGGTAGAATATTGTACATAATATTCGGCAGAATATTGTACATAGTATTAGGTAGAATATTGTACATAATATTAGGTGGAATATTATATATAATATTAGGTAGAATATTGTACATAATATTAGGATGGAGTATTATATAAAATATTAGATAAAATATTGTACATAAATAATATTAGTTGGAGTATTGTACATAATATTAGGTAGAATATTGTACATAATATTAGGTGGAGTATTATATATAATATTAGGTAGAATATTGTACATACAGTAATATTACGTGGAGTATTGTATATAATATAAGGAGGGGTGTTTTATATAATATTAGGTGGAGTATTGTATATAATATAAGGAGGAGTATTTTATATAATATTAGGTGGAGTATTGTATATAATATCAGATGGAGTAATGTAGGTAATATTAGGTGAAATATTACAGAATATAATAGATGGCACATTGTATATGGTATTAGGTGGAGTATACCAGATAATGTCAGGCTGAGTACTACAGATATTATTGAGGTGGAGTATTTTAGAGAACTTTAGGTGGAGTATTAGCCGGTAAGCCCCATCTTGCAGACTCTCAATGTCCAGATTTTTCCATTTGCTGGCGGAGCACCGGGACATAATGAGATCTTAATCCCCGGAGGAGGCCAGTCTCCCACATGGATGGCTCTCCTGGGTCAGAGATGGTGGGGGTGGGGGGGGGGGGGGGGGTCTCTCTGTCTAGAAATGAAATGAGATGTAAAGTGTCCTGAGCTAATCACACAGCTGCCAGTCCCTCCCAGCATCCTAATCATATCCTTATAAACAGGAATCGACCTCGGGCCGGCGCTCAATAGCAGGATTTATCAGCCTAAGAGCTTTGTATTGAGCGGCTGCCTTGCCTTGGTTAATCACGAGTCATTCGCATCAATAAAAGGCCTGCTATTGAGTGCCTGGCAGAAATTAGCTGTGGATTACAGGGTTAGGCTGTGTTCAGGGGAGGGCTATGCTTCATAATCAACATGTTCAGCTGAGGCGGCGATAACAAGACATCACCATTAACCTCTCGATTGCCACCCCATGCTGGACACCACTTGGTCAACAGTGCACAGAGATATCTGAGGATAGGCCTCAGGCCATAGCTGGCTACAGAGAGAGGTGTCCTGGGTGAGGATATAGAGCTGGACAGGGGCAACCGGGGCTCTCAGAGCACAACTCTACCTATATGTCACAAAACACAGAAATACATGTACCGTATATACTCGAGTATAGGCCGACCCGAGTATAAGCCGAGGCCCCCAATTTACCCCCAAAAAACTGGGAAACCTATTGACTCGTGTATAAGCCGAGGGTGAGATATGCCTGTCCATCCCTGTGTGTGTGTGTCCATCCATCCATCCATCCCTGTGTGTGTGTGTGTCCATCCATCCCTGTGTGTGTGTGTCCATCCATCCATCCATCCCTGTGTGTGTGTGTGTCCATCCATCCCTGTGTGTGTGTGTGTCCATCCATCCATCCATCCATCCCTGTGTGTGTGTGTGTCCATCCATCCATCCATCCCTGTGTGTGTGTGTGTCCATCCATCCATCCATCCCTGTGTGTGTGTCCATCCATCCATCCCTGTGTGTGTGTGTGTCCATCCATGTGTGTGTGTGTGTGTGTGTGTGTGTGTGTGTGTGTGTGTGTGTGTGTGTGTGTGTGGCCTTGTGTGTCCAGCCTACCTGTGTCCCGAGCCTCCGTCCGGTCCCGAGCCTCCGTCCGGTCCCGTCCCGTCCCGAGCCTCCGTCCGGTCCCGTCCCGTCCCGAGCCTCCGTCCGGTCCCGTCCCGTCCCGAGACTCCGTCCGGTCCCGTCCCGTCCCGAGCCGAGCCTCCGTCCGGTCCCGTCCCAGGATCACCGCTCTTCGTCGGCGCCCATTCCCCTGTTCAAATGCCGCGCCTCCCTGTCTGTGATAGGCGGAACACAATTTCCCAGCAGTCTGTGTTCCGCCTATCACGGACATCCTCTTATCCTCGTCCGTAGTATGAGGATGAGCGGATGTCCGTGATAGGCGGAACACAGACTGCTGGGAAATTGTGTTCCGCCTATCACAGACAGGGAGGCGCGGCTTTTGAAAGTTAGAATGGCCGCTGTCTGTCTGCTCGACACGCTGATCGAGCAGGCAGACAGCGATGACTCGAGTATAAGCCGAGGGGGGCACTTTCAGCCTCAAAAAAGAGGCTGAAAATCTCGGCTTATACTCGAGTATATACGGTATGTGCTATGACTGGGCCTCCAACACCTGTCTGCAGACAATACAGCACTCTACCCTTTTATCTCAGAGATCTTCACCCAACAGAACTCGACCCTCTTATCTCAGAGATCTACACCCAACAGCACTCTACCCTCTTATCTCAGAGATCTTCATTTAACAGAACTTGACCCTCTTATCTCAGAGCACTGCACTCTACTCTCTTATCTGGTAGATCTTCATCCAACAGTACTCTACCCTCTTATCTCAGAGATCTACACCCAACAGCACTCTACCCTCTTATCTCAGAGATCTACACCCAACAGCACTCTACCCTCTTATGTCAGAAATCTACACCCAACATCACTCTACCCTCTTATATCAGAGATCTACACCCAACAGCACTCGACCCTCTTATCTCAGAGATCTACACCCCACAGCACTCTACCTTCTTATCTCAGAGATATACACCCAACAGCACTCTACCCTCTTATCTCAGAGATATACACCCAACAGCACTCTACCCTCTTATCTCAGAGATCTACACCCAACAGCACTCAACTCTCTTATCTCAGAGATATACACCCAACAGCACTCGACCCTCTTATCCCAGAGCACTGCACTCTACCCTCTTATCTCAGAGATCTACACCCAACAGCACTCTACCCTCTTATCTCAGAAATCTACACCCAACAGTACTCTACCCTCTTATCTCAGAGATCTACACCCAACAGCACTCTACCCTCTTATCTCAGAGATCTACACCCAACAGCACTCTACCCTCTTATGTCAGAAATCTACACCCAACATCACTCTACCCTCTTATATCAGAGATCTACACCCAACAGTACTCTACCCTCTTATCTCAGAGATCTACACCCAACAGCACTCGACCCTCTTATCTCAGAGATCTACACCCCACAGCACTCTACCCTCTTATCTCAGAGATATACACCCAATAGCACTTGACCCTCTTATCTCAGAGATCTACACCCAACAGCACTCTACCCTCTTATCTCAGAGATCTACACCCAACAGCACTCGACTTTCTTATCTCAGAGATATACACCCAACAGCACTCTACCCTCTTATCTCAGAGATATACACCCAACAGCACTCTACCCTCTTATCTCAGAGATCTACACCCAACAGCACTCGACTTTCTTATCTCAGAGATATACACCCAACAGCACTCGACCCTCTTATCCCAGAGCACTGCACTCTACCCTCTTATCTCAGAGATCTACACCCAACAGCACTCTACCCTCTTATCTCAGAAATCTACACCCAACAGTACTCTACCCTCTTATCTCAGATATCTACACCCAACAGCACTCTACCCTCTTATATCAGAGATCTTCACTCAACAGAACTCGACCCTCTTATCTCAGAGCACTGCACTCTACCCTCTTATCTCAGAGATCTACACCCAACAGCACTCTACCCTCTTATCTCAGAAATCTACACCCAACAGTACTCTACCCTCTTATCTCAGAGATCTACACCCAACAGCACTCTACCCTCTTATATCAGAGATATTCACTCAACAGAACTCGACCCTCTTATCTCAGAGCACTGCACTCTACCCTCTTATCTGGTAGATCTTCACCCAACAGTACTCTACCCTCTTATCTCAGAGATCTACACCCAACAGCACTCTACTCTCTTATGTCAGAGATCTACACCCAACAGCACTCTACTCTCTTATGTCAGAGATCTACACCCAACAGCACTCTACTCTCTTATCTCAGAGATCTACACCCAACAGTACTCTACCCTCTTATCTCAGAGATCTACACCCAACATCACTCTACCCTCTTATATCAGAGATCTTCACTCAACAGCACTCTACCCTCTTATCTCAGAGATCTTCACTCAACAGAACTCGACTCTCTTATCTCAGAGATATACACCCAACAGCACTCTACTCACTTATCTCAGAGATCTACACCCAACAGCTCTCAACCTTATTATCTCAGAGATCTACACCCAACAGCATGCTACGCTCTTATCTCAGAAATATACACCCAACAGCACTCTACCCTCTTATCCCAGAGCACTGCACCTTACAGCACTCTAACCTCTTATCTCAGAGATCTACACCCAACAGAACTCGACCCTCTTATTCCAGAGCACTGCTCCCTACAGCACTCTACCCTCTTATCTCAGAGATCTACACCCAACAGCACTCTACCCTCTTATCTCAGAGATCTACAGCCCCGGCTCGCCCGCCGTAGAAGACTGAATGAAAAAGGATTGGCTGCACACCGACGTGACTAAAGTCCATTTATTATATGCTCCATGTAAATGACAGTGTTGCCAACCTACCAGATTCCAAAATTTCCTGGCACAGCCAAGTTATTACTGGCATTTTCAAAAGTTACAAAATTACAGTTTTAAGTGCAAATTTTAGTATTTAGGCTACAAACAAGTATGGTATGCAATTAGTGATGTGATTTATAGTAGATATTAGGGCAAAAAATATATTATTATTATTATAAATATTATAATAATAATAATAATATAATAATAATATAATATAATAATAATATTATATAATATAATATTATAAATATAAAACATATTTTTTTATTTTATTTTCGATATAGTAAGTAGCTCAGGGACAGGACTCAGCAGTGCCACTCAAGACCTGCCCTGCTCCTGTCCTGCAGATCCACACACAAGGCTTTGGCTGCTCTGCTTTGCTCCCTTGCACCATGACATCACACGACATGCTTGGGCACCGCCTCCACCAGAGCTGCCACCTCTGTTCTGGCTTTTGGACTTGTGATGTATGTCATGTCATGTCATTTATATGGAACATACAATAAATATGCTTCAGTCACGGTGTGCAGCCAATCCTTTTTCATTCAGCCTACAGCAGTCTACCATCTTATCCTAGAGCTTGTCACCCTACAGCATTCTATCCTTATATCTCAGGGCACTGCACCCTACAGCAATTTACCCTCTTATCTCGGAGCACTGCACACTATAGCACTCTACCCTCTTATCACAGGGCACTGCACCCCACGGCACTCTATCCTCTTATACCAGAGCACTGTACCCTACAAAACACTACCCTCTTATCCCAGGGCACTGCTCCCTAAGCATTTTACCCTCCTATACCTGAGCACTGCACCCTACAACACTCTACCCTCGTATCCCAGGGCACTGCACCATAAGCACTCTACCCTCTTATCCCCGAGCACTGGAACCTACAGCACTCTACCCTTTCCCCCAGGGCACTGCCCTACAGCACTCTACCCTTGTATCCCAGTGGCACTGCCCCCTTTAGAGCACTGCACCCAACAGCACTTTACCCTATTATACCAAGGCACTGCACCCTACTCACTCTACCCTCTAATCCCTGAGCACTGAACCCTACAACACTTTACCCTCTTATTCCAGAACACTGCACCATAAGCACTCTACCCTCTTATACCTGAGCACTGCCCCCTACAGCACTCTACCCTCTTATACCAGGGCACTACAACCTACAGCACTCTACCCTCTTATCTCAGAGCACTGAACCCAACAGCACTTTACCCTCTTATACCAAGGCACTGCACCTTACATCACTCTCTTTTTTCCCAGGACATTGCACCCTACAGCACTCTACCCTCTTATCTCAGAGCTCTGCATCCTACAGCACTTTACCCTCTTATCCCAGAGCACTTCACCCTACAGCACTCTACCCTCTTATCCCAGAGCACTTAACCCTATAACACTCTACCCTCTTATCCCAGAGCACTTAACCCTACAGCACTCTACCCTCTTATACCAGAGCTCTGCACCCTACAGCACTCTCCCCTCTTATACCAGAGCTTGGCACCCTACAGCACTTTCCCCTCTTATACCAGAGCTCGGCACCCTATAGTACTCTACCCTCTTATACCAGAGCTCTGCACCAAACAGCACTCTAGCCTCTTTTCCAGAGCACTCTAGCCTCTTATCCCAGAGTGCTGTAGCCTACAGCACTCTAGGAAACAACAAGGGCAACCGCCGCTTCAGGTGAGCAACTCCAAATTGAAATCAATGGGATAGAACTCCTCGTGTGCGTGCAAGCCCTGGCTCGCCTGCCGCAGAAGACTGAATAAAAAAGGATTGGCCACACACCGACGTGACTGAAGTCCGTTTACATGACATACACCACAAGTGCAAAAGCGAGAACAGAGGTGTCACTCTACCCTCTTATCCCAGGGCACTACACTCTAAGCACTCTACCATCTTATCCCTGAGCACTGCACCCTACAGCACTCTACCCTTTTATCCCAGGGCACTGCACCCTACAGCACTCTACCCCTCTTATCCTAGTGGCACTGCACCCTACAGCACTCTACCTTCTTATCCCAGTGGAAGTGCACCCTACAGCACTCTACCCTCTTATACCTACAGCCCTCTACCCTCTTATCTCAGAGCACTGCCCCCAACAGAACTCAACCCTCTTATACCAAGGCACTGCAACCTACATCACTCTTTTCCCAGGCCACTGCACTCTACAGAACTTTACCCTCTTATCCCAGTGGCACTGCAGCCTACAGCACTCTACCCTCTTATCCCAGAGCACTGTACCCTACAGTACTCTACCCTGTTATCCCGGGCAATGCACCCTACAGCATTCTACCCCCATATCTTAGAGCACTGCACCCTACAGTACTCTACCCTGTTATCCCGGGCACTGCACCCTACAGCACTCTACCCTCTTATCCCAGGAGCAATGTTGTCAATAGCACTCTTATCCTGGGGGCACTGCACACTACAGCACCTTCTATTAAAAAAAGTACATCTATAGGCTTTACTAGCCAGGTAGAGCTGGTATCCTCAGATCTCCTTGACAGGGCTGGTAAAAAAGTAGATTGCAGGAGCATCCCCTACCCATAAGCAGGTTGAGGATAGACAAACAGGATTTTTTCTCCTATTGTTGTGCCCCACTATTAAAAGTAGCGCACCACCCACAGCAAAAAATAGTAGCTACCTATGGCATCGGCGGACACATAAGACATATAACTTATATCAAAAATATTTATTTCTCTCAAAAATGCATAAAAAATACAATTGACCTAAATTTGATTATATCACAAAAATCGATCCTAAGTGCTTCCACAAAATGATCCAATATATCAAAGGATCATCCCTATCAACATAAATAACACACCCTGACAACAACAGACATGAGGATAGAGGTGGGGATTTTAGGCTAAATAGTTTTTCTTTCTAAAAATGTTAAATAAGTTGAAGAGATCCTGATTCTGCAGTTAGATCAAGTAAAACCTCATAATTTAAAAACTGTTTTCTAAAGAGACTCTGTCCTTACATGACTGTGCATTAGATATCCACTTTCCTTTGACAGACCTCCATAGTCTAAGCCCTTGTACACACGGTCGGACATTCCGACGGAAAATGTCCAATCGGACCGCGTTGTTGGATAATCCGACCTCGTGTGGGCTCAATCGGACTGTTTCCGTCGGAATATCCGACGGACCAAGTTTTCCAGCTTGGCTATAAAACTTTCCGACAACATGATCCGATTGGACCTTGTCCGATCATGTGTAGAGAATTCCGATCGGACAAAGTGCCACGCAGGCTCAGATCAAATTCCTAGACCAAAGCTATTGGCTACTAGCCTGAACGTAGTCCCGTCGTAACGAAATAACGTCATCACGTTCTGAACCATCGGATTTTCCGACAACTTTGTCCGACCGTGTGTATGCAACAGTTTCGGACAAAATCCGTCGGACAAAATCCGACGGATTTGGTTGTCGGAATGTCCGACCGTGTGTACAAGGGCCAAGACAGGGATCTCTAATCTTTCTAAAGAAGTGGCCAATTTACTGTCCTTCAGAATTTTGGGGATGGCCAACTGTAGCCAGTGAGAGTAGAGTAGAAATTGCCCCAGCATAAGTGGATGGGACTCCACTTATGCAATTTTTTAGGCTTGATGGTCAGTGGGAGTAAAAATGACATAGCACCTGTGGTTAGTAGGAGGAGGAATAATGGCCCATCGTTGGTATTAGTGGGAGGAATTATGCCTCATAATTGGTGTCACTGGAAGGAATAGTTCTCAATCATTGGTGTCCATGAAATAAATAATGCCCCAATGCCTTCATCTTTGGGAGGAAGGGTGCCTCAATATTGGTGATAGTGGAAGAATTAGTGCCTTATATCAGTGGGAAGAACAGTGCACCAAGGGGCTGGATAAAGGTAAGCAAAGGGCCAGATCCGGTCACAGGCCGCAGTTTGGAGACCACTGTTCTAAGACATTTGGATATTGCCATCTTGAAATCAATGGATTCAGCAGGTTCAGAGCTATGACTCTAGTGAAGTTCTGTGAAGATCCTGCTCCTGCACAATATTGCTTGACTTGAGTGCACCCTTTCGACTCCAACAGTGGCTTACATCCCAGAGGGGACAACACGAGTATCTTCTCCTGAACCTTCATTGCTGCTACAGGAATTCCTCTTGATACCATAGCCTAGTGTGGTCAATGTGACACTGTCACCTGAGACAACGTGTATCTAAACTGGGAGCTGAACACCTAGTTGGGTTTCATATGGACTCGGGACTTAGCAGTGATATTTTGAGACCTCTCTGTTGTGTGGTCCTTTATTACACTGCTGGCCGTGTCCTCAGTGTCCTGTCAGCCTGTAGTAGTAGAGCTGGAGAGAATTTACCACAATCTAGGGCAACTGCCCCCACTACTTTTCCTGGCAGGGGGGAAGAAGATGCTAGAGCTGTCACAGATTAGAATTGCCACCCGTAGATTAAACTTTTGGTAACTTAGAAAAGTTTTAGATAACCAGCGATTAAATTTTTATTTTTGTATCATGACCTACGGCAGGCAGGTCTGGTGAGAGGGCTTTAACATCACACTCTTACAATGAAAGCTGCAGGACTATATATTCATATCAAGTCCTTTGTGTACAGCGGTAATTAATACGATGGAGAACAGCAAGGTTCATTAAAGCTTTGCCTGACATCATGAAACTGGAGAAAGCAGCCTGATTTTCAGCACAATAGAGCCGGAGAGCCGTGATTGTGTTGTGTCGGGTTTCATTGTCACATCACGCACCCTCATTGAGTTTACCTGAAAAGACCAAAAGGATCACACTGACGCCATCCATAGACATCTCAGCATTGACGCCAGCTATAGACATCTCAGCACACAGAACTGATGCTGGCTATATAGAACTCAGCACCGACCCCTGATTATACAGATCTCAGCAATAGTGATGGGTCTAATGCCGCGTACACGCGATCAAACAATCCGGTGGAAAAGTCCCCCCGTGTGTAGCCTCCGGCGGACTTTTTTTACCCAAAAGTATGGCGGACTTAGAAAGTAGTTTTGCACTCCAATCTTTCCGTCGGACTCGCATTTCGATGGACAATCCGGCCGTTGGTATGCCAGTCCGCCGTACTTTTGAAATGACAATCTGGGCGTTGGTATGCCAGTCCGCCGTACTTTTGAAATCTCCCGCGTGGAGAAAAGTCTGCTCATTTTGAGCTCGTCTCCAGGTAGACGGGGCCAGCGAAGGAGGCGTCGCTGGCCCCGTCACCTGGTATGGACTTAAAGGGGAACCCCAACGCTGAAAAAATCAGCGTGGGTGTCCCCACCCAGGTCCACATCAGACCCTTGTCTGAGCACGCTACCCGGCCGGCCAGGAAAGGGGGGGACGAGCGAGCAGCCCCCCCTCCTGAGCCGTACCAGGCCGCGTGCCCTCAACATGGGGGGGTGCCTTGGGGAAGGGGGGGCCCCGCGGCCCCCCCACCCCAAAGCACCTTGTCCCCATGTTGATGAGGACAAGGGCCTCTTCCTGACAACCCTGGCCGTTGGTTGTCGGGGTCTGCAGGCGGGGGGCTTATCGGAATCCGGGAGCCCCCTTTAATAAGGGGGCCCCCGGATACCGGCCCCCCACCCTATTTGAATGAGTATGGGGTACAATGTACCCCTACCCATTCACCTGTAAAAAAAAATATAAAAAAAAAACACAACACACAAGGGTTAAAATAGTTTATTGCACAGCTCCGGGAGTCTTCCGTCTTCGGGGATCTTCTCGCCGGACTCCTCCGCTATCTTCTGCTAGCTCTTTTGCTAGCGGAGGAGCCCGGCTTTCTTCTTCGCCGCCACCCTCTTCTTCCGACTTTGGGGGTCCTGTCCCCCTCTTCGGTTCTTCTTGCCGGGCCACCGCGCCTTCTTAAAGCTCTTTTACAGGCGGTGGCCCAGTCTTCTGTCGCCGCTGTCGCCACTGTCGCCGCTGACGCCGTCTTCTGTTCTTCTCTTCTTCTCTTCAGATGTTGCCTCGTCGCTCTCTCTGCTCACAATGACGGGGACACTGCGCGCGGTGACTTATATAGGGACATCACCGGATGATGTCCCTGCCCAGTATGATGTCACAGTCCCAGCATCCTCTGGGACTCAGACCCCGTTCTTCTGCTGTCGCTGAGGTGCAAGAACCGCAGAGAGCAGGTACTAGTGCCACTCATCCTTCTAGGGAACTGACAAGCACCAGCGGCCTAGTACACCCTGGTCGTACATCCAGCACTGCAGTAACACGTGGTGACGTGGCGAGTCCCATAAGTGCAGTTAAAGCTGGTGAGGTGGCTAGCACAGCCACCAAGAAGACAGAGATAGGCCCGTCAAGCTCATAGTGTCCCTCCTGCTGAATTTGCCAATCCCTATTGTGGATCAAAGCAATTTGTACTCTGGTCAATTCCTCTCCGCTATTCATTCGCAATTCATCCCAAGTTGACCCTTGCCAGAGATTGACCTATTATGATCTCCGAATTTAAGACCTTTCTGGGCCTCTACCTCCTCATGGGCATAACTAAAAAGTGTGAGTTGCGGTCATATTAGTCCACTAACCCAATTCACCATATGTCCGTGTTCTCTGCCTCCATGACCAGAACAAATATGAGCAGATCTTGCAGTTCATGTACCTCAATGACGATGAACTCTGTCGTCCTCGGGCTGAACTTGGATTTGATCGGCTCTACAAAATTCGGCCCCTCGTAAACCACTTCAACCAACGTTTTTCAGCCTTGTTTACGACCCATCAAGTTGTCTACATTGATGAGTCCCTGATTGAGTTTTCTGGCCGCTTGTCTATCAAACAGTATCTTCCCAGCAAGCGTGCCAGATACGGGGTCAAGATGTATAAGCTCTGTGACAGGACAACAGGCTATACATATAGTTTTATGGTTTACGAGGGAAAAGATAGTCACGTAGAGCCAGAGACCTGCCCATACTACATAGGGAGCACTGGTAAGATTGTGTGGGACTTGGTGTCACCCTTATTAGGAAAGGGGTACCACTTGCACGTGGACAATTATTACACAAGCTTGCCACTTTTTTGTCCCCTTTTTGATTATGGAATTGGCACATGTGGCACCATGTGATCTAATCACTGGGGCTTCACCCAACAGCTTGTAGAATCCCGACTTAGACAGGGGGAGAGAGTCTGCTTGAAGTGTAATAATTTGTTAGCAGTGAAGTGGAGGGATTCAGGGAATGTTTTCGTTCTGTCCTCCCTTCACGCAGAT
This sequence comes from Lithobates pipiens, assembly GCF_037356315.1. NCBI lineage: Eukaryota > Metazoa > Chordata > Amphibia > Anura > Ranidae > Lithobates > Lithobates pipiens. Next base: position 22,849,349 of record NW_027507764.1, on the reverse strand, counting down.
ACGACAGTCCAAATTCTTACGGCAACTGGTATTGTGGAGAAACCCCTCTGTGTCCAGGAATATAACCTTAACATGGGAGGGGTGGACCTCAACGACCAGTTGTTGGTGCCGTACTTAATTGCCCGTAAGGCCAGACGCTCTGTACAAAAAAGTGTCTGTATACTTATTTCAATTGCCTCTGCTGAATGCTTTTATGCTAGACAAAGCTTCAGAACAAACTGGATCCTTCCTAAAATTCCAGGAAGAGATCGTCACAGCACTTCTGTTTCCAGATGGTGCTATGGCCCAACTTCCCAATGCAATTGCTACCCCAAAGAAGATGTCGTGTCTACAGAAAACGCGGATTTAGGCGTCACACATGCTTTTATTGTCCCACCTGTCCTGACCAACCTGGTCTCTGCATCGGTGAATGTTTCAAATACTAAGCCCTTGTACACATGGTCGGACATTCCATTTGTCCGAAACTGGTGTTGCATACACACGGTCGGACAAACTTGTCAGAAAATCTGATCGTTCATAACGTGATGACGTTATTTCGTTATGAGAGGACTACGTTCAGGCTGGTAGCCAATAGCTGTGGTCTAGGAATTTGATCTCAGCATGCGTGGCACTTTGTCCGATCGGAATTCTCTACAAACGATCGGACAAAGTCCGATCGGATCATGTTGTCGGAAATGTTATAGCCCAGCTCTAAAACTTTGTCGGTCGGATATTCCGGCGGAAACAGTCCGATGGAGCCCACACATGGTCGGATTATCCGACAACACGTCCGATCGGACATTTTCCGTCGGAATGTCCGACCGTGTGTGCAAGGGCTAACACACAATCGGTAGCACCAAAACGCAGGGCTCTCATCAGGAAGAAAAACTCTGGATGGTTTAATAGCTCCCTCGCCGTACTAAAGCAAGAACGCAGAAGAGCGGAAAGAACATGGAGAAGAAATCCCACCGAGGAAAACCACTTTAACTACAAAGGCCTCACAGAGAATTATCGGAAAGCAATCTTCAAAGCCAAAAAGGACCACTTCTCATATACAATCTTAACGGCCGCAAACCAACCATGGGAACTGTTTAAACTGGTTAATCAATCAATGAATCCGGTGTGCCTAGAACCCCCAGAAAGTGAATCCCGGGATTACTGTGACAAACTGTCGGATTTTTTCATCGATAAAGTCAAAACCATCAGGGAAACAATTTGTCAGAAGAAAACATCCAACCTCAGCCAGCAAATACATAAAGAGGATGTCTGCACCAACATACCGCAACCGCCGAAATTTTCACTATCCCCAATTACCGTAGACCGCAAAAAACATTATTAATAAACTGCGTGACAGTACCTCACCTATTGACATAATCCCCACAAAACTACTGAAAGAATGCTCCGACATCGTGGCTCCAACCATAACCCACCTCATAAACCGATCATTCCACGAAGGGATTGTTCCCAGCATCCTCAAACAAGGCATCGTCAAACCTCTACTCAAGAAACCAAACCTGGACCCTCAGGATCCAAACAACCGTAGGCCAATTACAAGCCTCAACACCATTTCTAAGATCATGGAGAAAGCTGTAGTACATCAGCTACAACTCCACCTGGATACTCACAAACTCCTGGACCCGCTTCAATCAGGCTTCCGCCCGGGTCATGGAACAGAAACAGCACTCCTTAAGATTTGGGATGACGCCCTCAAAGCAGCAGATGACGGAGAGCCGTGTCTCCTCGTACTGCTAGATCTAAGTGCAGCGTTTGATACAGTAGATCACAATACTCTACTCGTCCTCCTCACAGAAGTAGCCGGAGTCCAAGACATAGATCTCCAATGGTTTGCCTCCTTCCTAGGAAATCGGTCACAGACAGTGAAACTAGGAAAATTCCTCTCTGAATCTCGTTCAGTCACCTGCGGTGTCCCTCAAGGCTCTCCTTTGTCAAGCGTTCTCTTCAATATTTACATTCGCCCACTTCTTCAAATCATCAGATGCTCAGATCTCTGCTTCCACTCTTATACTGACGACACGCAACTTTATTTCCGGATCAATGGAAAAAAAGATCACCAACAACAACTTGAAAACTGCCTCAGTCATAAACTGGGCAGTCATAAACTAAAAGCTGTGCAAATTTCAGAAAATGTACCATAGTTTGTAGACGCTTTAACTTTTGCGCAAACCAATACATATACGCTTATTGACTTTTTTTTTTTTTAATAAAGACATGTGGTTGAATACATTTCGGCCTAAATGTATGACTAAAATTGAGTTTATTGGATTTTTCTTATAACAAAAAGTAGAAAATATATATATTTTTTTCAAATTTTCAGTCTTTTTATATATTTTTCAGTCAGTTTATATCACAAAAAATAAAAATCGCAGAGGCAATCAAATACCATCAAAAGAAAGCTCTATTTGTGGGAAAAAAGGGACGCAAAATTTTGTTTGGGTACAAAAATGCATGACCGCACAAATTACCAGTTAAAGCAGCGCAGTGCCAAATTGTAAAAAGTGCTCTGGTCATTGAGCAGCCTAATCTTCCAGGGCTAAAGTGGTTAAAGAATAAATTTATAGGTGGATTAAAGGGTAACTAAAGAAGTCTAAATTTGTATGGTGGTAACCAGTGGGCTCTACAGTCTATGATGGTCACCAATGTGCTCTGCATTGTATGGTAGCAACGAATGAGCTCTACGTTCTGCAGTAGTTACCAATGAGCTCTATATTCTATGGTAGTAGCCAATGAGCTCTGCATTCTGTGGAGGTCACCAGTGAACTGTACATTCTATGGTGGTAACCAATGTGCTCTACATTGTATGGTAGTAATGAATGAGCTCTGCATTCTGTGGAGGTCACCAGTGAGCTGTAAATTCTATGTTGGTAACCAATGGGCTCTATAGTCTATGGTGGTAGCCAGTGGGCTCTACGGTATATGAGGGTTACAAATGTGTTCTACATCGTATGGTAGTAGCCAACAAGCTCTACATTCTGTGGAGGTCACCAATGAGCTCTACATTCAATGGTGGTAACCAATGGGATCTACAGTCTATGGCAGTCGCCAATATGTTCTACATTGTATGGTAGCAGCCAATAAACTGTACATTCTAAGGTGGTCACCAATGTATTTTACATTCTGTGGTGGTCACTAGGGATGAGCCAAACACCCTCCGGTTCGATTCGGATCCAGAACATACGTACAGACCGAAAGTTCGCACGAACTCTCGAACACCGTTAAAATTTATGGGACTCGAACGTGAGAAATTAAAAGTACAAATTTTTTTTTTTTAAGTCAGCATCTGCAAACACTGTAGCTGCTGACTTTCAATAAGGACACTTACCTGTCCAGCGAGCCCGCGATGTTGGCCGCCCAGAGGCTGATCCGTCCATCGGATCGGCTGCCGGCATCGCCATCCTAACTAAGGGAAACAGGCAGTGGAGCCTTGCGGCTTCACTGCCCGTTTCCTACTGCGCATGCGCGAGCCACTTTGTGAATGGCCCCATACACATGTCCCAGAAGACAACGGGGCCGCTCGTCGAGGAGGAAGAATTGAAGAAACAGCAAGAATAGGAAGAGGCAGATTAGGAAGACTGCCTAGCAACAGGGGTATCTGGTGAGTAAAAAATGTTTTTTTTTTCAAATGTTTTTTTTTTGATTTTTTTAAGAATATTAATGTATTTTTTTTTAGGGTGGCCCTCCACTTTAAAGTGAATAAAATAAAAGTGAAATATTCCTTTAAATATTGTACCTGGGGGGTGTCTATAGTATGCCTGTAAAGAGGCGCATGTTTCCCGTGTTTACAACAGTCCCCGCACAAAATTACATTTCTAAAGGAATAAAAGTAATTTAAAACTGCTTATGGCTGTAATGTAATGTCGGCAATATGGATGAAAATTATTGAGAAAAACGGCATGGGTGGATATTAAGGGGAACTTCACACCCAAATTAAAAACGGAAAAGGCGTGGGGCCCTCAGGCCCTATATACTCTGAACAGCAGTATACAGGTGGTCCCAAGAAAGACAGGCACTGTAGGTTTGTTCTTAAAGAGGGATTCCGCCCAAAAAAAAAATATTAAAAGCCAGCAGCTATAAATACTACAGCTGCTGACTTTTAATAAATGGACACTCACCTGTCCCGGGTTCCAGCGATGCCGGCAGCCGAGGCCGATCGACCGCTCGGCTCTCGGCTGCTGCCACCGCCATTCGAGGTGAGGGAATCAGGCAGTAAAGCGAATCGGCTTCACTTCCCGGTTCCCTACTGCGCATGCGCGCGCCGCGCAATAGGAGATCTCCGCGCTGTCACTGGGACCCGTGTGTGTCCCAGCAGACAGCGCGGCAGGGCAGGAAATGGCGTAGACTCCCGTGGGAGTCTATGCCCGGAAGTGGGTGAAAATACCTGTCTTTGACAGGTATCTCCACCCCCCACCCCCCTGAAAGGTGTCAATTGTGACACCGGAGGGGGGGGGGGTTCCGATCAGTGGAGGTTCCACTCTAGGGTGGAATCCCGCTTTAAGTTGAATCTGCTTGTAATTTGGAACAGGTACATTTTGTAAGTGTAGCTCCAGCCAAAAAATCTATTTTTAAGATTTTTGGAAAACATAGGGAAGGGTTATCACCCCTGTAACATTTGTTTTGCTGTCTGTGCAACTCTTCAGAAGATTTCACCTCACTTTCTGTCCCAATGACAAATGGATTTTGAAAATTTGGGTTCTTTAGGGAAACAAGGATTGGGATAAAGCATCAGTGGAGAGATTCCTTTTTCCCATATTAACTCTTACAGGAGAGATTTCCCTTCCTAGGGGTAGATTTCCCCTCACTTCCTGTTGTCTCCCTCTGTTTGTAAGTAGGAGTTGTTTGTACGTAGGGCTTGAAAGTAGGATCCTGCCCTATATACTATACGGCTTGCCCTATATACTCTGGAGAAATTTGGGCCTTAGGTGTTGCTGGTACCAGAACACTGTAAGCCCTCACAGTTACTCTTGGTAGGCGCTGGAATGGGCCTTGCTGTGAAATATTAGATTAAAAATTGTAATTACACGCCCCTGTGGAACAGGGGCAGAAAAATTGGGCTTTAGGCACTGTTGCTGGTGCCACAACACTGCAATCCCTCACAGATGCTCTAGTTGAGCGCAGTATCAATGCAAAAAAATAAAAAAGTTTTAAAAATGGCAGTTTTTTCGGGAGCAGTGATTTTAATGATGCTTAAAGGTGCATTCTGGCCGTTTTTTTTAAAGTCAGCAGCTACAAACACTGTAGCTGCTGACTTTTAACAAGGACACTTATCTGTCCAGCGAGCTCACAATGTTGGCTGCCCCGAGGCCGAGAATTTCCCTTCCTAGGGGTAGATTTCCTCTCACTTGTTTGTACTATATGGCCTGCCCTATATACTCTGCAGAAATTTGGGCCTTAGGTGTTGGTGGTACCAGAACAATGTAAGCCCTCACAGTTGCTCTTGGTGGGCGCTGGAACGGGCCTTGCTGCAAAATATTACAGCAAAAATTGTAATTACACGCTCCTGTTAAACAGGGGCAGAAAAATTGGGCCTTAGCCACTCAATGAACATTGAGGAGGAATAGGATAACTCAGCATTAGGAATGAGCTTCGAGTTTGAGTCAAACTCATGTTAGACTCGAACATTGCCTGTTCGCCGAACAGCAAACAATTTGGGGTGTTCGCGGCAAATTGGAAAAGTCGTGGAACACCCTGTAAAAGTCTACAGGAGAACTCTAAAGTGCTAATTTTAAAGGCTTATATGCAAGTTATTGTCATAAAAAGTGTTTGGGGACCTGGGTCCTGCCCCAGGGGACATGTTTCAATGCAAAAAATGTTTTAAAAGTGGCAGTTTTTTCGGGAGCAGTGATTTTAATAATGCTTAAAGTGAAACAATAAAAGTGTAAGCCATTGTACACACGGTCGGACATTCCGACGGATAAATGTCCGATCGGACCGTGTTGTCGGATAATCCTACTGTGTGTGGGCTCCATTGGACTGTTTCTGTCGGAATATCCAACGGACCAAGTTTTCCAGCTTGGCTATAAAACTTTCCGACAACATGATCCGATCGGACCTTGTCCGATCATGTGTAGAGAATTCCGATCGGACAAAGTGCCATGCATGCTCAGATCAAATTCCTAGACCAAAGCTATTGGCTACTAGCCTGTACGTAGTCCCGTTGTAACAAAATAACGTCATCACGTTCTGAACGATCGGATTTTCCGACAACTCTGTCCGACCGTGTGTATGCAACAGTTTCGGACAAAATTCGTTGGACAAAATCCGACGGATTTGGTTGTCGGAATGTCCGACCGTGTGTACAAGGGCTCATATTCCTTTACATTTCATACCTGGGGGGTGTCTATAGTATGCCTGTAAAGGGGCGCATGTTTCCCATGCTTAGAACTGTCCCTGCACAAAGTGTCATTTCTGCAGGAAAAAAAGTAATTTAAAAGCACTCGCGGCTATAATAAATTGTCGGCTCCCCATAATACAGAGAACAGTCATTGAAAGTCATTGATAAAAAAAAAAAATGGCGTGGGGTTCCCCCCGAATTCATTTACCAGGCCCTTCAGGTCTGGTATGGATAATAAGGGGAACCCCGCGTAATTTTTTTTAAAAATGACGTGGGGTTCCCCCCAAATATCCATACCGAAGGGTCTGGTATGGATTTTAAGGGGAACTCCATACCAAATTAAAAAAAAATGGCGTGGAGTTCCCCCCAAAAATCCATACCAGACCCTTTACCTGAGCACGTAACCTGGCAGGCCACAGGAAAAGAGGGGGGTGATGAGAGAGCGCCCCCCCCCCGAACCATACCAGGCCACATGCCCTCAACATTGGGAGGAGGCTTTGGGGGTCTGTGACCCCTCAAAGCACCATGTCCCCATGTTGATGGGGACAAGGGCCTCATCCCCACAACCCTGGCCGGTGGTTGTGGGGTTCTGCGGGTGGGGGGCTTATCAGAATCTGGAAGCCCCCTTTAACAGATCCCACCCCCCCGGTTGAAATGGTAACGGGTACATTGTACCCCTACCATTTCACAAAGAAAGTGTAAAAAATTGTTAAAAAAGACACAGACACCGTTGGGATAAGTCCTTTATTAAAAATAAAAAAAGATTCCAGCGGTGGTAATCCACTCTTTTTATCCTGCGATGGCTGATCTCTTCTCCGGGGTTGAGCGAAGGGTGATCTCTCCTGATGACATCCTGCGCAGCACATCCTGTCTCCAACGGAGACACCGCGGGAATCCTGGCAGCCTGACAGGTCTTAGTTGAGTAGGATGGGCCACCCGTCACCTGACCCCGCCCCCATCTGATGCAAGGGGAAACCCGGGCTTTCCCAGTGACGTGCGGGTGACCCCGCCGCCTCTGCGTTACATCAGAGGGGGGGTCACCCGTACATCACTGGGGAAGCCTGGGTTTCCCCTTGTGTCAGAGGGGAGCGGGGTCACCCGTACATCACTGGGGATCCCTGGGTTTCCCCTTGCGTCAGAGGGGGTGGGGTCAGGTGACGGGTTGCCCCATCCTCCTCAGCTAAGACCTGTCAGGCTGCTGGGATTCCCGTGGTGCCTCCGGTGGAGATAGGATGAGCTGCGATGGACCCCGGAGAAGAGATCAGCCATCGCAGTATACCAAGAGTGGATTACCACTGCTGGAATCTTTTATTTATTTATTTATTTTTTTAATAAAGGACCAACGGTGTCTGTGTCTTTTTTAACAATTTTTTACACTTTCTTTGTGAAATGGTAGGGGTACAATGTACCCGTTACCATTTCAAACAGGGATGAACGGAATCTGGGGGTCCCCTTGTTAAAGGGGGCTTTCAGATTCTGATAAGCCCCCCATCTACAGAACCCCACAACCACTAGCCAGGGTTGTGGGGATGAGGCCCTTGTCCCCATCAACATGGGACATGGTGCTTTGAGGGGTCAGAGGGCGTGTGGCCTGGTATGGTTCAGGGGGGGTGCTCGGGGGGACGCCGAACCCGCAGCGCCCCCCCCTCTTTTCCTGTGGCCTGCCAAGTTGCGTGCTCGGATAAAGGGTCTGGTATGGATTTTTGGGGGGAACTCCACGCTATTTTTTTAACTTTGGCATGGAGTTCCCCTTAAAATCCATACCAGACCTTCATGTCTGGTCTGGTTATTTGGGGGGAACCCCACGTAATTTTTTTAAAATTTGACGTGGGGTTACCCTTAATATCCATACCAGACCTGAAGGGGCTGGTAATTGAATTTGGGGGGAACCCCACGTTTTTTTTTAGGTCTGTTCGCAGGTTCTGGTGCGAACCGAACCGGGGGGTGTTCGGCTCATCCCTACTCAGCATAACAGGATAGTCACTCAGCATTAGGTGCATGGTAGGTGGTGATCCAAGACTGATTCATCTTTATGAAGGTGAGCCGATCAACCGAGTCGGTGGACAGGCGCCCTCTGTGATCGGTTACACAGCCTCCAGCTGCACTGAATGTACATCCTGAAAGAACACTGAATGCTGGACAGGCCATTAGCTCAATTGCATACTGTGCAAGCTCTGACCAGTGATCCATCCTAAAGACCCAGTAACCCAGAGGATTTTCGGTTGGAAAGGTCTCCAAGTCTGATCTTGCCCCTAGGTATTCCTGCACCATGTAAATCAGATGCTTGCGATGGTTGCTGGAACCGATCAGAGCCTGGGGCTGCGGACTAAAAAATTGTCTGAACGCATCTGTCAGACGGTCACCTTCTCCACCGCTCCTTCTGTGACTGACCGAAGCCTCCGCAACACGTTGTCCAGGACCATGAATTTGTAACCTCCCAGGCTCTGGAAACGCATTGCACAAACCTTTCTGCAAGGCCTCCCGGAGATGTTTCATCCTCTGCTGCCTCTACGACAGCTGTATAAGTTCCGCAACCTTACCCTTGTAATGTGGATCAAGGAGGGTTGCCAGCCAGTACTGATTCCTCTCCTTGATACCGCGAATCCGAGGGTCCTTTTGCAGGCTTTGGAATATCAGGGAGGCCATGCAGCGTAGGTTTGCTGAGGAATTCGGTCCGGAGTCCTCTGGGTCACTAAGGACAACCTGATCTGCAGCCACCTCCTCCCAGCCATGTACAAGTCCATGGGTTTCTGGGGACTGTAAACGATCCCTTGAAGACTGCTGCTGAAGCTTAGTGCTAGGCTCAACCTCCATGCTGACACAATCCTCCTCCTCCTCCTCCACTTCCTGTGTGATCGGTGTGCCCGCAGGAACACTGTCCGGATAAAGGGGGCCTTGAGAGGTAAGGAAGTCCTCCTCTTCCTCCCTCTGTTCTCCCTCAAGTGCCCTGTCCATTATTTCACACAGCGTGTGCTCCAACAGGTAGACAAGAGTGACAGTATCACTGATGCATGCACTGTCACTGCTCACCATCCTCGTGGCCTTTTCAAATGGTGACAGGACAGTGCATGCATCCTTGATCATGAGACACTGGCGTGGTGAAAAAAAGCCAAGCTCCCCTGACCCTGTCCTGGTGCCATAGTCGCACAGGTACTCATTAATGGCCCTCTGCTGCGTGTGCAGCCGCTGCAGCATGGCCAACATTGAGTTCCATCTGGTGGGCATGTCACAGATTAAGGCGGTTCTTGGGCAGGTTGTATTCCTTTTGGAGGTCAGCCAGCTGAGCACTGGCATTATATGACCGGCGGAAATGCACACAGACTTTCCTGGTCTGCCTCAAGAGATCCTGAATGCCTGGGTACCTGCGCAAGAACCGCTGCACCACCAATTTAAGGATGTGAGCCACACAGGGAACTAGGGTAAAGTGTCCCCGTTGGAGGGTAGAGAGGAGGTTGGAGCCATTGTCGCAATCCCCCATTCCTGCCTGAAGCTGGCATGGTGTCAACCACCTCAGAACTTGCCCCTTCAGAGCTGACAGAATCTCTGCCCCAGTGTGGCTTCTACATGCCGGTAGAGAGCCGGAATCGCCTTGAAACCGTGAAAAAAAGCGTTTGGGAACCTGCTGGTTGGGAAACTGACGTAGAGTCAGTGACCTCATCATCCCCTCCCTCCTCATCACTGGAGAAAACCTGGCAGTATGCTGCAGCTGGGGGAACATGACTGCCAGTTTGTTGTGTTTCTTGGGCACCCCCTCTCTCTGGGCTCATGTTGCTGCCTTCCTCAATCTGAGTACCATCATCGGAGCCTTCAAAACACTACACACCCTCCTGCAGCATGTACCCAACACTGTGGTCGGGTGACTGCAGTGAGATCTAGCTGCACAGGATACAGTACTGAATATACTGCAGCTAACTGAATCAACTGCCTACCTGTAGTATATTAGGAAGAGAACAACAGGAACGGTCTGCAGTAAGATCTGGCTGCACAGGATACAGTACTCAATATATACTGCAGCTAACTAAATCAACTGCCTGCCTGTAGTATATTAAGAAGAGAACAACAGGAATGGTCTGCAGTGAGATCTAGCTGCACAAGGTACAGTACTGAATATACTGCAGCTAACTGAATCAACTGCCTGCCTGTAGTATATTAGAAAGAGAACAAAAGGAACGGTCTGCAGCGAGATCTAGCTGCACAGGATACATTACTGAATATACTGCAGCTAACTGAATCAACTGCTTGCCTGTAGTATATTAGGAACAGAACAACAGGAACGGCCAATGCCTGCCTGTGGTATATTAGGAACAGAACAACAGGAATGGTCTGCAGCGAGATCTAGCTGCACAGGATACAGTACTGAATATACTGCATCTAACTGAATGAACTGCCTGCCTGTAGTATATTAGGAACAGAACAACAGGAATGGTCTGCAGTGAGATCTAGCTGCACAGAATACTGTACTGAATATACTGCAGCTCTCTCTCTATAATGCCAGCAACACACTACACAGGGTCGACGTGCAGGCGGCCTTATATAGTGTGGAGAGTGTACTTAACCCCAGAGCCATAATTGGCCAAAGGCACCCTGCCTTTGGCCAATTATGGCTCTGTTTGCTTACGGCGCTGTGATTGGCCAAAGCATGTGGGTCATAGTGCATGCTTGGCCAATCATCAGCCAGCAAACCACTGTGATGATGCAGTGCATTATGGGCTGTGACGCGCCTCTTGAATTTGGCCTGAACGGCACATAATGTTCGATCTTCAACAAACAATCGAACAGCCAATGTTCGAGATGAACTTAACGTTCGACTCAAACTCGAAGCTCATCCCCAGTGGTCACCAATGTCTTTTACATTCTGTGGTAGTCACCAATGTGCTTTACAGTCTATGGTGGTAAACAATGAGCTCTACATTCTATGGTAGTAGCCAACGAGCTCTACATTCTATGGTGGTAACCAATGAGCTCTACATTTTATGGTGGTAATCAATGAGCTCGACATTCTATGGTGGTCATTAATCAGTTCCTGGTTGTATGGTAGTCATCAGTGGTCTATGGATTAGACCTATTGATGGATTTTATGGGTCACTGCTGAATTTTTATGGGAACCTCAGTAGGGTCTGCAGTGTATATTGGCCACCAATGATCTCTGCAATGTGTAGTAGTACCCATCAGCTTTCCATTGCATGGTGATTACTGTCCCAAATGAAAAAGTTGTTTGATGGTCACTGGTGGGATTTGGATTACATTCTGGTCATCTGTCAGTTTTGTTCTCTTTAGGTCAACAGGGTTGTACTCTTTAACAGTCATGAGTAGACTCTACATAATTTAATAATTACCATTGTTTGCAGTCTGTCTTGGATGTCTCTGTGGTCTGTACAGCCATCACGTAGTCTGTATTCTCTGCTGGTCTCCATATGGCTTATAGGACATGAGTGAAATGTGCATTACACAATAGTTACAAAGTCAGTTGCATTTATTTTGGCTGTATCTTATACTGTACATGCTGCATGTATAGTATATTATCCATGTCTGTTAACTTTGTGTCTATTTTTCCTCCTAAATATAACACTTCTGTGCGGAATTGGCTTTGAGATACTATGGGGTGTCTATTGAGGAGAAGAGGACAGCAAGACATTCCAGGAGGGGATAAATACTCTTTTTTTTACATACCGTATTTATCAGTGTATAACAGGAGTCGGCGTATAACACGCACCCCAAGTTTAGGAGGGACTTTAAAAGAAAAAACTTTTATGCCGCGTACACACGACCGGACTTTTCGTCATCAAAGGTCCGACGGAACGATTCAGGCAGACCATTCGATCGCGTGTGGGCTGCAGCGGACTTTTGATTTGCAAAAATCCATCAGACTTTAGAAATGGAACGTTTCAAATTTTTCCGCCGGACCCAGTTCCTACCGAGAAATCCGTTCGTGTGTATGCTAGTCCGACGGACAAAAACCGACACGAGGGCAGCTATTGGCTACTGGCTATGAACTTTCACGTTCGAATCCGTCGGACTTTGGTGTGCTTGTGTGTGGCCAAGTCCGTTCATTCGGAAAGTCCGTCAGAACTCTGTCAGAACTCCGCCGAAAGTCCGTCGGACCTAGTCCCTCGAAAAGTCCGGTCGTGTGTACGCGGCATTAGGATGGAAGTTTAAGGAGAAAAACTTACATTTAACTGCCCATTAATACAGCCTTGTCAGTGTCATTTGCAGCCTTGCATTGTAACCTTGTCAGTCATTCGCAGCCTTCCATTGCAGCCTTGTCAGTCATTCGCAGGCTTGCATTGCAGCCTTGTCAGTCATTTGCAGACTTGCATTGCAGCCTTGCCAGTCATTTGCAGCCTTATCAGTGTCTTTGCCGTTTAAAAATGGCGCCACCGAGATACAGAGCGGGTGTACTGAGTATCTCGACAGCGATCGGTAGCGATCGGTAGCTCTCGTCCATTCTCGGCTATTTTCGGCCACACTCGGCCGTTCTCGGCTATTTTCGGCCACAATCGGGCGAAATCGAGAACGGCCGAAAATTGCCGAAAGCCGCCAAGAACGGCAGAGAAGCTTAGAAATGGCGGGGGATCGGTGTATAACATGCACTCACAATTTTCTCCTGATTTTAAGAGGAAAAAGTGCATGTTATACGCCGATAAATACAGTACTTATAATAAATATTTAATTTAAATCACTTAAAGTGAATCTGTAGCCATATTTCTTATGCGTATCATAAGAACAACACAGAGACAGTGACTGATATTTCATGTTTTTATTATCATATTCTCTTTTTTTGGTTTCTTTATTCCCCTGAGCACCACAATCCAGCGTTTCACCGTATCTGCTGGATTCATGAAAAAGTTTTAGGCAGACAAAGGAAATTGGAAGCGATGAGCCACACTTCAGGTTCTCGTGGTAAGACTGGATCTGATACTGGTCACAGCAAACATAGGGAAGAATTCCCAGAACAATAACCACCTTATCTGGCAAACTATTTTAAAGTGAACCTGTTGTTTCAACTGGCATCTTTTCATCTAAGCCAACCAGTCTTGAAAAATAAGCATCATAAATTGCCTGCTGGTGCCACTACATCTACTCAAAGTTCCCTTTATGCATTTGAGGGGGACATGGAATCCTTAACTGTACTCAGAGCTTAAGGGTTTAACCAATGCTAACACCTTAGCAGATGGGCAAGAGCTTGGGGGACTGGCAAAGATTTTTGTCAAGGATTTCTGGAAGTATGTTACAGGAGGTCCAGGACTTCTTTGGTAAGAAGCATCCTGTGAAGGCTGGTCTTAGTTAAAGTGATTCTAAAGGCTAAACATTTTTTACCCTAATGCATTCCTTGCATTAAGGTAAAAAAAAAATGTTTAGGTATCAGTATTGGCCCAGCACCTGTCCCTTTTACTTACCTGAGCCCTCATTTGATCCAGTTCTGTGCATGTCTGCAGCTCCTCTCTCCCCTCACTGGCTTTGCTGGGGCACTGGGAACCACTGGCTGCTGCTGCTGTCAATCAAAGCCAGTGAGTGGGGCTCAGGAGCAAGCACGCACAAGTGCCCAATGGGACAGAGCAGGTGAGTATAGACATGTTTGTTATTTTCTTTCTTCCTTTATAATCACTTTAGATATGAGTGACAAAATAACTGGTTCACTTTAAAGTGGCTGCTGCCTTGGTCGCTTCTATGCAACTGCCAGAAGAAACTTTACTTATGTGGTTAAGATATGTAGGGCCGCCATTTGCAATTATTACATTACTAAATGAGAAACCTCAGTTTTAGGTGAATTCTGTGGGACTATATTAACAACTGGCTTCATCATTAACTCAGCTCACAGTTTGTCTCACTATCTCCTTTAGATTCTAAATTTAATTCACAGTACAAAGACGTGAGACTCCCCTGCGTGGCTTGTTAAGAGATGCAGAAGCTGGGTAGTCCATGGAGGTCATGGTCCATGGACTACCCAGTCCATGGTAGTCATGAGCAACACAAGAATCCCAATGGAGGATTCAATATACAAGCCCCTTGTGAAGACGGAAATGGACTTTCTGTGGACACACCAGCTGAATGTCTGATCAAGTAACTTATCACTCTACATTTATTTCATAGAAAATATGAGTAAAAATTGGACAACTCCACTGGAAAACAGTCTCGGTGTTGCCACAATTCTGCTTAACCATGGCATTCTTTGTACCCAGAGAATAACAAAAGCCAATTCCTGGCCCCGTTCAGTACTCCTGACCCTTGTACCAAATTAGTCAAGCGAGTCTATTGGTGTCAGGCAGAACATTGGCTTGGTCCACAAAATTGTTTTTTCCACTAAACTTTGGCAATTCCGTTTTGAATATTGGTGTCTGAGAGTTAGACCAAACAGCAGGAAGTATTTCAGTGGGAACCTGAAATGTAGCTCAGTAAGCATAATAAAGGTGGTAAGGGTTAAGGGAACTACATTCTACAAGAAAAACATTGCAAAAGAAAAAACAGCATAAGTGAAGTATAAAACAAAAAAACCAACAAAAAAAAAACCATACAAATGATAATTACATCATTCACAACTCTTCCCCCACAACCTTGTCTTGGAACAACGCCGTTTCAAGTTACAGTGAAATGTGTTCAGGGTTGATCTTTGGTATAACAGCTGAAAAACAGATTCTTCATTCCAGTAACCAAAAAAAGTTTTTTGTTTTTTTTTGCAGCCATAAACCAGGCACAAAACAAAAAAAAGGGCTTGTCCTTGAATGTCCTTGTTTCCAGCATGTGAAGGTCCATTAAGGGAGAACTAGAGGTACCATGGCTGGAGTTTCGGCACAGGCTCCATCATAGATACATATCGGCTCATTCAAGCAAAGTAAAGAACTAGTCCGCTAGGGAGCCGTCAGAGCCTGTCCAAAGGATATCACAAACCACTCAAATGAGGCTTTCCAGAGCAAGAATCATTATGGATGAGTTAACACCTTCAGGAGAGAAATAATAACATATTGTCCTCTATGCTTTCCTGTCCCACCACATGTCTTCTGGTAACCAGAACCCACATCGGGTGCAATCACCAAACCTGCCACAAGTCTGGAGGAGGAAAGCAAGGAGAGACATGTCACATCAGGAATGGTCACTGCTGATCCTGGTCACCAGCAATATATATATTATATATATATAATGGTGCCGTGCTTCAGGAGTTCATAATGGCTCAACATTATTCTGGGTGTCTTGGCCATGAGAAGGGTTGATGTCTTTCTTGTTAAGCTATTCAGAAAGTTACCCACAAACACATGTTGACAAGTATCACTTTGTCCACAAGTTCCTCTAGATCACATGTGTCAAACACAAGGCCTTCTGGCAAAATCTGGCTCCCCATGCCATTTTATATGGCCCTCGCAACCAGGGATTTTTTCAGCTGGAACCCTGCACACCCCTAAATCCTGCACCCTGTATAAAGGGCAATCTTCAAACCTGCACTCTATGCATATCACACCCCTGAAGCTGCACTCTGTACATAAAGCATCCCTACACTTCACACATACCACACTCCTGGTATTTTTTTGCCCCTTTAAGATCCTCCCATTGTTAGTGCAATGTGGCCACATCCACCAATCAATGCAGTTTGGCGGGGGGGGGGGGGGGGGCATGGTTGCATTCCTGCAACTATTCTGAGAAAAATATAGTCTTACAGATACATCTTACCCTTTGAGGGCAACCATAATTCTGATGTAGTGCACAATGAACTTGAGTTTGACATTCCTGCTCTAGATCCTAAATTTGGTTAGCATTTAAAGTGTATTATGGGTGTGCTAAACTTGACTATGCAGGCCTGTTATGTTCCCCGGTAGCTTTCAACCAACATTCAGTAAGATAATTCTGCATTACAGTATTTATGCAGTTGGTCAGTCTGGGTCTACCAAGACAGGCAGAGCAGCCAAGGAGGCAAATAAGGTGAAACTTCAGTCTGTTTTAAATAGAGTGGGGAGGGATGAGATCCTTTCTCTCCTTTGTTAGGTTTTGAATGTTTGGAGGGTACAGAAGTAGTATGGGGAGCTGGCATGTTTACTTTTATGATTACATCATTTGGAACTCAGGTCTGGTATAAGTGAAGGAATTTGTCGTAGGCAGCTCTCTGGGGGAGTAATGGCCATGGGTGGGCATATATCTCAAATCAACTTATGTAGAATGCACCAGAAGCCTTTGGTTGAGTCCAGAATTTGTATTTGTTAAGGTCACACTTGGTTTGAACCAACACATTTTTGGGTTCAAAGGGTCCCTCTTTCTCAGGATTTGGCACACCACCATCTTCTCATCTGATGTCATCAGGGTGCTGGCTGGCTCTTTGAGCTCGTTCCCCGATGATGTGCCTACATAGTAGGGCAGAGAGTTCCCAGCACATGTGCAGTGTGGCACAGGTTGCCCCAAAAACCTTCTGGGATGTGTGACATTGAGATCCCAGGAGGCTCCAGGCAGGGGGTGATATAAATTTTGCCTAGTCAAGAAAGTAAGAAGTGCAGGACTGTGTCCCGCAAAAATGCCATTGAACCCCCCAAAAAAAATTCACTATCACATTGTATAATGGGAAGTGTGGGTGTGTGGGGGGAAGTGGTGGAAAAGGAGATTTACGCCAGAGTAATGTAGAGCCATTTTTACTCTATAATGTAACAAAGCTACCATCTTTCCCATAGTATAACAATATATTATATATATATATAGTTTGTTATAAATATATAAGAATGAGGTAGACATGATGAGAATTTTCCCTTCTTTGGTATCTGATACAAATGATATGGAGCCGAAAGAGGAGCAAACAGCGGCTATCACATTAGGTCCGGTCCGGCTGAGGTCTGTCGGTCTGTGCTCAATGAGGACAATATTGGAAGAGTTTGATCAATGAAGGGGTTACATCTGTTTGTGCACAGCGTGTTCTGCAAAGGACAACGCTGGTCATCAATTATCAGAGCATAATAGCCATGGCACTGGGTAATTATGTCAGCAAGGCATTCTCATGAATACATCATTCTCATTGCTCTCATATAATATTGAATAATACCATTCCCTAGAAAAATCCTAAACACACAATTGAGGATGGGGAGAGTATCACAGCATTCTACATAATAGTGGGGGGAAACCTGGTCTGCTTATTCTAGCTTGGTCATAATGGTGTAACTTTATCAAATCAGGTGCAGTATGAACCAGGCGCCAATTTGCAGTAAACAACAGAAACATTTATCAATTTATACAGAAGTTCTACACAATTTCCTTTCATTTCTGGCTGCTACTGATCATAGGCCTCAAATTTGTCTACACTTCTTCCTCTAAATAGGGCACATCTTAGCTCTATGGTAAATGTGAACCCTGACTGAATCATTTACCTTTTGTCTACTGTGAACTGTACATCATACCAATTGCCTTTTTTGTGACACCTGTGGACTGTGCCTGTGTAATGTGTGTTAAACATTTTAGTTCCCGAGATACATTTACCCTACTCACAATTCACCTCAGACTCAACCAGTGCAGTTCTGCAAAGGACCTAACCCACTTACTAAAGTTGTCAACCCAAACCATGCTTCTAATTATGCAGACCTCCTACTCATACCCCCAGGTCCCCATAATGAACGCCTTATTGAGTTATTGCTCATGCACAGGATGACACTTAGATTCCGGGGCAATGGCCCAGGACACAGCATCAATGGGGCTTAAGTCTGGCAAATCTGGGACAATTGGCATCTATGAAACAGCCACTTGTCAAACAAAATTTTGGCACTGTCTGGTAACTTCCCCATATGTGTGTACCTTTAAACCCTACTCCAAACAAAATTAATTCTTAAGTTTTAAATAGCACAGGAAAGGGTTGGAACCCATGGCCAAATTGTATCAGTGTCTGTTGCCTCATTGGTGAGATTTCTCCAGTTGGGAATTAGGCATCAAAAAAGTAAGTTATGTTCTGTTGAGTCCAATGAGATTTGAAAATTATAGTCACATGGCTGAAACAAAGATGTCTTAGGCTAGTGGTACAGCTTCATGAATTGACCTATTATTACCTTTTTCTTTTTGTGGGCAAAAACTTCACAAAGGTGAAAAAGATGAGAAATGGCCAACAGGCTAACAACATAACATAACAGAATACACGGGGAGGCTCCTTGTATGTTACATATGAGTCTACTTCATTGACTGTTAGATACTGAGTTCTTTTGGATTGGTTAGGGATTTCTTTACCTTCCTTTGGATGTAAATATTAAATTCTGTGATATAAAATTCAAGCTGGGAACCAACTGTATCATTAAGGACTGGACATGGTCATCCTATTCAGAAGCGATGCCAGTAATAGTCAGAAGCTGATCCCCGGTACGGTCCTTCGTTATAGATGGTCAGAGGTTGGTTGGCTATTACAGATATACATCTTACTAGCTTTGGAAATGACCATGCTTCTTCTGATACTATGTATACTGTATATCTATCGTTTTTTACCCAACTACCATGGTCATATTTTATATCTTACAATAATTTTCAATTCTTGAAGAGTTCGGACATGTATGGATAAAAAAGAAAATGATAATGAAATGCAAATGTAAGAAGTGTTGTACTCACTTCTCAATTAATGTCTAGTACTTGTACAATTGTGTACAAGCTAAATTGAGGACTCAGTGTCACCCCCCCCCCCCCCCCCCACCAAGTGCTGCCTTAGGCATTTGCCTCATTGGTGGCATACCCCTAGTTACAAGTGCCCTCAAGTATATTTTCTTACCTTTGCCTTTTTGAAAACCTTAATATAACTTAAGTAGCACAATGACCAGCCTATGAACATTCAAATAGTTACATATTCTTAACAATCAGTCTGTAAGCTTTTAAATAAGCCCTCACTGACCTCTGTAGTTACAGCTACTGTGGAGCAACACATCCTCAAAATTCATAATGCGTAAGTACTCAGGTCGTTCAAGTTGGATATCAGCACTTTGTACTTTCTCCTCAACCTGTGTACCTTCTTAGTATATGCATTAAAGACACTAGTCCTCCCACTGACACCAATGATGGAGCATTATTCCTCCCACTGATACCAATGATGGGGCATCGCTTCCTCCCACTGATGCCATTGATGGGGCCCCCGTTTCTTCCCACTGACACCATCGATGGGGCATTTTATATTTACACAGGACAAAGTCTGGCCCCCCCTAAAGTCTGAAGAACAGTAATCTGGCCTTTGTTTAGAAAGTTTGGAGACCTCTGCTCTAGGGGGGAAAAAAAAAGAAAGGCTGCATGACAGATTAGAAGTCAAGCTGACTGCCGAGAGGGGGGAGTAAGCTACAGAGAGAAAGAGAAATTAACATTAGAAAGCTTCAAAGTTTGAGAATGAATTGTTCCACAGTGCCTGTAGCTACAGAGGTAAGCAAAGGTTTGTTTTAAAGTTATTTTACTGAATATTGATAATATGTACATATTTGAATTGTCCATAGCTTGACCACAGTTGTGCTTGTGATAAGAGCTGGAATGGATCTTGATTCTTGCAGACCTGTTAAACGATCCCTAATTCCTGTGCGTGGCCCTTATAAATAGTAAATTTAGCACACAACAACTGATAAAATATTTAACAAAGGAAACACTGCCTCTCTACACTGCTTGAGAGGACAGCTGAGGGTTCTAGAACTTTGTAGAAGGAGCCACCAAAATGTCTGATATGAAAACTGTCTAGGTGGCCCTTCAACAACTATTCGTGGAACTGCAGAACGAAAGGGAGATTCTGATTGAAGGAACAGGCCAACGAAGACAGCTCTTCTTTCAGAAGCTTCGATGAATAAGGCCCCTGCCTCTGTCTACAGCCCTTGCTCTTGGCTACTTTGTTGAATCTGAGGTATGTGTGATAGTCTCGTGTTTCTGCACGAAGGCTGGCACGGTTCTTTGGTTATCTCCAGCTGTTCTTGGTACTTTACAATGCCATCCTAACCAATGTCTCTACATGTAACCCATTGGAGGACCATTTGTGGCGCAGAAGTCGCTGCTGAAAAGACGACACTTTTTTTTGCAAACACAGAAATAAAGTTTTAAAAAAAGCAACACTTATCTATTCTACTAGATATGTTAGGGTTGAATAAATTAACTCAATTATCTCTTTGGTAAAGCTATGGTTGATGAGTTATTTTCAATGTTTGATTGCTGGACGTGACCTGTGGTGATAGAGATGTCTCAAGCCCTCTGAGCCCTGGGAAATGGTTGGTGTAGATGAGGGTTGGGTTCTACACTACAGAGGTAAGAGCCCCTCGGTGTCCTCCAGGTAGGTCTATTAGAGGTAGGGTGGTCGGAACGGAGATGAGATTGTCAGCAGTGTATTCTTCTGGTGGTTTTGCATACTGAGCTTTTGCCATGTAGCAGGACAAAGCTCAGGAGGTTGGTGGCCCCGGCAGAGGTCAGGACTGAAGAAAGTTCAATGAGACTCCTCACAAAGTCATAAAATAATGCCACTTTTTTGTTTTTTTTCTCTGTATATCCTCCTTTCCTTAATTCTGGTTGGTCCTACCAACCTCAGAGAAAGCCCACCCTACCCAAGTGTGGATGCGAGATGCAGGTTAAAGGGGTACTGGAAGTGGATGGACATCACGTAGGCTCACGGGGAAGAACTAGGTGGAGTGTGTCCTTGTGAGGAAGAGGAGAGTGGGGGCATCTGCTGTGCTGTCGTCGGACTGGAGCGGCCGTTGTTGTTTGAGCTTGTGCTGGACCCTGGTGGAGCCCCGGCTCTGCGGGCAAATAGCACACCTAGGAGGGGAAAAAGAGAAGAATGGGTCAACTGTTTTCTTTTAATATTCTACATGACTTTTGACAGGTAAAATGTATCTAAAGCCTGGGATTTTTTTTTTGGTCTGGAGTGTGGAAAGGTTAGAACTCCAGCTCCAGGAAATCCAAAATGATACAATTGTCACCAGAACAGGGGCTATATTTCCCAATGGAATCCAGAACAAACCACTTAGATCAATGGTCTCCAAACTGCACCCCTGGGGCTGGAAGTGGCCCTTTGTTTTTCTTTATCCGGACACTGTTCCTTTCACTGACACCAACAATGGGTGATAATTTCTGCCACTGACACTAACAACGGGGCACTATTCCTTCCATTGACGCCAATGATGGGGCACTATTCCTCCCACTGACACCAATGATGAGGCACTATTCCTCCCACTGACACCAATGAAGAGGCACTATTCCTTCCACTGGCATCAATGACGGGGCACTATTTCTTCCACTGACACCAATGGCTGGGCACTATTGATCTTTTATTGAAAATAATCAAGCAATCAATTTTATACAAAAGTAAAAAACAAAATCATAGTACAATACTTCAAACAGAAATCAAAGGAATACACATCCATGTTCAGAATATATACATAGTCCACTACAAAATATATATATATATATATATATATATATATATATATATATATATATATATATATATATATTTTTTTTTTTTTTTTTTTTTTTTGATGTAAAGCAGCAGAGAGGGCCTAAGAGGCACAAGCCATCACCTATGTATGCACCCATTTATCAAAATGTAATCATAAATTAAAAAATCTAGGGTGATATGAGACAGACAGCCATACCCGGAAAAGAGACTCCTAGCAGTCATGCAGACTTGAAACCCTTCCACGCCTTCAACCAAGCCCCTTGACTCCGCTTATCTCTCTCTGAATCTTCCTCACCTCATGCAAAATGTCATACACCACCACCTGAACAGGAAGGATTTTATGCTGAATGTTGACCTGGCACTGTGAGTTCCAGGTGAAATAACAGACTACTAGGCTAACTAAAAAAAGTGTATCCAAACAAAAAACCCCACCAGTATTGAATGCTCTTACCCAAACTGGAGGAGAAAGGAAGACAGAGGGCCCGCCCCACCTGTTTGTACTCCTCTATGTTAAAAGGACAACGAAGCAGAAAATGGTCCATAGGATCCTGCTCACCTGCACACTCCTCCCAAGAACAGCTACGATCCATCTCACTGCGGAATTTCAAATTGCCCCGAACATAGAGCCTCCCATGGAAACACAACCAGGCCAGATCCCTAAATTTAAGGGGGACACCAAATTAATCAGTCTTAACCCTGCTCTTAAAAATTGGGCCCGGGCAATCCCTTAAGGCCAGTGTGTCATTAAAAACTTCGCTCAAGACTCGACTCATAAGGACTTTCCTTGAAACCGATTTGAGATCTTCAGCCAACAATGGCCACTGCCGCAGTTACTTCAGGCACGGAGCGACATAGGCTGGTAGCTGACCACGATGACCCCTGAGATTCTTCACTTGGCCATATTACCAATGTTAAACTTGAGAAATAGTGAAAAGAAAAGAACCATACCTAAGCCACCCTCCCTCCTGGATAGATAGGTGACATTCCTCTTGATGGGGTTCTGTCTGTTCCCCCACAGCATGTGTAAGAACACACTACTGACCCTAGCATAGAGAGACAAAGGCAAGATGCAGACAAAGCAGACATACAAGAAAATTGGAATTAGGTAAGTCTTAATCAGATCACCCATTTCCCTCAGA
This sequence comes from Lithobates pipiens, assembly GCF_037356315.1. Classification (NCBI taxonomy): domain Eukaryota; kingdom Metazoa; phylum Chordata; class Amphibia; order Anura; family Ranidae; genus Lithobates; species Lithobates pipiens. The sequence goes on along the minus strand of NW_027507764.1, from coordinate 22,826,533 downwards.
GATAACTTCCATCTCTTCCAGCTGACCGCCTTAGTATTGGCAAGTTACGGTCTGCCATCCTAGTTTTTGAGGCCATAATCGTCGGGTCCATATTCAATGCCTTGTATCTTAGATTTTAACTGGGGCACTGTAAAGGTGTTCGGGGGAGATCAAAACCCTCTTCTTCCTTTCCCATCCAGATAACTTCACTCTTTTCCTGACTGAATTCGTAATTAAATTTTGAGCCTATACTGTGATGTCAGAGTACTGAGATGTCAGAGAGACCACCTCCTCCACTGCATCGGTCCCAGTGACAATCACCAACACATCGTCCGCATAGGCAACAACCCTCAATGGTGGCTCACCCGGGCGGCTCACTGGTACCCCACACAACATGCTGCTCTCTAGCCTCCTGATGAAGGGGTCGATTGCAAACACATATAGCAGGAGACTCGGGGACAATCCTGGCAAACCCCAGAGCCAACCTGAAAGGACTGCCCAACCCAATCATTAACAGGAGGAAAGCTTTCTTATACAAGACAATCGACAAAACCAGCCGGCAGACCGTATTTACTGAGGAGCAACCACAGATACTCATGGTTAACATGATAAAAAGCCTTTGCCTGATCCAATGTCAGCAAATACTTTCCAGCCTGCAGCCCTGCACTGCTCCAAGGCCTCCCGGACAGCTAAAACCGCTGTGAAGGTGCTCCTACCGTGGACCGAACAGTGCTGATGGCGAGAAAGCAAAGACTCTGCTACTGACGAAAGGAGCCAGAAAAATATCTTTGCCAGTATCTTTCTATCGACATTGAAAAGGCTGATGGGGCACCAATTCTGAATCATTGAAGGATCTTTACCTTTTGAAAGAAGAGTGAAGCAGAGTGCCTCATGGAAGGGGAAAACACCCCTCAGCAAGGCAACTGTTAAAAACCTCTACCAAATATGGGGCCAGAATAGACTCTAAGGCTTTGTAAAACTCAGCCGTCAAGAAATCCGGTGACTTTTTGATGGAAAGCTGTTCAATTGCCTTCATCACCTCTTCAACTGTGATCTCCTTTGTCCAATTCATTGGGACATCTCCATCATTCATTTAGAACTGGAGTAGAGACCAAAAAGCTTTCCATCCTGTCACTGTCAAGCTTTTCCTCCCAGGAAGGTCAGTATAAATGGACATTACAACCTCCAGGATCCCTGACCTGTACTTTGTCAAGGAACCTGTATTATCCTTAAGGTTAATGACCGTTTTAACAGCTACACCTTGTTTGCAGTTCTGGTAAGGGTCAGGCGAGTGGTACTTCCCATAGTCCCTCTCCAGAACCAAAGAGGCATGCCGGTCATATTGACACTTCCTGAGAAGGAGTTTCACTTTGGGGATCTCCTCCTCTCGGGACAAGAATATCCAGCTTCCTCCATAAACGTTGGTAGGTCATGTATTTATTAAACCGTTTTCTATTGGCTAGGCCCCTGAAGAATCCAGCGATCCTCTTTTTGGACAGCTCCCACCAGTCAGCCTTGCTGCTACAAAAGTCCAGGATGGTCACCTGTGTCTGAAAGAATTCCTCAAAGGATTGTCTATTGTGTTATTTCTTGAGAAATGTCAAATTCAATCTCCAGATGCCCTCGCCCCTCTGAGGGGCATCTGAAGCTTTCTGGACCACAGATAGAATACAATGATCAGAGAACTCTACTGCCTGCACCACTGGGGGCGAGAAAGCAGAGGTCTCCTTCAAAACAACCTATCTATCCTACTCTGACTACTACTTTGATGAAAGATGAATCCGGTGTCATTCCGGAGGTGCTTATTGTGCACATCCACAAGACCAGCACAAAACGCTATCATATCCCAGCTTGTCCTTGAAATCCTTCCTGTCCTTGGGCCTAGTTACTGTATTAAAGTAATCTCCAAAGATCACTTTCCGGGGAGGTAAAAAGAAATGGCTTGATCCTTGTAAAAAGGCATTTCCTGTCCCACTTTGATGTGGCCCATAAACATTAATTCGGCGCAGGTCCTGCCCTCCCACAAGGACATCTAAGACCATACATCTTTCAATCTCCACCTCAAAAACCCGCTGGACAGTTACCCTGCTGGTTTTAAACAACACCACCATTCCGCCATATGGCTTGGCCGCAAGAGACCAGTAAGATGGACCATACCTACACTCTCTCTTGGCCATATGAATATCTGCCAAGGAGCTGAGCCTAGTTTCTTGCAAAAAAACAATTTCAGCATTTAATTGGCTGAACAAAAAGAAGGCCATAGAACGAGCTCCTACTGACTTAATGCTGGCGACATTTATTGGTACCACTTTTAACGGAGGGGGGAACCACCATTTGGGTTATTTGGTGGATTGCTTCTTAGCTTCCCTCTGCTGCTCATCACCAGAAGCCTCTCTCTTTCTTGAGGCCGCCTCCAACTCCATTTCTGAATCTGAACTTTTCTCAGAAGAAGCCCCAGATGAGGAAATATCTCATTTGGAGGCCCTATGACGATTGGAGAAAGGCACTGGAGCTTCCTGTCCCCGTTCCGTCCTTACCGCCTGTCTCTTTCGCCTCCCAAACTTCCTTCTCTCCTCTAAGTACTGCAGGCCAGAGATGCTTTCATCTCTCGTGTTTTTCTTTGAAGTCTTCACAGAGGAAGAAGATGCACCCTTTTTAGTACTCGCTACCACTCCTGTTGGGGGGGACTTCCTTTAAGTCAGACTTAGGAGGGGAAGACTCATGGGGGGGATGACTGACTCGGGGGGCACAGACTTGGAACGTTCTGACACAAGAGAAGCGTGTAAAGTAGGCTGGGGGGACACAGAGACAGATACAGAAGGAATACTTACAGACACAGGAGGGGTGACCACAGGAATTGGGGAGGAATCCTGACTAGGACCAGGGTAGTCGGTCACCGCAGAGGAGGATGGTACACCAGGGCCTCACCCTCCAACCTAGAATCACCGCAATACCTTTATCCTCGATCCTGCGCAAAAGCTGCGGCAGAATCTTGAGAGGAGGAGATCCGACTATACCGGCTCCACGTGGCCACAAGAGCATCTACAGTATCCACCAGAGGAGCACGTGACTTTGCCAGAAATCTCAGTACCTTTCCGTTAAGTCAGGACACCAACAGGTCTACCTCGGGAGTGCCCCATTGGAGACATATCCAACGAAACATGTCCTGGTGAAGGGACCATACCATAGACCAACACTACCCGACTGAGGCAGCCGCCTGCCGTTTTTCCACTCATACCATGCATACGGCGGAGAGGGCCGGAACAAGGCATTCTGCCCACCGGACAACACACTCTTCGTTCTGACCTTGGTGAATGACCTAGACCCCCGCCGTGGCATCGTCTGACTGGATCCATACCCGGAGTCCCCAAAGTCAACCTCTTCGATCCATACATATTCTGATTGCTCAAAGTCCCAGGATATCGATTGGCAGTCCGGATTTCTCCAGCGTCCAATAACCCTGAGTAGAACACAGTCCCAGGACACCACCCTACCCAGACAGACTGGCATTGGTGGTGACCACTGTCCAATACAAGGGGAGAAAGGATGTGCCCTGACAAAATCCCAGAGACAAAGCTATCAGACCAGGGACCCCCAGTTTTCAGTTCCCAGCCGAATCTGATAGCCCAGAGACCTCTGGCACTTTATGCTAGGATCTCACTTGAAAGAAGCTTGTATGGAACTGCGCAAATGGAACCGACTCAAAAGGTAGATACCATCAGGCCCAATACCCACCTGCAGGACCGCAGGGAGGCCCACCTGCTAAACAGTTAGAGGTGGTATAGAAGCCAACTGAAAACTGAGGTCTGTATAGCAAGCTATGTCGTCCCTCAGGGTAGCCGAGGGCTCTGCCCGCAGAAGAAGATCATCCAAGCAGCCCAGGACCGCAAACCCCCGGTTACGTAACCACAGCAGAACTGGGGACAACACCTTTATGAGTACGCAAGAGGTGAAGGCGAGACCAAAAGTCAACACCGCAAGCTGAAAATGCTCTTTTCCCACGGTAAAATTGAGGTAGTGTTGGTGTTGGGCACATATTGAAGTGCGTAAATAAGCATCCTCGATGTCGACAGAAGCCAATGGCTGGACATTATTTCTTCCACTGGCACCAATGACTGGGCACTATTCCATCCACTGGCACCAATGATGAGGCACTATTCCTTCCACTGGCACCAATGATGAGGCACTATTGCTTCCACTGACACCAATAATGAGGCACTATTACTTCCACTGACACCAATGATGAGGCACTATTCCTTCCACTGACACCAATGACAAAGCACTATTTCTTCCATTAACAACAATGATGGGGCATTGTTCCTTTCACTGACAACAATGATGGGGCACTATTCCTATGCAGCATTCTCTTACAGTCTCCTCTATTAAACAGTCTCCAATACTGAAGCAGCCGATTACAGTCTTCTATAACCAGGAAGCAGTCACATCTAGGTAAGAAGCAATTTCTAGTAGCCACCTGTAACTATGAAGCAGTCTATAACAGTGAACCTGACTTTAACAATTTTCTCTAACTTTTAAGCAGTGTCTTGTGACTATGAAGAAGGCTCTCACAGCCTCTTCTAGCTATAAACCAGGTTCTGGTAGTGGCCTGTAACTTTGAGGCAGACTCTTATGCCCTTGTACACACGGTCGGACATTCTGACAACCAAATCCGTTGGATTTTGTCCGAAACTGTTGCATACACACGGTTGGACAAAGTTGTCTGAAAATCCGATTGTACATAACACAATGACGTTATTTCGTTACGACGGGACTACGTTCAGGCTAGTAGCCAATAGCTTTGGTCTAGGAATTTTATCTGAGCATGCCTGGCACTTTGTCCGTCGGAGTAGGCTACACATGATCGGAGTATGTCCGATCGGAGCATTTTGTCGGAAAATTTTACGAACAAGTTGGAAAACTTGGTCCGTCATATACTCTGACGGAAACAGTCCGATGGAGACCACACACAGTCGGATTATCCGACAAAACGGTCCAATAGGACACATTCCGTCGGAATCTCCGACCGTGTGTACAAGGGCTAACAGCCTTCTCTATCTGTAAAGCAGTCTGTAGTAGTTGCCCAAGGCAGTCCCTTGTAACTAGTTGATCCGGGGAAAATCCGATTGCCTCTCTGGGTTTTTTTTGCCTTCCTCTGGATCAACTGTGGGTATCGAATTGGGTATATGGGATTGTATGATATTATTATTTTTTTTATTTTTATTTTTTGTGGTTGAACTAGATGGACTTGTGTCTTTTTTCAACCTGACTAACTATGTAACTATGAATCAGTTTCTAACAGTCTTCTCTAACTATGAAGCAGTCTCTTGTTACTATGGCTCAGTTTCTAACAGTCTTCTCCAAATATGAAACAGTCTCTAACAGTCTTCTCTAACTATAAAACAGTCTCTATCAGTCTTCTCTAAGGCCGCGTACACACGGGCAGACTGTCTGTCCAACTTAGTCCGCTGAAACACATTTCAGCGGACAGTCCGCTCGTGTGTGGGCTTCAGCGGACTTTTTCAGCGGACAGTCTGGCGGACTAAGTCTTTCGGGAATTTCCGTAATATTGTCCGTCCAACTTTGGTTTCAGCGGACAGTCCGCTCGTGAGTAGGCAAGTTGGACGGACTAAGTATGGCGCATGCTCAGAAAGGATTTACACGGCGAAAAGTTGCATTGCTGTGTATTGGACGTCCTATTTCTAGTCCCGTCGTACGTGCTGTACACCTCATCGCGCAAGCTTTCAACGGACTGTCTGTTCATCGTGTGTGGTCAAGTCCGTTCATTCAAAAGTAGGACGGACTGTCCGTCGGATTGTCTGACGGACTTCGTTGGCCAGACAGTCCGCCCGTGTGTACGCGGCTTAACTCTGAAGCAGTCTCTTGTACCTATGAATCAGTTTCTAATGCCGCGTACACACGAGCGGACTTTTCGACGGACTTTCGGCGGAGTTCCGGTCTTACTTTCCGAATGAACGGACTTGGCCACGCACAATCACACCAAAGTCCGACGGATTTGAACGTGATGACGTACGACCGGACTAGAATAAGGAAGTTCATAGCCAGTAGCCAATAGCTGCCCTAGCGTTGGTTTTCATTCGTTGGACTAGAATACACACGAGCGGATTTCTCCATAGGAACTGGGTCCGGCGGAGTTCCGCCGAAAAAAAAAAATTTGAAACATGTTCTATTTCTAAAGTCCATCAGATTTTTGGACAGCAGAGGTCCGATGGAGCCCACACACGATCGAACTGTCCGACGGATTCGCTCTGTCGGACCTCTGCTGTCGAAAAGTCCAGTCGTGTGTACGCGGCATTACAGTCTTCTCTAACTATGAAACAGTGTCTAGCAGTCTTTTGTAACCAGGAGGCAGCCTCTTGTCATAATGAAGCAGTTATTAGCAGTCTCCTGTATCTACAGAGCAGTTTCTACTATATGCAGCAGTCTCCTGTAACTTGAGCACAGTTTTTATTAGTCTTTTGTAACGTGGTACCCATCTCTTTCATCGTTGCTTTTTCCATGGTGTCATGGTGGCTTCATGTAACGTGACCACTCTCTGATCACATGGCAGCTCTCTTGTAACATGGAGCATGGGTTGCAAGTGCAAGCTCTGCAGGTGAATTGTGGGGGATGGGTGTGAGTCATAGTTGGGGGGTCACAGAAGAAGACCTGAGTCAGAGCTCTGAGACGGGAGCAGGTCTTCGGGTAACAGAAGGTGACACCGGCCCCTGACACCAATAAGAAGTCCATGTTGTATGTGATGTCCTTACTGGAAGATTAATGCGTTTATTGGGTTCCTGGGCTCACAGCTGTCCTCTATATTACACACAGATGGTGATATATGGATGGACGGACGGTCACATGTCATCCCAGGAATGCAGATGAGTGCCAGCGTCCAATCCCACCAATCAGACAGCTGCGATCCAGCCAGATACATGAGAGGCCTGTAATTCTTTATAACGAGGGCTGAGATCACACCTCTATGTATAGAACTGTCACTTCGCATATTGGGTTCCTCATCTCACCCAGATCTATTTCATACCCTTGGCCCGTTCTAAGGAGGAACTCTACCTCTCTGGTCAGTATGATATTGCAGGACCAGTCAGTGAAATAGGACTCCTTGTGAGATACATTTATGTTCTATCTTGTCCTGTTAAGTCTACTTAGGATAGTTAGCAGTAGTCACATTCCAACTGACTTATTTTATACCGGGCCTTTCAACGCTCAACTTACTGGATATAGGTGGCTCTATGTGTGCCCCTGACATCATTAAAGGCCACCCATCACATTCAGGAGATGATCAGAGACTGCAGACATACTGCAGGAGATGGTCAGAGACTGCAGACATACTGCAGGAGATGGTAAGAGACTGCAGACATGCTACAGGAGATGATCAGAGACTGCAGACATACTGCAGGAGATGGCCAGAGACTCCGGACATAATACAGGAGATGGTCAGAGACTGCAGACATAGTACAGGAGACGGTCAGAGACTGCAGACACACTACAGGAGATAGTCAGAGACTGCAGACATACTACAGAAGATGGTCAGAGACTGCAGATATAGTACAGGAGATGGTCAGAGACTGCAGACATACTACAGGAGATGGTCATCGACTGCAGACATACTACAAGAGATGGTCAGAGACTGCAGACATACTACAAGAGATGGTCAGAGACTGCAGACATACTACAGGAGATGGTCATCGACTGCAGACATACTACAAGAGATGGTCAGAGACTGCAGACATACTACAAGAGATGGTCAGAGACTGCAGACATACTACAGGAGATGGTCAGAGACTGCAGACACACTACAGGAGATGGTCAGAGACTGCAGACATACTACAAGAGATGGTCAGAGACTGCAGACATACTACAGAAGATGGTCAGAGACTGCAGACACACTACAAGAGATGGTCAGAGACTGCAGACACACTACAAGAGATGGTCAGAGACTGCAGACATACTACAGAAGATGGTCAGAGACTGCAGACATATTACAGGAGATGGTCAGAGACTGCAGACATACTACCGGAGATGGTCAGAGACTGCAGACATACTACAGGAGATGATCAGAGACTGCAGACAGACTACAGGAGATGGTCAGAGACTGCAGACATACTACAGGAGATGGTCAGAGACTGCAGACATACTACAGGAGATGGTCAGAGACTGCAGACATAGTACAGGAGACAGTCAGAGACTGCAGCTTGCCAATTGTGCTGACTCCTGCCCTCAAGGTATGTGGGGCACTTTTTTTCCTAAGATAATCACTGATTGGCATATTTTTTTAATGTGCACACTGATGGACACATTTAGTTTTTGTCCATCAGATTGCCCCTTAACATAAAATGTGCCCACCAGCATGCTACTTAATTTATGTTAAGGGTCACGCTGATGGGCACATTTTATGTTAAGGGGCACTCTGATGAGCACATCTTCTAAACTGGTAACAGTTTGATGAAGACTTCTTTCTGTTCTGGCATGACTGTGCCAATGTGTACAAAGCCAGCTCCATGAAGACATGGTTTTACATGTTTAGCATGGAGGAACTTGAGTTTCCTGGCTTTACTTCTTCTATATATATATATATATATTTACAGTATCTCATAAAAGTAAGTACACCCCTCACATTTGTGTAAATATTTTCTTCTATCTTTTCATGTGACAACACTGAAGAAATGACACTTGTCTACAATGTAAAGTAGTGAGTGTACAGCTTGTATAACAGTGTAAATTTGCTGTCCCCTCAAAATAACTCAACACACAGCTAATAATGTCTAAACCGCTGACAACAAAAGTGAGTACTCACTATTGTGAGATACTGTGTATACACACACACAACTCACACAAAACATGTAATAAAACATGAACGGTGTCAGTAGAGCAGTGGGCATGTCAGTAGTTTTTTATTTTTATTATTAAATTTTTGTATTTTGTTTTAAAAATTTTTTTTTTTAGGGGGCTTTGGTAAAAAATCAGCAAGGGGAATCTGTACCGCACAGGGTGATTAAGGTGTGCCCAGGCACACTCAGCAAACCCTATGCACATGCCTAAGCGGAGACCGCTGATTGGCTGCTGGTTTTCCAGCAAGCTCCTTTGACAGAAGCCGGCCGTACGTTCAAGGACCCGCACACATGGGCCGAATGTCAGCCGATTTCTACTGCACCAGCTGATTTTGGACGATATTCTTCCTGGCTTTTCTTCCTGATTTTAGCCAATATAGATCTGCGCTGGGATTGGCCACAGCAATCAGCAGGTTCACAGCCAAAATCATTGGCTGTGAGCCTGCTGACAAACTTGTTCTGTGTCCAACCACAGCAGGAGAGGCAGGGGCGGACGTGTAAACCAGAAAGTTTGGCGTAATGTACGTGCCCAGGGGAGCCGCCAGCCAGCAGTAGAATTACCACTGGCCGGCCAGCAAGTGGTTAATAACATCCTTTTTTTTTTTCCCTACAACTTTGTCTGTGTACTTCCTTTTTCCTGCATATTATTTTTAGCGCTTTGTTTTTTTTTAATTTTTTTATTTTGCAACTTCCTGATTCGTCAGCTGTTGCTAAACTCTTGTTTTCCCAAATATGATCTTCAACAGCTTGCCGACTGTATAACTTACATATACAGCACCAAGGTGGCTCTTCTGCACAGGATCAGGTATCTAGTTCCTTCTCCTGCACTTCTGGGTCAGGGGCACGCATGCGCGCCACTAGCGACCGCCTCCCACTGTGATTATACACAGTGGCAGCTGATCTGCGGGTACTGCGGACTCAATGTCTGCTGGCACCCGCTGATCATTAGGCAGAGAGCCAGAACGGCGATTTGCCTATGTAAACAAGGCGGATCGCTGTTCTGTCAGTAGGGAAGGCACGGATCCTGTGTTCCTACAAAGTAGAGACATGGATCCATGCGTTCCCTTAGTACAAGCACCTCCCCCACAGTACACACAAACATAGGCTAGGCACAGTAAACCCTTTGATGGCCTTCTAATATTAACCCCTACCCAGCCAGTGTCATTAGTACAGTGGCAGTGCATATTCTTTTAGCGCTGATCACTGTATTAGTGTCACTGGTCTCCAAAAAGTGTCAAAAGTGGCAGTTAGGTGTCCAATTTACCGCAATATCGCAGTCCCGCTTTAAGTTGCTGATCGCCGCCATTACTAGCAAAAAAATTAAAAATTCCGTGTATGTATCCCATAGTTTGTAGACGCTATAACTTTTGTGCAAACCGATCAATATATGCTTGCATATTGGCCTAAATTGCTGAAGAAATTCGATTTTTTACATTTTTTATTATTGGATGTGTTTTATAGAAGAAAGTAAAAATTTATTTACCCACTCCGCTTGAGCACTTTCGTCATATACCGCTTACTTCCAGTCTGAATATAGATATATTAGATCTACTCTACCACATGCAACCACAAACTAGTCAGTACTCGTTTTGGTTGCTGACCAAGGATTGTTTACTGTTTATAGAGCAAAAATAAAAACTGCAGAGGTGATCAAATACCACCAAAAGGAAGCTCTATTTGTGGGGGAAAAAAGGACATCAATTTTATTTGGGTACCGAGTCGCAAAATTGAGGCAGTGCCGTATCGCAAAAAATGGTCTGGTCATGAAGGGGGGGGGGGGATAAATGTTCTGTAGTAGAGTAGAGTATACAATCTCTATGTGGAAAAGAAGAAATGTAGAAGATGAGGCGTATCATCCTCCCACCAGATATTAATTAGTTGCCGCCCGCCCACAGTCAAATGACGGCGGGTGGTGCCGCTCTCATTGATAAATGACAGGGGCCCAGAATGGCCGCTCTCGCGCACCTGCGGGGGCACACAGCGCAGCGATCGCGGCCGCGCCGTGTTGCTTAGACACATCGTGACCCCGATCTCTGTAAAGAGCCACGTCCATGGCTCTTTAACTATGTGATCAGCTGTGTCCAATCACAGCCGGTCACATGAAAACACGGAGATGGCAGTAATCGGAGCTCCTCGCCTCACACTGACAGTGTGTGGTGAGGAGAGCCGATCAGCGGCATCTCCTCACAGGAGACATCTAAACATGCAATCAGGGCACTGATCATCAGTGCCCTGATTACAATAGTGCCACAAATCAGTGCCAGCGATGAGTGTCCACCACTGCCAGCAATCAGTGCCCGCCGCTGCCCACAAGTGCCACCAATCAGTGGCCATTAGTGATGCCAGTCAGTGCTGGCTATCAGTTCCACCTATCAGTGCTGCCCATTAATGCCCATGACTGCTGCCCATCAATGCCCATCAGTGCCAACCATCAATGCCACCCATAAATGCCCATCATTACAGCCTATCATTGCCAATCAGTGCCACCTAACAGTGCTCACCAGTGCCACCTATCAGTGCCAATAAGTGCGTAATATTAGTGCTTCCTCATTAGTGCCCATAAGAGCCCCCTCATCAGTGCCCACTAGTTGAGCCTATCAGTGCCACCTCATCAGCACACAACAGTGAAGGAGAAAAATTACTTAAAGCGGGATTCCACCCTAAAGTGGAACCTCCGCTGATCGGAACCCCCCCCCCCCCCCTCCGGTGTCACAATTGACACCTTTCAGGGGGGAGGGGGGTGGAGATACCTGTCAAACACAGGTATTTTCACCCACTTCCGGGCATAGACTCCCACGGGAGTCTACGCCATTTCCTGCCCTGCCGCGCTGTCTGCTGGGACACACACGGGTCCCAGTGACAGCGCGGACAATTCCTATTGCGCGGCGCAGCTCGCGCATGCGCAGTAGGGAACCGGGAAGTGAAGCCGATTCGCTTTACTTCCTGATTCCCTCACCTCGATTGGCGGCGGCAGCAGCCGAGGCCCGAGCGGTCGATCGGCCTCGGCTGCCGGCATCGCTGGAACCCGGGACAGGTGAGTGTCCATTTATTAAAAGTCAGCAGCTGTAGTATTTATAGCTGCTGGCTTTTAATATTTTTTTTGGGGGCGGAATCCCTCTTTAATTACAAAATTTACTGACCGAAATTTTTTTTTCACATTTTTTGCTCTTTTCTTTTTTGTAAAAAATAAAAAAAACAGCAGTGATTAAATACCACCAAAAGAAAAAAAATTCACATGGTTAAAGTGTAGCATGACCGCGGAATTGTCATTCAAAGTGCGGACAAATGGCCTGGGCAGGAAGGGGGTATAAGTGCCACGTAGGCAAGTGGTTAAACAATTTTTGCTGATGTCCCTTTAAGAATTCCTCTATGTTATTCTATTTTTGCGGTTTTTATTTGCCCCCCCCCCCCCCCCCCCCCCAGTTGTAGGCGGATCTCCTAGTCCCGGTTGTGCGTTGCCCTCATTATCTATTCTTCTATACAAATAGAGGCAGCTGAGTAAACCTGAACTGATTATTATCAGTCTATTATATCTCCTCCCTTCCCTGTATATTCCTGGGAAATGTCTATTCCTCTATCTGGCTGACTTATCTCTTTTACCGACTCATACTCTGTATTTTTGCTCTTCCTCTCTAGTGATTAATACCTTATTCCTCCTTTCTAGCTATCTTTTTATTGATTTTTTTTTTTTATTGATTTTTTTTAATTAAAATTTACATTACACAGGCCCTTAATTTTAGAGCTGATTTTCGCCACAATTTCAGAATTTTTGCATAAACGTTTACATGCGCCTTCAGTGCATTTTCAATGCGTTCCAGTGCGTTTATTTACTCAGCGTAACATCATGTTTTATATTTCACCCAAAAATTGGGTTATCTATGGTGGGTTTTTTTTCCTAGCAAAAAAAAATAAAAAATCTGATTTTAACTTGTAAACAGAGCCTCTGTTTGACATCTGTTGTTTACAAGTTAAGATTATTTTTTTTGCTAGAAAATTACTTAGAACCCCCACATATTATTTTTTCAGACACCCTTTGAGAATAAAATGGCGGTCGTTGCAATACTTTATGTCACACCGTATTTGTGCAGCGTTCTTACAAGCGCAATTAAAAAATAAATAAAAATACACCTTTTTGAATTAAAAAATAAGACAACTGTAAAGTTAGCCCAATTTTTTTATATTGTGAAAGATAACGTTACGCCGAGTAAATTGATAGCCAACATGTCACACTTCAAAATTGTGCCCGCTCGTGGAATGGCGACAAACTTTTGACCCTTAAAAATTTAAGGGTAAAAATCTCCATGGGCGATATTTAAAAGTTTTAAAATATTATATATATTTTTTTCAGACGCCCTAGAGAATAAAATGGCGGTCGTTGCAATACATTATGTCACACAATGTTTGCGCATCGGTCTTACAAGCGCATTTTTTTTTTTTTAAATACACATTTTTGAATTAAAAAAAATAAGACAACAGTAAAGTTAGCCCATTTTTTTTCTATATGGTGAAAGATAATGTTATGCCAAGTAAATTGATACCCAACATGTCATGCTTCAAAATTGCGCCCGCTGGTGGAATGGCGACAAACTGTGACCCTTATAAATTTCCATGGGCGACATTTAAAAATGTAAAAATATTATATATATTTTTTTCAGACACCCTAGAGAATAAAATGGCGGTTGTTGCAATACTTTATGTCACATAATATTTGCGCAGCGGTTTTACAAGCGCAATTATTTTTTTTTTAAATGCACCTTTGGAATTAAAAAAATAAGACAACAGTAAAGTTAGCCCATTTTTTTTTTTCTATATGGTGAAAGATAATGTTATGCCGAGTAAATTGATACCCAACATGTCACGCTTCAAAATTGCGCCCGCTGGTGGAATGGTGACAAACTGTGACCCTTATAAATCTCCATGGGCGACGTTTAAAAATTTCTACAGGGTACCAGTTTTGAGTTACAGAGGGGATCTTTTGCTAGAATTATTGCTCTCGCTCTAATGATCGTGGCGATTCCTCACATGTGTGATTTGAACACTGTTTGCATATGCGGGAGCAACTTACGAATGCGTTCGCTTCTGCGTGCGAGCACGGCAGGACGGGGCGCTTTAAATTTTTTATTTATTTTTTCTTATTTATTTTCCTGTTTAATTTTTATTTTTACACTGTCCCTTTAAAAAAAAAAAACATTTTGGATTACTTTTACAAGGAATGTAAACATCCCTTGTAATAGTAAAAAAAAAAAAAAAAAAAAAAAAAAAAAGCATGGCAGGACCTCTTTAATGTGAGATCTGGAGGTCAAAAAGACAATTACATTTAAATGCCCAAAAAAAAAAGGAGTTTTTATTTCAATAAATGTTTTTTTTCCCCCCCCTTTAAGACCATTGGGCGGAAGTGACGTTTGACATCGCTTCCGTCATCCAATGTTATGGAGCTCAGTGGGGGCCGACATCACGGGCTACCTGGACAGGTAAGTTTCCTTATTAAAAGTCAGCAGCTACAGTGTTTTGTAGCTGCTGACTTTTAAAACATTTTTTTTTTCTTTTTGCGTCTGGAACTCCACTTTAAAGAGGACCGCCCCGCCGTTTGAGAATATAGCGGGATTATGGCAGCTATCTGCTGCCATAACCCCGGTGTTCTACATCAAAGTACTGATGTACAATGACGTCAGTTTGTGAGAAATAGTTCAAATTCATTAAAGTGTATTTCTTTGTAAGCTCTAACTCAGGCATCACTAGGTGGTGGACCGTGGTCCGGTTCTGGCCCCAGTAACCATACTACCCAGGCCGCGGCCTCGCCAAATGGCCTGTGTGTCCTCTCCCCGCCGCCGCCTCGCCCGCCTGCCTTGTGCTGCTATGTCTATTTCTATGCAGTCTGTGATGAGGGGTCAGTCTGTAATGGGGGGGGTCAGTCTGTGATGGGGGACCAGTCTGTGATGGGGGGCCAGTCTGTGATGGGGGGCCAGCCCTGTGATGAGGGGTAAGTCTATAATGGGGGGTAAGTCTGTGATAGGAGGGCAGTCTGTAATGGAAGGGTCAGGCTGTGATGGGGGGTTCAGTCTGTAATGGGGGGTCAGTCTATGGTAGGGGGTCAGTCTGCAATTGGGGGTCAGTCTGTAATGGGGGGTCAGTATGTGATGGGGGGTCAGTCTGTTATGGGGACCAGTCTGTTATGGGGGACCAGTCTGTTATGGGGGTCCAGCCCTGTGATGGGGGGTCAGTCTGTAATGGAGGGGTCAGTCTGTAATGGAGGGGTCAGTCTGTGATTGGGGGCCAGCCCTATGATGAGGGGTCAGTCTGTAATGGGGGGGTCAGTCTGTAATGGGGGGTCATTCTGAAATGGGGGGGCAGTCTGAAATGGGGGGGTCAGTCTGTAATGGGGGATCAGTCTGTAATGGGGGGTTAGTCTGTAATGGGGGGTCAGTCTGTGATTGAGGGTCAGTCTGTGAGTGGGGCCAGCCCTGTGATGAGGTGTCAGTCTGTGATTGGGGGCCAGTCTGTAATGGGGGGACCAGTCTGTAATGGGGGTCAGTCTGTAATAGGGGGTCAGTCTGCTATGGGGAAGTCAGTCTGCGCTGGGGAGTCAGTCTGCGATGGGGGGGGGGCAGTCTGCGATGGGGGGCAGTCTGCGATGAGGGGGCCAGTGTGTACTGGGGGGCCAGTCTGTGATGGGCGGCCAGGCTACGATGGGGGGGCCAGTCTGTAATGGGGGGCCAGTCTGTGATGGGGGGTTCAGTCTGTGATTTGGGGTCAGAGATGAGGTGCCTGTGACGTGCACAGGAGGCTGCGATGTGGAGGATATCATGTGGAGTCATAGCGCCAATATGACGATCGGACCTCCGCTAGAAGAACATTTTTCTGACCGGACCCCCGTGAATTTTAATTCAATACCCCTGCTCTAACTGATTCTGTTTTTACCAAATTGTGTAGTAATTGTACTGTTTGCCTTCGTTTTGTAAAGCACTGCGCAAACTGTTGGCGCTAAATAAAACCCGTATAATAATAATATATATATTCTTTTTAAAAACTGCTGTGCGACTACCGCGTGACATAAAAAAATTGCAATGGCCACTATTTTATTCCCTAAGGTCTCTGCTAAAAAAAAAAAAAAAAAAAAAAGTATATATTATATATATATATATATATATATATATATATATATATATATATATATATATATATATATATATATATATATATATATATATATATATATATATATATATATAATGCTTGGGGGTTCTAAGTAATTTTCTATAAAAAAAAAAAAATACTGATTTCAATTTGTAAACAAAAACTGTCAAAAAAGGCCAGTGGAAAAATCGTTTTATTGTTACTTTGTAACTTTTCTTTTCTAAATAAACGTGTAAAGTTGTAGATGTCGGTATGGCACGTCTAGGATTTCTCCTTCTCATGTAAAGAAATGTTTGTCAAATGCTTTTCACGACCGCTGGAACTTCAGAGGAAATGCCCGAGGGTCCCCCGCGCTTTCCTTAATTCAATAATCCCGCCGGTGGGGACCGCGTTTTTCGGTGACCTTGCATCAGCGTGGACGGAGCGGCGCCCCCCGTCTCTGCATGTAAAGCAGCGCGCTCTCCACCGCCGCCTGTCACCTGGGGTTAAGTTACTGCCGCTGTCAAGATATCCACTCCTGTGAGTTCATTACCATGGATTTTACAGCCAGGCGTTCTACTTCTCCGCCACTCACTGCAACTTATTGGATTTCCTGCCAGCGCCGAGCGCGCGCGAGAGAGATAGAGGGGGGGGGGGGGGGGAGGGATCCGTCACCTACCTGCGTAGACGACTCCATTTATTTCTATTGACATGTTGATGCTGCTAATGCTGGAGGCAGACAGGTTCATCGCCATCTCTTGTCTGTCATCTGGAGGGGAAAAAAAATAAGACAGAGAAAGCGCGATCAGCGGCGGAGCGACTATTAGCGGCACTAGATTGTAAGCTCTTACACTCCATTCCCGTCCACAATTTGTGCGGGAGGATTTTCAGGTGATTCTACGTGTTGTGCACAGGGCAGCCCCATTCACTTCAATGGGATGCCCTATGCCGGTGGTCACCCCCAAAAAAAAAAAACTCATGCTCCTTTTAGGGCGACAAGCTGCAGACGATTTTCATCATATATATGCGTTTTAAACCGCATCCGATTTGCATAGCGTGCACCAATGGAGCTGGTTCACATACTGTATACGGTGCCTTGAAAAAGTATTCATACCCCTTGAAATTTTCCACATGTTGTCATGTTACAACCAAAAACGTAAATGTATTTTATTGGGATTTTATGTGATAGACCAACACAAAGTGGCTCATAATTGTGAAGTGGAAGGAAAATGATAAATGGTTTTCAAAATTTCTTAGAAATAAATATCTGAAAAGTGTGGGGGGTACATTTGTATGGCGCCCCCCGGTGTCAATACTTTGTAGAACTGGCTCTCTCTGCAATTACAGCTGCAAGTCTTTTTGGGGACGTCTCTACCAGCTTTGTACATCTAGAGGCGATTCAGTTCGCATTGTGCGCTATACAAGTATTTCATTCATTCATTCAGAGAGGGACATTTCTGCCCATTCTTCTTTGCAAAATATCTCAAGCTCTGTCAGATTGGATGGAGAGCGTCTGTGATCAGCAATTTTCAAGTCTCGCCACAGATTCTCAGTTGGATTTAGGTCTGGACTGTGACTGGGCCATTCTAACACATGAATATGCTTTGATGTAAACCATTCCATTGTAGCTCTGGCTGGATGTTTCGGGTTGTTGTCCTGCTGGATGGTGAACCTCCGCCCCAGTCTCAAGTCTTTTGCAGACTCTGACAGGTTTTCTTCTAAGATTGCCCTGTATTTGGCTCCATCCATCTTCCCATCAACTCTGACCAGCTTCCCTGTCCCTGCTGAAAAAAAACAATCCCCACCACATGATGCTGTCACCACCATGTTTCACGGTGGGGATGGTGTGTTCAGGGTGATGTGCAGTGTTAGTTTTCCCCCACACATAGCATTTTGCTTTTTGGCCAAAAAGTTAAACTTTGGTCTCATCTGACCAGATCACCTTCTTCCACATGTTTGCTGTGTCCCCCACATGGCTTCTCACAAACTACAAACAGGACTTCTTATGGTTTTCTTTCACCAATGTCTTTCTTCTTGTGACTCTTCCATAAAGACCAGATCTGTGGAGATCACGACTAATAGTTGTCCTGTGGACAGATTCTCCCCCCTGAGCTGTGGATCTCTGCAGCTCCTCCAGAGTTACCATGGACCTCTTGGCTCTTCTCTGATGAATGTTCTCCTTGCCCGGCTGGTCAGTTTAGGTGGACTGCCATGTCTTGGTAGGTTTGCAGTTGTGCCATACACTTTGCATTTTCAGATGATAGATTGAACAGAGCTCTGTGAGATGTTTAAAGCTTGGGAGATTTTTTTATAACCTAACTCTGCTTTATACATCTCCACAACTTTATCCCTGACCTGTCTGGTGTGTTCCTTGGCCTTCATGATGCTGTTTGTTCAATACGGTTCTCTAACAAACCTCTGAGGGCTCCACAGAACAGCTGTATTTATACTGAGATAAAATTACACACAGGTGGACTCTATTTACTAATTAGGTGACTTCTGAAGGCAATTGGTTCCACTAGATTTTAGTTAGGGGTATCAGAGTAAAGGGGGCTGAATACAAATGCCCCCCCACACTTTTCACATATTTATTTGTAAAAAAAAATTGAAAACCATTTATCATTTTCCTTCCACTTCACAATTATGTGCCACTTTGTGTTGGTCTATCACATAAAATCTTAATAAACACAATTATGTTTTTGGTTGTAAGATGACAAAATTTGGAAAATTTCAAGGGGTGTGAATACTTTTTCAAGGCACTGTATGCGAATCACGGCAATCCTGCCTGCGATTCCAAATCGCGTGAGCAGCACTGCAAAATGTGCCACATGTGTCTGTCGCAGTTCGGTTCAGGTGCGATTTAAGTGTCAAATTCGCAACTGAGGCGCTGAATGGAAACTGCACCGGACTCTGCACAGAACCTGGCCCTGCATATATGTGAATCCAGCCTAAAGATGCGTTTTGCTGTGATTGCAGTGTGATTCTGTCAACGACAAATCGAGGCAAAATCGGGCAGCGTTTAGGGTGCCATTTAAAATGAATGGCACCCAGATACGTGTGGCCCATTTTGCAGTGATGGTCATGCAATTTGGATCCGCAGACAGGATTCCGCCCACAATTCCAAAATTGCCAAGTGTGAGTGGGGCCTTAAAGCCCTGATCCAGCAAAAACTGTTATTTATTTATTTACTTTTGTATAGAGTGAAGGCTTATTCACCACTTTTTTGTGCGTTTTCCATGTGTTGTGTTTAAGGCTCCATTTACATTTCTCCATTTGTAATCACAGGCAGAATCGCAGCAATTCTGCCTAAGATTCCCAGGTTCAAGTGAATGGGCTGTCCCTATGCGACATGCAAAATCACGTGCAAATCAGTCAACTAAATCATGTAGCGCTGGTCTATAGGGCAGCTTGATTCTAATCCCTATGTGCATGAAACACGCAAAAAAGGTACCAACGTTATTTTTAAAATTGCTCTGCACCAAAACGCATGGTACGGTGGTATATGTATTTTGGTGGGCGCTAATGGCACCTGCACGTCTGAAAAAGCCAATGTGTTTTTGTGTGGCATGAGTTACAGTTGGTCTATGTACCTCGGCTGTTGATTTTTACATTCATCGGCAGTTGGGCCGCCATGGCCAAGAGGTTGTGTTGCAGGGCGTGCTGCATTATTCTCTGCTGCTCCTCCGCCATCATGGCCATCTTTTTTTCCGGCGGTTCTCCAGATTCCAGTTTTTCCCGCAGCTGTTCCAAGGCGGCAGCTTGCATAGCTTGTACGGCTTGGGCGGCGGCTGCATGATGGCCGGAGAGGGAGACGGGGATCCCGACACGGTGGTGGTTTCCCGTCTGGTGAATGATGTCTTCTAGAGTAAAGAAAAAAGTATATGAGTTAATATGTGGAGATGTGTCCTACAAGAATCTGATACAGCTCATACGAATGAGAATTTTAGATTGGACCTGTCATCAGATATATTTGTTCAAGGTGTTTTTCACTTTTCTTTTCATATATCATTACACCTCAAGGTCCAGAGCCATTTCCTGGGATCACCGCATCAAACTTACAGTACAACACATGGACTGTAACTCAAAAAGACGTAAGGCAAGGTCAGAGTGGGGCCAACCCATGAAGTGGGTGTCCAGAAAGTTCCTCTCATTTTTAGAGGTGAAGTCTGGATGGGGCTAACTCATAAAGAAGACATTCCCTGGTGGTTCCCCTCATATTTAGACACAAGGTCTGGGTGGGGCCAACTCATGAAGTGGACATTTCAGAAGGTTCCCCTCATATTTCAAGGCGAGGTCTGGATGGGTCAACTCATAAATTGGATGTCCCAGATGGTTCCCCTCATTTTTGGCGTAAAGGTCTGGATGGGGTCTGGATGGGGCCAACCCATAAAGTGGGCATCTCAGACGGTTCCTCTCATGTTTAGAGGCTAGGTCTGGGTGGGGTCAACTCATGAAGTGGATGTCTCAGACAGTTCCTCTCATATTTAGAGGGGAGGTCTGGATGGGGCAAACCCATGAAGTGGCCATCCCAAATGGTTCCCTTCATATTTATAGGTGAGGTCTGGGTGGGATCAACCCATGACGTGGACGTCCCGGACGGCTCCCCTCATATTTAGAGGTGAGGTCTGGATGGGGTTCCTCTCATATTTAGAGGCAAGGCCTGGTTCAAGCCAACCCATGAAATGACCATCCCAGACAGTTCCCTCCATATTTAGAGGTGAGATCTGGGTGGGGCCAACCCATGAAGTGGCGATCCCAGATGGTCCCCCCATATATTTAGAGGCAAGGCCTGGATGAAATGGATATACCAGACAGTTCCCCTCAGATTTAGGCTCGAGATATGGATGAGGTCAACCCATGAAGTGGCCATCCCAGACGGTTCCCTCCATATTTAGAGGCAAGGTCTGGCTGGGGTCAACCCATGAAGTGAATGTCCCTGGATGGGGATAACCTATGAAGTGGACATCTCAGACAGTTCCCTCTATATTTAGAAGCAAGGTCTGGATGAGGCTAACCCATAAAGTCGACATCCCCAATGGATTCCCTTATATTTAGAGACAAGGCCTGGATGGGGCTAACTCATGAGGCGGACATTACAGGCAGTTCCTCTCATATTTAGCCTCTAGGTCTGGATGGGGTCAATCCCTGAAGTGGCCATCTCAGACAGTTCCCTCTATATTTAGAGGTGAGGTCTGTATGGCTCCAACCCATAAAGTGGATGTCCCAGGTGGTCCCCCCCCCCCCCATATTTAGACACAAGGTCTGGAAAGAGCCAACCCATGAAGTGGCCATCCCAGACAGTTCCTTCCATATTTATAGGCAAGATGTGGGTGGGGCCAACTTTTGAAGTGGACATCCCTGAGGTCTCCTCTCATATTTAGATGCTGAGGCCTTGATGGAGCCAACCCATGAAGTGGGTGTCTCAGACAGTTCCCCTCATATTTAGAGGCGAGGCCTGGATGGGGCCAACCCATGATATGGATGTGCCAGACAGATACCCTCATATTTAAAGGCAAGGTCTGGATGGGACCAACCCATGAAGAGGGTGTCACAGATGGTTCCCCTCATATTTAGAGGTGAGGCCTGGATGGAGCTAACTCATTAAGTGGACATCCCAAACAGTTCCTCTCATATTTAGACTCAAGGTCTGGATGGGGCCAACCCATGAAGTAGCAATCCCAGACAGTTCCCTCTATAGTTCCCTCCAGGCAAGGTCTGGGTGTGGCCAACCCATGAAGTGGACGTCCCTGATATTTCCCCTCATATTTAGAGGTGAGGTCTGGATGGGGACAACCTATGAAGTAGACATCCCAGACAGTTATCTCCATATTTAGAGGTCAGGCCTGGATGGGGCTAACCCTTAAATAGACATCCCGATGATTCCCCTTTTTTTAGAAGTGAGGCCTGGATGGGGCTAACTCATGAAGTGGACATCCCAGGCAGTTCCTCTCATATGTAACATCTAGGTCTGGATGGGGTCAACCCATGAAGTGGTCACCCCAGACGGTTACTTCTATATTTAGAGGCGAGGTCTGGGTGGGACCAACCCATGAAGTTGACATCCCAGACAATTCCCTCCATATTTAGAGGCAAGGTCTGAGTGTGACCAACCCATGAAGTAGACATCCCTGATAATTTTCCTCATATTTAGAGGTGAGGCCTGGATGGGGGCCAACCCATGAATTGGGTGTGCCAGACAGTGCCCTCCATATTTATAGGCGCGATCTGGGTGGGATCAACTCATCTAGTGAATGTGCTGGACATTTTCCCCATATTTAGAGGTGGGGTCTAGGCAGGAACAACCTTTAAGGTGGACATGACTTGAGCGTGCCCACTCTGAAGGTGGGCACACAAAATAGGGACTGTGGGTGGGGTTAATTCAATTTCATTATTTACAAAAACTTGCTGACCACCTAAATTACTCTTTTGCTTTATCTTTATAATAATCATATATTTCATATCTGTCCACAAAACCGTGAATTGTGGTGTAATAGAAAATCAGTTTCCTGGCTGATTTTTATAAATCGGACCCCCCCCCCCCCAAGGTTGGTCTTACCTTTCTTTATGGCTGGCATTTGAGAAATCTGCCCTCCATTGTGCGTTGAGACAGATAGGGCGGACATGTTGATCTTTGGGGAGGTGAGGACATTAGGAGTCCCAACAGGCGAGTAGCTGAAGAGGCCAGATCCGAAGCTCTGCCGGCGGCCCTCTCGCCGGTTGCTGTCGATGGCGGCTTGTAGTTCTCCGGGGGAGCTGAGCCCCCTCTTCTCACATTCATAGGGGTACAGATACTTCATGTATCTAATGGAAGAGAAGAGGAAGAATTATATCATCTTTATTCTAAACTGCAATGAGAAAAAGGAAGCTGTGACCATACGTGGCAGGATTTATACTTTGGGCTTGATTTACTAAAACTGGCGAGTGCAAAGTCTGGTGCAGCTCTGCGTAGAAACCAATCAGCTTCCAGTTTTCTTTTTCTTGTCAAAGCTGAAGTTAGAAGCTTATTGGTTACCACTTTGCCCCACATTTTGCACTCTTGTCTCAGTAAATCAACCTCAATCCTCCACTTTTTTGGTTCCCCTTTGTACATCCCTTTATGGTCACTATGTAGCCAAAAGTATGTTGACATACAGTATGACAATGAGACCTACCATATGGACAAATGTATGGGGATCCACCCTCCAAATGATAGAGTTCAGGTGTCGCCAGTGAAGGGTACATCATAGAAACACATTGCAGACAATTGTGGTCTTCCAACTTTGTGGTAACAGTTTGATGAAGGCTTTCTTTTCTGTTCCACCATGACCGTACTCCTGTGTACAAAGCCAGCTCCATAAAGACATGGATGGTCCAGTTTGGTGTGGAAGAACTTGAAAGTTTTCCACTCATCTGCTCCTGTCCCATCCCCCTGCCCCCTCCCCCTGCTCCTGTCCTCGCTCCATGCTTCTTCCCCCTCCTCTGCTTTTGTCCTGTCCCAATGGCTCCTGCTCCATCCCCTGTTCCTGTCCTCACCCCCTGCTCCTTCTCCCTCCCCTTCTCCGGTCTAATCCCCCTGATTTTGCTCCTTCCACCTCCTCTGCTCCTGTCCCATCCCCGGGCTCCTGTCCTATCTCCCTACTCCTGTCCCCTCCTCTGCTCCTGTCCTGTCCCCCTGCTCCTTCCCAGTCCCCTTCTCCGGCCCCATCCCCCTGCCCCCTCCCCTGCTCTGCTCCTTTCCCTACTTCTGTCCCCTCCTCTGCTCATGTCCCATCCCCCTGTTCCTTCCCCCGTTCCTGTCCTCGCTCCCTCTGCTCCTGTCCCATCACCCTGCTCCTTCCCCCGTTCCTGTCCTCGCTCCCTATGCTCCTGTCCAATCCTCCTGTTCCTACCCCCGTTCCTGTCCTTGCTCTCTGCTCCTGTCCCATCACTCTGCTCCTGCCCACTCCTCTGCTCCTGTCCCACCCCCTGGTCCTGTCCACCCCTCTGATCCTGAACTTGCCCCCTGCTCCTTCCCCCTTCCCTGCTCCTGTCCCACTCCCCTGCTCTTTCCCCCATTCCTGTCCTCGTCCCCTGCTCCTGTGCCATCCCTCTGCTCCTGCCCACTCCTCTGCTCCTGTCCCGTCCCCTTGCTCCTGTCCTGTCCCCCCGCTCCTTTCCCACCCCCCTGCTCCTGTCCTCGGCCTCCTCTCCCTCCTTCCCTGCTCTTGTCCCACCCCCAGCTCCTTCCCCCTCCTCTGCTCTTGTCCCATCCCCCTGCCCCCTCCCTTGGTCCTGTCCTTGTCCCCTGTTCCTGCAACCTGCCCTACTTCTGCCCCATCTCCCTGCTACTGTCCCGTCCCCTTGCTCCTGCTCCTGTCCCATCATCCTGCTCCTGTCCTGTCCCCCTGTTCCTGTCCTGTCCCCCTGTTCCTGTCCTGTCCCCCTGCAGAGGCTACTGTCACATCCAAAATGGAGGCACAAAAAAACAAGGAAATCAGAGATATAATATTACGGGAAATATTGTTGTGAATGTTAATAGTATGGGCCCTTTAAGAGGGTCACCATAGCAGCCAGGCAACTTGCATTTTCACAAAGAGATCAGTAATATTAACTTAGAAGTTTCTTTCTTTCATAAAATTTTCCTTTGTATATTTATAAGTGTAAGTAACTATTAAGATTCGGTGATCCATAATCTACCATAAAAGCTGGAAGTGGTCCTTGCTGTAAGGCTATTCCGCAACTCTTACAGTAAAGACCCCTTTCAGAGCTGGTGACGACACCTCTGTCCTTCCTGTACAGGGGCGCCCTCTTGTGTCCCCGCTGACTACCAGCCCCCAAATAATGGTGGGTGATGACTCACTGTGTTCGCAGGGTGAAAGCGGCGCTGGTGATGGAGGTCGGAAGGCTCAGCCCTTTGGTGATCTCTCTCCATATCTTCTTATTGATGACCTCCACCAAGCCGCCCTTCTCCGTCACCAGCCTGTAGAGCGTGTACAGGTCCAGGACTTGCTTGGCCATGATGGGGATCCGATTCACCGGCGTTCCTGCAACAGAAGACCAGGGTAGGTGAGATGGCCTGAAGTTCAATCATCTCAATACATTGATAAGCCGCCAACAAGAGCTTCACATTGGATGGCGGCGCTCCCAACTGCATCTCTAACGTTCAATCTAAGGTTCCCTCCAGTTCTACCGACTCCTCTGATTTCAAAGCACACTGTGAGCTTCCTAAAGTGAGAGACCACTATATACAGCACCTTGCTGGCCCCTCCCACCAGCCATGATCTGCTGGCACTGCATAGGGAAGCAGAGAAACTCAACTATGACATCATAGTGGGCTAAAATAAGGTATGCAATCAAAGTGGAAACATTTAATTTAAAATAGGTGAGGAATGGGGGGGGGAGACAAGGAAGGCAAAATATAATCACATCAAACCTCATCTTTAAGGCATGGCTCACACTTATGCAGGCTGCGATTTATGCGATTTATGGGTGCGTTTTGTATTTTTTTCACACACATTTTTGTTGCATTTTTAGTGCATTTTTGATATGTTTTTGGGAGGTGTCTGTTGTCTTGCTGAAAAAACCAGCAGAAACGAATCGAAAGCACAAGCATTGCCTTTTTGAAGAGTTCCCGCTGTGTTTCCTTCGAAGTCTATGGAACCAAAGATGCAACCTGCTGCAGGAAAAAAAGTCCCTGTGCCTGGGACCACACTGGTGTGCTGCGGGGAACCGCATGTGATTCGGACAGAAATCGCATCGCATTCCTGTTCAAATCACATGTAATTCTTTGCAGTGCGATTGCCAGTGCTATTCATTTGGTTCAAATTGTGGCATCATCACCAAAATGGTGCAGGACCCTTTTTTTTTGTTGCTGAACAGGAAGCGCATTGCATGGGTGTTTATAGCCATGCGATCTGATTCAGGCAATCTCACTGCGTTTTGGGATCTGTTGTCAATTTAACATTGAGACCCGCGGCAGATCGCATGAACGTCGTACGATGTTATTGTGGTGCAGGAAGCGCTCAGGATTCGCTACGTCTTTTTGTATTGCATATACGTGAACCCAGACTGAAACATTTCCAAAAAAACGCACCAGTGAAAAAACGCACAGATATGAATGTGACCCATAGGAAACCATGTAAACCCCCGGTTCCCACTGATGCGATGTGGGAATGCAGCGATTCCTGTGCGTTTCCTGCTCTACATAGCAACCGCACTGTGTTCATGCAATCTGCTGTGGGTGACCCCCAAAAGCAGCTCGCAAAACGCAGTGCAATTTCCCCGAACCGAATCGCATTGGTATGAACACTCATAAGATCCGGTTTAAAAAAAAAGCTGCCCGCACCCTTTTCTTGTGGATGCGGTGCGATTTGAGCATATCTAAAGTTTATGGCTCAAATCGCACCGCACATAATGGCATGTAATTTGCACAGAAATGTGGTGCGACTCCTGTGCGAATCACACGCGATGTCACAGTGTGAACTGGGGATTAAATGGACTGTAGTGCATTTCTGCAAAACTGGAAATGAAAAAAAAGCATAGGTGTGAACTAGGCCTAAAGTAGAAATTTTTTTTTTTTTTAAATGCACTGGAACATATAAAAAACTGCTAAAAAGTGCACAAAAAAGCGCAATGGAATTCATCAAAAACTCATAAAAAATGCACTGGAACGCATCACAAACTCATAGAAAACGCACTGAAACACATCAAAAACTCAAAAAAAAGCGCACTGGAATGCTTTAAAAACGCATAAAGAAACCACACTGAAACACATCAAAAATTCTTTAAAAAATACACTGGAACGCATCAAAAACTCATTAAAAAACGCACTGGAATGCATCAAAAACTCATTAAGAATTCACTGGAACGCACCAAAAATTCACAAAACAGCGCAAGAAAAAACGCACTGGAACGCATCAAAAACTCATTAAAAACGTATAGAAAATGCACTGGAATGCATCAAAAACTCATTAAAAAATACACTGGAACGCATCAAAAACTCATTAAAAAATACACTGGAACGCATCAAAAACTCATTAAAAATTCACTGGAACGCACCAAAAATTCATAAAAAAGCGCAAAAAAAGCACACTGGAACGCATCAAAAACTCATTAAAAAATGCAAAAAAGCGCACTGGAATGCATTAAAAACTTGGAGAAAACGCACTGGAATGTATCAAAAACTCATTAAAAAATGCAGAGGAACGCATCTAAAGCTCATAAAAAAGCACACAAAAAAATGCACTTCATCAAAAACTCATTAAAAAATACACTTGAATGCATCAAAAACTCATAAAAAAGCAGAAACAAATCCACTAGAATGCTTCAAAAACCCATTAAAAAGTGAAAAAAAAGTGCACTAGAAAGCATCAAAACTAAAAAAGATCACATAAAAACGCACTGGAATGTGTCAAAAACTCATTAAAAACCGCAATGGAACGCATCAAAAATGCATTGTAAACACATATGTAGAAACGCATCCAGGACGCATCTGGACTGCATTTTTGTGATGTGAACTGGCCCAAAGGCTAGGTTTATAAACACGCTGCACTTTAGCAGACGCACAGGGGTGCAATTCATTTCAGTGCGATTTCCCAGAAGACTCAGGGAGCACAGGGCAGCCCACTGAACATGCAACGCGCATATAACACATGGAAAACGCACGCATGCTTCAATGGTGGCAATAAAGAAATATGGCGGGGAGGGGATCTACCGGCTGATTTCTGGCCAGCCCTGTCTTCGCTCCCGGTAAATAAATCAGAACGCATGGACGGAATGCGTTTTTCTGCTGCGTCGGGTGTTTATGGATGAGAATGCGCTGAATCCATGAAAAGTCCACCCCCCCTTACCCCCCCTTCCAGGCTTTTATGTGTCAATTAGCTGAGATAATCTCCGGCCAATATGCAGCGTCTTTGTGGCTTTATAACAAAGTGTCTGACCTGGAATAATTAACCTGCGCTTCGCCTCTGCGGCTTTATTGTGCCGCCGGAATTTATGAGGAAGGTGTTCAATAGAGAGCGGGATTTACACCGCTGCTGACTCCGTCCGTCTCCGAGGAGATAAAGGGGGACAAGACGGAGCACGCCATCGCCGCAACATTAACATCTTTTCTTGACCTTTCCGCCGACCTTTTCGGCGCGGCGAACCGAGGGACCGCCAAAGTGCTTATAGGCGATCATGGCTTAGGAGGGCGCCGCCGAGTCGTCCGCTTTAACCTTTGCCTGGTTTGAAACTGTCATTTTTTTTTTTAGCCCCCCCCCCACCCCAGTGCAGCATTCCGATCGGGAAGTCAGCGATTCACAAATTTTTGAATATTATGGACTGCGCCTGTGTAATGTGTGTTGGAACGACCACTTATAGACTCCATTGCAAGCTCAGGAGACGGGCTGATATACATTGTTACATAGTGTTATATTGTTACATAGTGATAGTGATATACATTGTTACATAGTGATAGTGATATACATTGTTACATAGTGATAGTGATATACATTGTTACATAGTTCTAAAAAAGTTTAACCAATAGAAGGGGAGAAAAAAAATAAAGCAATTATATGCAATCCAGGGGCGTATCCACAGGGGTCGCAGGGGTTGCCATTACGACCCAGCTCCTTGCTCCAGGAGGGTCCATACTGCTCCCTTGCTCCAGGAGGCCTGTACGGCTCCCCTGTATGCCTGTATAGAAAGGCAGCGGGGGTGGCAGCAGGTAGAGCAACTGATCCCCCTATGTAGCCGCTGAACGCCCGCTTCTCCTCCTCTCCCTCCCGCAGACATTCAGCAGCTGCTGGAGGGAAATGAAGGGCATCAGCTCCTCTACATGCCACTCCCACTGCCTCCCTATACCTGTCCTTCTGCCCCAGGACTTCTGTGTCCTTCCCTGGCCCAAACCCCCCCCCCTCCCCCCGCAGCATTG
This sequence comes from Lithobates pipiens, assembly GCF_037356315.1. Taxonomy (NCBI): domain Eukaryota; kingdom Metazoa; phylum Chordata; class Amphibia; order Anura; family Ranidae; genus Lithobates; species Lithobates pipiens. The sequence goes on along the minus strand of NW_027507764.1, from coordinate 22,797,724 downwards.
CTGGGTTCCCCCCTCCCACCTCCCGCCAGGGATCTGTCAGGAAGGAGAGCGGGAAAGGAGCCAATGAGTGTCATTCACCGGCCCCTTCCTTGTTTCAAGTCCCAATCACTGACTCTGTTTGTTGTTTTTTTTTTTTTTGTAATTCATTAATAGCTGAGGCATAGTAAACCGTGTTTACTATGCTTCAGTTTCTGAATGAACAGGAAGCCGCTGTACATGCCTATTCCTGTTCATTCATTCTGTGCAGCTGAAGCTGCAGAGAAAGGGACTGATGAGATAAAAAAGGAAAGTGTAAAAAAAAAAAAAATGAATTAAATGATTATAAATGATTATAAAAAAAAAAAAAAAACATGAATTAAATGAATTAAAAAAATAAAGTGAAGTGACTGGCCTTGTAATAGGCAGTGACAGATACTCTTTATAGAGAGATCTGAGGTCTAGACCCCTGATATTTCACCAATGCCCCCCAGAGGGGATCCTAAAAAAAATGTAAACAAAATAATAAAAAAAGAAAAGTGTAAAAAAATAAAATACATGAATTAAATGATATAAACAATTATAAAAAAATAAAAAATACATGAATTAAATGCTAAAAAAAAAGTGAAGTGACTGGCCTTGTAATAGGCAGTGACAGATACTCTTTATAGAGAGATCTGAGGTCTAGACCCCTCATATTTCACCAAAGCCCCCCAGAGGGTATCCTAAAAAAATGTAAAAAAAATAAAAAATAATTATAATAAAAAAGAAAAGTGTAAAAAAAAAAATACATTAAATAAAAGATATAAAAAAATTATAAAAAATAAAATTAAAAAATAATTAAAAAATACATGAATTAAATGCCAGCAGGCGGAAGCATCAGCTGGTCGCTCGGGTTTCCCGGTGGGATGGGAGAGCCGCGGAAGTTTGCAGCTTGTAAAAAAGAAAACGAATGCAGCCATCACATCTTAGGGTCAATATATGACATTTTTTGTTCTTGGCTTTAGATAGCCATGCACAGGGTGGAGATCACATGACGTGATGGCAGAATCATGGGATCTGCCACTTCTGGAAATGCTACTTCACTGGCTGCCTCTTGCTTTAGACTTGTCTTGTATGTTTAATCACCGTACTCGGGAAAGGCGCCTGATTCTCTGACTGGCTGGCTGGACTTGTTCCATATAAAACCATCCCGGACGTTATTACTCTGCTGGTGAGTCAGATCATTTCCTGGTGTTACCCGGTCATCCCCTCATGGGCAGCATACCAAAGATATTCTGCATGCAGTGATATTATGAGAAGAGGTATATGCAGGAAAAAAAGCCACAGTATCTTTTTTCAGAAAAACCTTTTTCCGCAACATTGTATCTGTGTTGCTTGGCAGCAGCAGGGGCTGATCTGTGTTAAACAATTGTAAACACAAGCAAAAATTGCACAGGCACCAACTCTGAGCTGGCATCCCAGCCCAGGAGGTAGATGGTGACCCTGGATGTTGCCTGAAGAAAGAAGGCACCTTATATAGACCAAAAAAAGCTCAAAACAACCTGCCAGGAATCTCATCATTCTGATTGGTGGGCTTTGTACTGAGCAACGCAGTTTCCAATAACTGCTGATGTGGGCTCTTGCGCTCTGACTATTTAGCGAGAACATTTCCTCGTACCCGCCTGACAATTCATTTACAGTAACTCAATTACGTTGTGACACGGGAAGGCAAACCGCAGGACAGGTCGGAGACGCCAGGCAGACGTTACCACTCCGCCATCAATCCCCACTCATCTCCGCCTCATCTGTCCACACTTCCCAGAAAAAAAAGATGATTATCCAAAGATTCACTTACACCCTCCGAGCTAAATCTGTTCTGTCAGTTTCCATGAATGAAAGTGAGACCGTCCCGCCTATTGATCGCAGCGCTGCTGACTGCGCCGATATGAAAATGGATTCCCAACCACGGCGGCTCCCCTGTCCATCAAATCCTAAGATGATAAGTGCGGACCGGCGTGTTTTCTGGTGAAGGTAAAACATGTTTACAAGGTTTTAACGTTTCCCAAACGTTATAACATTGTGTGTGACAGGGTGACAACACAGGAGACATAGACAGGGCATTGTCACCCCACAGCAGGAAGTGCCTGAACAAAGACCTTCATGGCAGGATCACTAGGAATTATTTTAAAGAAAGCTGCATATTTAAATCTAAATAAAAATGACTTCTCAAGGAAGCTACCTAGCATCCTCTGTTGCTAGGATGTAGGTGGCTTCTCCTGCCTAACATCCTTCTGTTGCTAGGATGCAGGTGGCTTCTACTGCCTAACATCCTTCTGTTTCTAGGATGCAGGTGGCTTCTGCTGCATGAAATCTTCTGTTGCTAGGATGCAGGTGGCTTCTGCTGCATAATATCTTTCTGTTGCTAGGATGCAGGTGGCTTCTGCTGCATGAAATCTTCTGTTGCTAGGATGCAGGTGGCTTCTGCTGCATAATATCTTTCTGTTGCTAGGATGCAGGTGGCTTCTACTGCCTAACATCCTTCTGTTGCTAGGATTCAGGTGGCTTCTGCTGCCTGAAATCTTCTGTTGCTAGGATGCAGGTGGCTTCTGCTGTCGAGCATCCTTCTGTTGCTGGGATGCCAGTGGCTTCTGCTGCCCAACATCCTTCTGTTGCTAGGATGCAGGTGGTTTCTGCTGCCTAAAATCTTCTGTTGCTAGGATGCAGGTGGCTTCTGCTGCCTAACATCCTCTGTTGCTAGGATGCAGGTGGTTTCTGCTGCCTAAAATCTTCTGTTGCTAGGATGCAGGTGGCTTCTGCTGCCTAACATCCTTCTGTTGCTAGAATGCAGGTGGCTTCTGCTGCCTAACATCCTCTGTTGCTAGGAGGCAGGTGGCTTCTGCTGCCCAAAATCTTCAGTTGCTAGGATGCAGGTGGCTTCTTCTGCCTAACATCCTCCGTTGCTAGGATGCAGGTGACTTCTGCTGCCTAACATCCTTCTGTTGCTAGGATGCAGGTGGTTTCTGCTGCCTAACATCCTCCGTTGCTAGGATGCAGGTGGCTTCTGCTGCCTAATGTCCTTTTGTTGCTAGGATGCAGGTGGCTTCTGCTGCTTAACATCCTTCTGTTGCTAGGACGCAGGTGGCTTCTGCTGCCTAACATCCTCTGTTGCTAGGAGGCAGGTGGCTTCTGCTGCCCAAAATCTTCAGTTGCTAGGATGCAGGTGGCTTCTTCTGCCTAACATCCTTTCGTTGCTAGGACACAGGTGGCTTCTGCTGCCTAACATCCTTCTGTTGCTAGGATGCAGGTGATTTCTGCTGCTTAACATCCTCTGTTGCTAGGATGCAGGTGGCTTCTGCTGCCTAACATCCTTCTGTTGCTAGGATGCAGGTGGCTTCTGCTGCCTAATGTCCTTTCGTTGCTAGGACGCAGGTGGCTTCTGCTGTCGAGCATCCTTCTGTTGCACCGGACCTCCTGCTGTGAGACATGGCCACAGCTTGTGTGACCCCGGCCTCACAGTCCTATTATAAGTCACTGATTGCCTCTATTACTAGTATAAAAAAAAGTCCAGTATATAGTATCTCACAAAAGTAAGTACACCCCTCACATTTTTGTAAATATTTTCTTCTATCTTTTCATGTGACAACACTGAAGAAATGACACTTGTCTACAATGTAAAGTAGTGAGTGTACAGCTTGTATAACAGTGTAAATTTGCTGTCCCCTCCAAATAACTCAACACACAGCCATTAATGTCTAAACCACTGGCAACAAAAGTGAGTACACCCCTAAGTGAAAATGTCCAAATTGGGCCCAATTAGCCATTTTCCCTCCCCGGTGTCATGTAACTGGTTAGTGTTACAAGGTCTCGGGTGTGAATGGGGAGCAGGTGTGTTAAATTTGGTGTTATCGCTCTCACTCTCTCATACTGGTCACTGGAAGTCCAACATGGGCCTCATGGCAAAGAACTCTTTGGGGATCTGAATAAAAGAATTGTCGCTCTACATAAAGATGGCCTAGGCTATAAGAAGATTGCCAAGACCCTGAAGCTGATCTGCAGCACGATGGCCAAGACCATCCAGCGGTATAACAGGACAGGTTCCACTCAGAACAGGCCTCGCCAAAGAAGTTGAGGTCACGTGCTCAGCGTCATATCCAGAGGTTGTCTTTGGGAAATAGACATATGAGTGCTGCCAGCATTGCTGCAGAGGTTGTAGGGGTGGGGGGTCAGCCTGTCAGTGCTCAGACCATACGCCGCACACTGCATCAAATTGGTCTGCATGGCTGTTGTCCCAGAAGGAAGCCTCTTCTAAAGATGATGCACAAGAAATCCTGCAAACAGTTTGCTGAAGACAAGCAGACTAAGGACATGGATTACTGGAACTGTGTCCTGTGGTCTGATGAGACCAAGATAAACTTATTTTCTTTTTCCCTTTTGCCGAGCTATCTGATGCTCTTCAATTTACACCCCAAATACTATTACCGACATTATGGTTCTTTGGATCCTACCAACCACAACTATTTATTTACTGTGGAGACACGTTATAAGGAATCTGGTGTTTTTATGTTATTACTGTTTACTATTTTATTTCTATACCATTATGCCATCATACTATTATGTATTATGTTATGAAATTAAAGTTTCCTTGTTACCAATTCAAATGTTCTATGTTGTCAAGTATGATATATAGTCAATGATTTTGGTATACCCACCAAACATTTTATGTCGTTAGGTCTCCCTGGCTGCAAGCTTCACATAAGGTCCCAATCCCAAACCCTGCTCCCAAATATTCATAGTATCGGGGGTGGAGGCACATGTTTTGGCCTCATATAAAGTCCCAAACCCCGTTTTTGTGGTTGTTGGTGTTGTTGTTGTTGGTTTGTTGTTGCTGGTTGGTGTTGTTGGGTTGTTGTTTGGTGGTGTGTTGTTGGGTTGTTGTTTGGTGGTGTGTTGTTGGTTTGTTGTTGGTTGGTGGTGTTGATGTTGTTGTTTGGTGGTGTGTTGTTGGTTTATTGTTGGTTGGTGGTGTTGTTGGGTTGTTGTTGTTTGGTGGTGTATTGTTGGTTTGTTGTTGTTGGGTTGTTGTTGGTTGGTGGTGGTGTTGTTGTTTGATGGTGTATTGTTGGGTTGTTGTTTGGTGGTGTGTTGTTGGTTTGTTGTTGGTTGTGTTGTTTTTAGTGATGTTAGGTTGTTGTTATTTGGTGGTGTGTTGTTGGTTTGTTGTTGTTGGTTGGTGGTAGTGTTGTTGTTTGATGGTGTATTGTTGGGTTGTTGTTTGGTGGTGTGTTGTTGGTTTGTTGTTGGTTTGTTGTTGGTTGGTGTTGTTGGTTGGTGGTGTTGTTTTTAGTGATGTTGGGTTGTTGTTGTTTGGTGGTGTGTTGTTGGTTTGTGCTATTGTTGGTTGATTTTGTTGGGTTGTTGTTGGTTGGGGTTGTTGTTGGTTGGTGGTGTTGTTGGATTGTTGTTGTTTGATGGTGTATTGTTGGGTTGTTGTTTTTTGGTGTGTTATTGGTTGTTGGTTGGTGTTGTTGGGTTGTTGTTTAGTGGTGTGTTGTTGGGTTGTTGTTGTTGGTTGGTGTTGTTGTTTTTAGTGTTGTTGGTGTTGTTGGTTTGTTGTTGGTGTTGTTTTTAGTGTTGTCGGTGTTGTTGTTGAGTTGTTCGGTGGTGTGTTGTTGGGTTGTTGATGGTTGGTGGTGCTGTTTTTAGTGTTGTTGTTTGGTGGTGTGTTGTGGTTAGTTTGTTGTTGAGTTTATACACAATACAAAAAATTCTTGATACAAAAAAGAAACTGCATCAGTGAGTTGGGGGGAAGACACGGCGGGCACGATGCCTCGTACACATCGATATCAGCGTCGCTGAGAGTCTGGATCGCATCTGGTGAAGAAGATTAAATTGTATTCTCTCTCCATCTATATATTGATTTCCATTGTAAGTGTGATTAATAGGAGGACACTCAGCAGGAGGAATCATCCGGGAGATTCTTTGATACGGGCGCACTACTAGTGACTGCAACACAAACCAGCTCTGCGAGTATTGACCAATTTATCCATTCCCGTCCTCAAGCCATGCCCCATGATGGATGGCGATGGAGTTACTCTCCCTTCACCTCATTTCACATGAAGATCCTCGCTGGTGGGCTGCCATAGGGACGCCGTCTACGCTTCCGCACCGCTATATTAAATTTGACCCCTGCCCCCCCCTTTAGTCTTGCACGGTTGTACAGGCTCCTCCCCTGGACTGAAACGTCTTACCACAGGCATGGGCAGCGGGTGTGCCTGGGCACACCCTAATCACTACATGTGGTGCTGATTCCCTCAACTGCCTGGATTCCCCCCATCCCCCCTGTTGGCTCCCAGTCGACAGTGCTTCTGGCCTCCCCCCTCTCCTCTCCCCCCCCCCCCCAGCTGCTGCGGGGGATGTTTCAGGATTGAGAGTAGAGGAAGGTGCTAATCAATGTGTAATTTACTGACCCCTTTCTTTTCTAAATAAACACAGTGAACAAACTCGCTCACTGTGTTCATTCATATCTGAAGCATAGTAAAGTGTTTACTATGCCTCAGTTTGTGAATGAACAGGAAGCCACTAAGCACAGAGCACTTCCCATTCATTCACTGCCCCGTGCATCTGAGGCTGCAGAGAAAGACATGTGTGTTTGAGCTTTGGGGTGCACATCCTAATATAATAGGGGGCGCACACCTATGTGTCTTCTTCTGATTTCACTGCACACTGTGAGCTTCTCACAATGTGCATTAGAAGCTGGAGCAAGTCAGATAATATATATATATATATATATATATATATATATATATATATATATATATATAATCTTTATATAATTTTTCACTCTTTTTCTAAATTATTACATACTAAGTATTTTTTCATTTTCTAAATAGCCATTAATTAACCACTTCCAGACCGGACCATTTTGCTGGCTTAAGACCAGACCACTTTTTGCGATTCGGCACTGCGTCGCTTTAACTGACAATTGCGCGGTCGTGCGACGTGGCTCCCAAACAAAATTGACGTCCTTTTTTCCCACAAATAGAGCTTTCTTTTGGTGGTATATGATCACCTCTGCGGTTTTTATTTTTTGCGCTATAAACAAAAATAGAGCGACAATTTTGAAAAAAACGCATTATTTTTTACTTTTTGTTATAATAAATATCCCCCAAAAATATATATACATTTTTTTTCCCTCAGTTTAGGCCGATACGTATTCTTCTACATATTTTTGGTAAAAAAAAAGTTGCAATAAGCGATTATTGATTGGTTTGCGCAAAAGTTATAGCGTTTACAAAATAGGGGATAGTTTTATGGCATTTTTATTAATAATTTTTTTTTTTTACTAGTAATGGCGGCGATCAGCGATTTTTATTGTGACTGCGACATTATGGCGGGCACATCGGACATTTTTGAAACATTTTTGGGACCATTGTCATTTATACAGAAATCAGTGCTATACAAATGCAGTGATTCCTGGGTAAATGACACTGGCAGTGAAGGGGTTAACCAGTGGGTGGCAGTGTTCCTAGGGGCGTGTTACTAACTGTGGGGGGCTGGGCTTTGTTTTCGTGAACACTGATCTCTGCTCCAATCACATGGAGCAGAGATCAGCGTCACTTGCTGCTAGTCAGAATGGGGAGATGCTGTTTACAACGGCATCTCCTCGTTCAGCCGCCCCGTGAGACGATCATGGGTATGCCTGCGGCGATCGAGTCCGTGGAACCCGCGACCGGACTCACGGGGGTCCCCACCGGCACACGAGCTCGCAATGGCAGGGCGGCATTTAAAACTGGACGTACCTGTACGCCAATATGCCTGCCCGTGCCATTCTGCAGACGTACATCGGCGTGCGTCAGTCGGGAAGTGGTTAATAAAAGGGATCAGGTTTTCAAAAAGGATATTGATCATTAAAGTGCAATATATATCCAATTGTAAAGTCCTTCCAGCGTTTTTTTAGAGCAAGCCTATGTATATAATGGTGTAGATAGGGAATAGGCTAGCTCTGCCTGGAGCAATAAGTTCCGATAACAGGAAACCACTTAGGAAAAATGTGCGGTAGACATACTTCCGGTACGGCCATAATAGCACACAATATGTTGACGCACTTTCAGTTTTCCCAGGCAAATTGATTGGCTAATTGAGTAAGTAATAAATACCTAAAGAAAGATGGCGGCTCTAGCTTCCTGAAGACGCATGATTGGATGCGAAATGCGTAAAATGCTTCTGAGTAAACGCCAACGTCACTTCCTGCCCCGGCCTGCAACAGATCGAGGCTTGAACCACACGCCGATATCGTGACACAGAAAACGCCGCTAGCTAGCCCTAAAAATAACCGCTGGAAAGACTTGTGAGTGTACATTTACATACCTATTTTATTGTCTTAAATACATTTTTAAACATGTTGCGCAATGCTGTGTGTCTGCTTTCCGTGAGATATCGAGATTAATGTGGAGGTATAATGCCCCATAGACGCGGTCGGACATTCCGACAACAAGATCCATCAGATTTTTTCTGACGGATTTTGCCCTAAACTTGTCTTGCATACACACGGTCGCACAAAGTTGTCGGAAAATCCGATCGTAATGAACGAGGGATGACGTCAAGCATGAAGGTCGGGACTATAAACGGGCCAGTAGCCAATAGCTTTCGCCTTTTCGTTTAGTCTGAGCATGCGTGGAATTGTCTGCACACGATTGGAATTCATGCGATCGGATTTTGTTGTCGGAAAATTTTAGATCCTGCTCTCAAACTTTGTGCGTCGGATGGAGCCCACACACCATCAGATTTTCCGACAACATGATCCGGTCGCACATTTTCCGTCGGAAAATCTGACCGTGTGTATGGGGAGTAAGGAGTGAGCGCTGGCAGCCAGTTTGAGAAATCTTCAAAAGAGTTAAGTGGTTAAAGAGGAAGTAAACCCTAATGGGTTTACTTCCTCTTTGATTCCCTGCAAAGGTAAAGCATAATGGACTACTATGCATCGCATAGTAGCCCATTATGTGTCACTTACCTGACACAGGAGCCAGCAAAGTCGCCGCTGTCCCCTGTAGTCCGGAGCATCCATCTTCTCGGTGGGTCTCGCTGCTCCGCCGCTGTCATTTGGCGAAGCCGCGATGACGTCACTCCCGCGCATGTGCACGGGAGCCGCCACTCGCGGCATATTGCGCATGCGCCGTAGACAGCAGTGCCTGTCTTTCGGCAAATATCTCCTAAACCGTCTATATTTGGATGTTCCATATTTACAGAGGATCGAGGGGACTGTTTCTCTATTGATTACATGATCTATCATCACTGAGGAGGTATAGTTAGTTCTATGTAGTAATAATTGTTTGATGTATCACATTTAGTATTTGTTCACGTGCTTTGTGGTAAGATATTTATTTAATATTTTTGAGATCAGTGCAGTTACACCTCTCATTGCAAACGAATGAAAATGAAAAAGTTTTATTTAAAAATATTAATAGCATGGTAATGACGGGGGGGGGGGGGGAGAGGCATCAGAGAAGACAAAATATGAGCAGATTAAACTCCAGCCTTCGCTTCTATCTAATTGTTTTCGGGAAGGTATAAAAAAAAAGTAAGAAATTTGAGGTTGCTGGCCATTGCATATCTTCTTCTGGATTATAATCTTCCCAGTTCTTCAGACCCCGACTCGCTCCTTTCTGGTGATAGTCGTCTACGTATCTCCCTCCTCCCATGTACACAGCAGTTCCAGTCGCTGCCTGTCCTCCCAGTAGTAACAATCTGCCTACATTACATAGAGAAGCACAGAGGCACAGTGATGATGTAAGATTGGGGGGGGGGGGAGGAAATAGGGAAAGCAAAAAATAAGTACTGAAGTGTGTCTAAAGGCATTTTTGGGGAAATAGGTTGCTTATGGGGTGAGGCTCTCTGTTAGGCATTTATTGATATATTTTTCTATGTAAAGAAGATTCACCCTCTCTGTTTTTCCTGGTGAGTCATTGACTGCTGAGGCAAAAAGTGATTTTGAGTTGTTGTCACAATGTACAGTCTGATTACTGGGGGAGGGGAGACTGAGGAAATGCTTCCTCAAGCCTGTGTTCTGTCGATATGGGCAATATTGTAACTTTGTAGCAAATCACAAGGTGAAAGGCTTTTTTGATACTGTAGAACCCAAAGCCATGGAGAAAATCCAGTCAGTGTTCTATCGATTTGTGCCCGCACATGCGCAGAACAGAACGGCATCCAGCTGATTTGCCGATCGGGTGGAGTGACGTCATCATAGCGCATGCGCATATCGTAGCAGCCTTTTTTTCGACGGGAGATACCATTTCGACAATTTAATGCTATGCAAACAGCGGTGGGACACTGTATTTTTGTCATATTGTGCCTCACTGTCGCGCCTCGGATTTACAACGAGGTACAATCTGACATCTGCGGTGTTCCTCCGCTCTTTGCTTCAATTGTGCCTGTGAAATGGTGTCTCCCGCCATAAAAAGACTGCTACGATGTGCTCCTGCGCTATGGCGACGTCACCCCAGCTGATCGGCAAATCAGCTGGAGCGCCCTTCCGTTCTGCACATGCATAGGCACTTTTCGACGGAGGACACAAATCGATAGAACACCGGCAGCAGACTCATGACATCATCTGAGTCAAGGCAAAGTCACTGACTGGAGTTGCTCCACGGCTTTGGGTTCTACAGTATCAAAAAAAAACTCTCACCTTGTGATTTGCTACAAAGTTACAATGTTGCAGACTCATCACTGGGGGAGGGGAAACTCAGAAAATGCTTCCTTCTGCTTGCAGCAGACTGATGACATTATCTTAGCCTAGGCAAAGTCACTGACTGGAGCTGCTCCATGGCTTTGGGCTCTACAGTATCAAAAAAGCATCTCACCTTGGGATTTGTTACAATATTGCAGTCTTATCACTGGGGGGGGGGGGCTGGGGAAATGCTTCCATCTGCCTGCAGTAGACTCATGACATCATCTCAGCCTAGGCAAAGTCACTGACTCGAGCTGCTCCATGGCTTTGGGTTCTACTATATCAAAAAAGCACCTCACCTGGTGATTTGTTACAATGTTGCAGTCTGATATTCACTGGGGGGTGAGGGGGCGTGACTGAGGAAATGCTTCCTACTGCCTGCAGCAGACTCATGATATTATCTGAGCCTAGGCAAAGTCACTGACTAGAGTAGTTGGTTTGGTACAAGTTTACAATGTTTCAGTGTGATCACTGGGGGAGTGGAGACTGAGGATATGCTTCTTCCTGCCTGCAGCAGACTCATGACAAGATCTCAGCCTAGGCAAAGTCACTGAGTGGTGCTCAATGGCTTTTTATGAAAGGTCCATGCTACCCCCCCTGACCCCAGATCTTAGGAATATATACATACTATTTACAGTATTTGTAGAGTGTACTTGTCTGGAGTTGGAACAGATACAGAGGTTTTGTCAGGCAGGTTTATTTGCTGCGTCCGCCAATGGTCCAGGAACCAGCATGGTGCAATTCATGAGCTTGTCTAATAGGAGACCTGATAGGTCAAAGGCTGCCACTCCTAATGTGCTCCACAATGCGGCCCTTTTATCTGCATTACACTATAATACAATTAGTCTCCCACTAACCCCTGGCCTGGCCATTGTGGCCCCGTGTGTGCGGCCTTGTTGTGTGACCCGCCGCAGACAGCGCACGCCGGAGGAAGATTGATGCGGCCTATTTCCACAATGGGCCCCCGCGCTGATTCCTTTCTTTTATTCCTCTTTACTTAACCTAATGAATCCTGGCGGCATTAATCCTACAAGATCTTCACTGAGGAGGCGGCAGCGACAAAGGGACCCGTCGCGGTGGAGGGAGAGTGATGACACATGGGGAGCCGACCTCACAAATCTTCACAAAGCCCTTTTCATGGGGACATCTCCATTGTGTGCTCACAATTAGCCGGCCAACTGATTAATGGGCGGAATTATTGGCTCTGGATTCAATGGGCCGCTGCCTGGTAAAAAGTGGGAGACGTTTGCTGTTCCAACTGATTTAAAGTAGAACTATGCTCTCAAATTACAGTTATTATTATAACATGTAATTGTATAGTGCCAACACTTTACGCAGTGTTTTACATATTGTACATTCACATTTGCCCCTGTCCTCGAGGATCTTACAATCTATGGTCCATACCTCACATACTTTGGTCTGAACCCAGACATTACCTGTCATTGCTTGGAGATTGTCGTGATTCTCATCAAATTAATATGGTCACATTGGGCCAGTGGTATTGAACATATATGACCATATGAGGGTAATGATAGCATGGAATCCTCTTCCCACAACTCATTTTCCTAATATGGGTATGTTGGGTCAATGATATTGACCATATACTGTATGACCATGTGCCCATATTAGGTCAATGATATCATAATAATCCTTTGCCCACAACTCATTAACCTAATATGGGCATATTAGATCAATGAAGTTGACCATTGTTGGCCACGTGCTCATATTAGGTCAATGAAGTTGACCATAGTTGGCCATGTGCTCATATTAGGTCAATGAAGTTGACCATAGTTGGCCACGTGCTCATATTAGGTCAATGAAGTTGACCATAGTTGGCCACGTGCTCATATTAGGTCAATGAAGTTGACCATAGTTTGCCACGTGCTCATATTAGGTCAATGAAGTTGACCATAGTTGGCCACGTGCTCATATTAGGTCAATGAAGTTGACCATAGTTGGCCATGTGCTCATATTAGGTCAATGAAGTTGACCATGGTTGGCCACGTGCTCATATTAGGTCAATAAAGTTGACCATAGTTGGCCATGTGCTCATATTAGGTCAATGAAGTTGACCATGGTTGGCCAGTGGCCACGTGCTCATATTAGGTCAATGAGTTGCAGGCAGGAGAGTCTCATGACATCAATAACTTAAAGCAGTGTTCCACCCATTTGAAAGTCAGCAGCTACAAAAAATGTAGTTGCTGACTTTTAATAAAGACACACTCACTTTCCCCATGGTTCAGCGATGCGGCCGCCCAAAGCCTCACTCCTCTCCACGGCGCTGGCATTGTAAGTGTGGGTGCCAGGCTGTGACAGATGTGGCTTCACAGCTGGGCGCACACTGTGCATGCCTGAGTCGCGCTGCGCTGTCTTGAATGGCCAGGCAATCTTCTGACGTGTCCCAGAAGATTGCAGGGAGGGGAGAGAGGTAAACTTCCGCTCAGCGCCGCGGTACCAGGAGAGGAAGTGGGAGCTGGGTACCTCTCAAAACTAGGTATTCAAAAAATGACATGCCAAATGTGGCATGTCAGGGGGTCACGAGTGCTTAAAGCCGAAGTTCAATTTTTGGGTGGAACTCCACTTTAATATAGCCATATTGGGTCATTGACATTCACCATATATTGCCATGTTCCCATATTAGATCGATGATGTCATGAGACTCCTCTGCCCACAACTCACTGACCTAATATGGGCTATGTTGGGTCACTGACATTGATTGTATATGGTCACGTGCTCATATTAGGTCAATGAGTTGCAGGCAGGAGATTCTCATGACATCATTAACTTCATACGGCCACATTGGGTCATTGACATTCACCCTAAAAGGCCATTTGCTCATATTAGGTCAACAATATCATAAGATTCCTCTGTCCTTAACTCATTGACCTAATATGGTCACATTGGGTCAATGAAGTTGTCCGTATGTGGCCATGTGCCCATATTAGGTCAATGATGTCATGGGACTTCTCTGCCCGCAACCGCCTTGATAAGCAGTTCTCAACCATTTCTAAGACCAAGATGTTCTCAACCACTGGTTCTCAATGTTTTCTGAGACCAGCAGGTGCCCTTGATCAGCTGTTCTCAACCATTTCTGAAACCAGGAGGTGCCCGTGACTACTGGTTGTCAACTTTTTTGGGGTCTAATAACTTCTTCCAAAACGTTTCATTCCCCAACAGTAAAGAATACATTTTATACTCATACATTAAAAGTATGGGAATACAAAACATGTATTTAATGCTGGAAGACTGTAAGGGAGTTGAAAAGGGGGTTGTAGAATGGGTATAAAGACTCTTCAGCAGACTTGGTGGCCCTGAGATGAGGTTTCTGAAGGAGGCTAGAAAGCGCTGTGGGTGATTGGGGGATAGTGTAGGAGGTTGGAGGCACTACTGATGGCTGGAAGCTCTGCAGTAGGCTTGGGGGCACTGTGAAGTCAGAGCTTCCACAGGGGCCGGGGGGTACTATGGAAGGGGGTGAAGTTTCTGAAGGAGTCTAGGGAGCACTGTGGGAAATTGAGGGACACTGTTGGAGGTTTGGGGTAGTATGGAAGGTTGGAGGAGGCTGGAGAACACTGTGGGAGATTGGGTGACACTGTTGGAGGCAAGGAGCACAATGGAAGGCTGAAGGATTTGCAGTAGGCTGGGGGGCATTATGTTGGCTGAGGGATCTCAGGGGGCCTGGGCAGTATTCTGGGAGGGGATGAGGTTTCCGAAGGAGGCTGGAAAGCAAGGTGGGAGATCGGGGGACACTGTTGGAGGTTGGGGGCACAATGGAGAGCTGGAGGCTCTACAGTAAGCTGTGGGGAAGCACTATGGAGGTTAAGGGCTCTCAGGGGGCATATGGGGTACGATGTAAGAGTATGAGGTTTCTGGAAGAGGCTGGAAAGCACTCTGGGAGATCGGGGGACACTGTTGGAGGTTGGGGGCACAATGGAGGGCTAGAGGCTCTACAGTAAGCTGGGGGGGCACTATGGAGGTTAATGGCTCTCAGGGGGCGTATGGTGTACTATGGGAAGGGATGAGGTTTCTGAAGGAGGCTCGGGAACACTGTGGGAGTTTGGGAACAATATTGGAAGCTGGAGGCACTATGGAAGGCTGGAGGCACTGCAGTAGGCCGGGGGCACTCTGGAGTCCAAGAGTTGTCAGGGGGCCTGGAGGTACTATGGAAGGCTGGGGTGCACTATGGGAGCTGGGAGGCATTCTGCAAGTTTAAAGGATTTGAAGCTGTCTTGATACCTGGAGAAGGGACGCAGTGGGCCCAAACAGTGGGCATCGGCCTGGTGGTTGAGAACTTATGTACTAGACAAACACAAGCATATGATCCTTTCAGTGGGGGGGGGGGGTCCTTCAGGAGTTCCACTTTAAGGACAGGAAGGGCACATTCAGATTTATACTTACCCAACACACTGCAAGGAACATGAACATAGGCTACATTGAAGAAAGGGCCATGCACATTTCTTGGTTCGCTGAGAAATAAGAAATACCTTCCAATGTGACATACATGACAAAAAAGAACTGATTTGTACCCTTCATAATTGTATCCAGAATAAAAAAATTCAGATTTGCACCGTGTACTGGGAGCGCTCAGTGGCGGCACAGGTGGCAGCGTCTCAGATATCACAGCGATATGAGAAAGACGAGCTACGTATTAGAGTTCATCTGCTCCCCCCCGCCCCTCGCTCGGACCTCCTCGTCATTTATAACAATTAGGTGAGGGTCGTGTAAAAGCAGTTTTGGTGAAGAAGACCATCGCTCAGCCTGGTTAATGCTTCTGTCCGGCTGACGGATGGAGGGGACGGTAATTGGCTGGACAGGCAGCCACCGGAACTGCTGTTCACATTCATTAAGCTGCGACAGATGCATTAATTACGCCAAGGAGGGAGATACGTAGACGACTATCACCAGAAAGGAACGAGTCGGGGAACGGGATGGGATGGTCTGCAGAACTGGGAAGATTATAATCCGGGAGAAGACCAGCAACCCCGATTTTTTTTTTTTAAGACAACTTCCCAAAAACAATTAGTTACAAGTGAAGGCTGGAGTTTAATCTGCTCATATTTTGTCTTCTCTGGTTCCTCTCTCCCCCGTCATTAACCACTTGCTTACTGGGCACTTAAACCCCCCTCCTATCATGACCAATTTTCAGCTTTCAGCCCTAATAGGGGGTGGTATTTGATCACCTGTGTGATTTTTTTTTATTTTTTTTTTAAATGTAGGAAGACTGAATTAAAAAAAAATTTTTGTTATAAAGTTTTATAACGGGTAATTTTTGTCTGTCATTGATGTAAGCTGATGAGGCAGCACTGATGGGCACCGATAGCTGGTAGTGATGGGCACTGATCGGATACACTGATAGGCAGCACTTCTAGGTAGCACTGATTGACACCACTGGTGGACATTAATAGGTGGCACTGGTGGGCATTGATAGGTGGAACTTGTGGGCATCGTTAGGTGGCACTTGTGGGCATTGATAGGTGGCACTTGTGGGCACTGTTAGACTCTATAAATGAGGCATAATCGCCTCTTCCGTTTCGGGACAATGTCCCTTTAAGATAAGCCGGTGATCGTTTTTTTTTTCTCCTCCGCTGTCAGCGTGAAAAAAAAAAAACAATCACCGAGCTTTTGTTTTGATCACGTGATCAGCTGTCACATGGCAAGGGGCCAGGACTGGCCCCTTACTCAGATCGGTGGTCATCCGAGTCTCATTGACTTGGTGAACACAGAGCGCTCCACGCGCCCTGTGAGGCGCACGCAGGGAGCGTGCGCAGGGGAGGCCGCCATATGCTGGCCTCCTGAAAATTCACATCCGCGCTGTGGCCGTCATTCGGCCATAGCGCGGATGTCAGGTGGTTAATATTCTAATAATATTTTTAAATAAAACGTTTCCCCTTTGATTACACACCTTATTTTACACCCAGTAATAACATCACTGGGTCTCTGTGCTTCTCTATGCAATACAGGCAAATCATGGCCGGTGGGAGGGGTTGGACAGGGTGCTGCTGTACATCGCTTCCTGAAAACACCAGCCCCTTACCATTCTATACACCTCAATAAACAAAGTCCTGACTTCAGACACTTCTCATCTTTGTATCTATGTCTCCATTGCTCTGTCCTATAATTTCCGTTTTATATTCCACGTCTTTTATAATATTACAGGAAGAAGAACGTCTGATCGATGGCGGCTGCGAAGGGAACGTGATGGAGCTTGTGCCAGACATCTGACATCATCGGGTCTCTTCTATAAAACCATCTGAGTCATGGCAGATAAACATCACACCAGGGATAAAATGGAATAAAAGTTGGGGGGGGGGAGGGGGCGCCGGCGCTGCGGTATGAGTAATATACAGCATTGTAATAAGTACCACCCGCGTAGCTGCTACAGTCATCGATAAGGGATTATAGGGAGTTTTTTGCTGTGTGGCAGTTGACTTTACAACAAATTTTTCTGATTGACAGCAGGTCTGAGGACTAGGAGAACCCTCAGGTGCTCACTCCTAGTTCTCTGCTGCAAGGTTAAATACACTTCTTATCTTGAGAACGATCCAGGCAGAAGAATCCAGTAAAAAAAAAAAAAAGGAATACTTCTCTGGAGGGTGTAGAGTTAATTCTTTGCTCTGTTAATTCTTTGCAGAGCCAGGAGCACCTTTATCTGACACTTCCAGGAGTGTCGGATAGTGTATCCCTCTAGGGGGCGCTGTAGTTCTTCTGATAAGTCACCACTGTATCCTGTGGGGGGACTCATTGGCTAGCAGGACAACCAGGGAGCCCAGCTGTCACCTCTATAGTAGGGGTCTCCAAACTTTGTAAACAAAGGGCCAGTTTACTGTCCTTCAGACTTTGGGGGGGGGGGGGCTTGCGCAGGGTCAGACTGTGGCCAGTCAGAGTGCAAACTGTCTTGGCATCAGTGGGAGTAAACAATGCCCATCTTTGGTCAGTGGGAGGAATAGTGTCCCATCTTTGGTGTCAGTGGGAGGAATAGTGCCCCATCATTGGTGCCCGTGGGAGGAATAGTGCCCCATCATTGGTATCAGTGGGAGGAATAGTGCTCCATTATTGGTGTCTGTGGTAGGAATAGTGCCCCATCATTGGTGTCAGTGGGAGGAATAGTGCTCCATAATTAGTGTTCGTGGGAGGAATAGTGCCCCATCATTGGTATCAGTGGGAGGAATAGTGCCCCATCATTGGTATCAGTGGGAGGAATAGTGCCCCATCATTGGTATCAATGGGAGGAATAGTGCTTCATCATTGGTATCAGTGGGAGGAATAGTGCTCCATTATTGGTGCCCGTGGGAGGAATAGTGCCCCATCATTGGTATCAGTGGGAGGAATAGTGCTCCATTATTGGTGTCTGTGGTAGGAATAGTGCCCCATCATTGGTGTCTGTGGGAGGAATAGTGCTCCATCATTGGTATCTAGGCCCGGACTGGGACAAAATATAGGCCCAGGCATTTTAGACTGAGCAGCCAACTTTTCCAGGGACCGGGGGGGGGGGGGTCATTAGACATTCGTAGGGGTGGCTGGTGATATAAAGGGAACTGCACTATAACGGGGCACTGCAATGATTACAGTGCAGTTCCCTTTATATTACAGTGTCCAAGTCCTATTGTGGCCATATACGTCTGTCTCCTATTGTGCCCACACGGCCCAGTGACACTGACCTGCTCTCTGGTGGTGCGGGTACAGCGTGGCTCTCTCTGGTGGTGCGGGTACAGCGTGGCTCTCTATCTGGTGGTGTGGGTACAGCATGGCTCTCTCTGGTGGTGTGGGTACAGCATGGCTCTCTCTGGTGGTGCAGGTACAGCATGGCTCTCTCTCTGGTGGTGTGGGTACAGTGTGGCTCTCTGGTGGTGCGGGTACAGCGTGGCTCTCTCTCTGGTGGTGCGGGTACAGCGTGGCTCTCTCTCTGGTGGTGCGGGTAGTGTGTTTTTCTCTCTGGTGGTGCGGGTACAGTGTGGCTCTCTCTCTGGTGGTGCGGGTACAGTGTGGCTCTCTCTCTGGTGGTGCGGGTACAGTGTGGCTTTCTCTCTGGTGGTGCGGGTACAGCGTGGCTCTCTCTCTGGTGGTACGGTACAGTGTGACTCTATGGTGGTGCGGGTACAGCGTGGCTTTCTCTCTGGTGGTGCGGGTACAGCGTGGCTCTCTCTCTGGTGGTACAGTACAGTGTGACTCTCTGGTGGTGCGGGTACAGCGTGGCTTTCTCTCTGGTGGTGCGGGTACAGCGTGGCTCTCTCTCTGGTGGTGAGGGTACAGCGTGGCTTTCTCTCTGGTGGTGTGGGTACAGCGTGGCTTTCTCTCTGGTGGTGCGGGTACAGCGTGGCTTTCTCTCTGGTGGTGCGGGTACAGCGTGGCTCTCTCTCTGGTGGTGAGGGTACAGCGTGGCTTTCTCTCTGGTGGTGCGGGTACAGCGTGGCTTTCTCTCTGGTGGTGCGGGTACAGCGTGGCTCTCTCTGGTGGTACGGTACACTGTGACTCTTTGGTGGTGCGGGTACAGCGTTGCTCTCTCTCTGGTGGTGCAGTACAGTGTGACTCTCTGGTGGTGCAGTACAATGTGACTCTCTCTGGTGGTGCTGGGAATATTAGTTCCCCAGCACAGTCCTCTCTTTCATTTTCCATGTCTCCTTTAGTAGCTGCTACAAGCACTCCTCAGCTTGTTTCCTCGTTTTCTTTTCCCCCCAGCAGAGAGCTTGCTGGGGACTGTAGTCTGCTCCCTGCTGATAACAATTGGGCCACCTATCTCTGGGACTACATTTCCCATGATGCCCCTTTAGCTGCTTTTGATTGGCCCTCTTTTGTAGCCAATAGGGAGAGAAAAACGGACACACAAGAAAGCCTTCTCTTCCCCTGCTGCCGACATGAGAAGGGGAGGGGGAGCAAAAGGGGAATATCCTGACAGCATCCTGCAGCTCTCCCCACCGTACGGACACCCACGGCTGGAGGAGGAGAGCGGAACTGTCAGCGCGGCTCTGAGGCTGTGCTGTGTGTGAGAAAGACACACAGCACAGCCCATGCAGCCGCCAGAGATGACACAGGCACGGCCGTTTAGCGGCAGGCGAGCGGCGGCCGCGGCCTGTGTTGCCCATGTTCAGGCCGCGATCGCCGCTTACCTCCCGCTGTGCGGTCTGATCAACAGGCCAAGGACAGCCCCGGCCCACCGGGCAAATGCCCGGTCTGCCCTATGGCCAGTCCGGGCCTGTTGGTATCAGTGGGAGGAATAGTGCCCCATCATTGGTATCAGTGGGAGGAATAGTGCCCCATCATTGGTGTCAGTGGGAGGAATAGTGCTTCATCATTGGTATCAGTGGGGGGAATATTGTCTCATGATTGGTGTCAGTGAGAAATAGTGCCCCGTCATTGGTGTCAATGAGAGAAATAGTGTCCTGTTGTTGAGGCCAGTGACAAGAATTATGCCCCATTGTTGGTGTCAGTGGGAAGAAAAGTGCCCCAAGCCTAGATAAAGGCACGCAAAAGGCTGCATCTGGCCCATGGGCCACAGTTTGGAGAACCACTGCTCTACAGTTTTAGCGCCAGCTTCCTTCTTATATACAGGATGTCTTTATTCATTCTTGTTTATCTGCCCAGTAAATTGGTCTTTGGGCCTCTTTGTGCCACAAGGTGACTACACCGTAATGTCGCTTTGGAAATATTGTTTTTCATCCTCCGTCATTCGGACTTCAGCTGTGTGTAATGATGTCGTCCTTCCCTATGAGGGTTGTCACAGCTGAGAAAGAGTCAGGTCACTGGCACAGCCACCACGTTGTCACCAGCCCTGTCTTCTCTTCAGCAGGTCTCTCAGAGAATACAATATTATTATCACCAGCAGACAGGAGGTGACAAGGCTGAAATGTTGCTCTGGAAATTTCCATACTGTTGTCACCTTTTCCTCCCATTGGCTCGGTGTTGTCATGGCTGAGAACGAGTTGGGTCACTGCCACAGCCGCCACATTTTCACCAGTCCTGTCTCTCTTCAGCAGGGCTCTCAGAGAATACAATGTGATCACCGGCAGCAAGAGGTGACTACACTGTAATGTCCCTTTAGCAATATCTACATTGTTGTCACCCTGTCCTCCTTTATCTGAACCCCAGCTGAGTGTAATCATGCTGCTCTTCCCCAGGAGGGTTGTCACAGCTGAGAAAGAGTCAAGTCGCTGTCACAGCCAACACGTTGTTACCAGTCCTGTCTCTCTTCAGCAGGGCCCTCAGAGAATATAGTTCCATCGCCGGCAGCAAGGGGTGACTACACTGTAATGTTACTTTAGAAATATCTACATTGTTGTCACCCTGTCCTGCTTCTTCTGGACTACAGCTGGGTGTAATTATGTTGCTCTTACCCAGGAGCATTGTCACAGTTGAGAAAGAGTCAGGTCGCTGTCACAGCCGCCATGTTGTCACCAGTCCTGTCTACCTTCAGCAGGGCATTCAGAGAATACAGTGCTATCATCAGCAGCAAGAGGTGACTACACCATTATATTGCTCTGGAAAGTTCCACATTGTTGTCACCTTTTCCTCCCAGTGTCTTGGTGTTGTCACTGCTGAGAAAGAGTCAGGTCACTGCCACAGCCACCACATTGTCACCAGTCCTGTCTCTCTTCAGCAGGGCCTCAGAGAATACAATATTATCACCAGCAGAAAGGAGGTGACTACGCCAAAATGTTGCTCTGGAAATTTCCACATTGTTGTCACCTTTTCCTCCCATTGGCTCGGTGTTGTCATGGCTGAAAACGAGTTGGGTCACTGCCAAAGCCGCCACATTGTCACCAGTCCTGTCTCTCTTCGGCAGGGCTCTCTCAGAATACAGTGCTAGAAATGGCAGCAAGAGGTACATGTATAGTAATCCCAGGAAGCGACATTCCCAATGCAAGCTGCTGTAAGAAACTGAAAGAGCGTGGTCACGTGATGGCTGGAAAATCCTACAAAAAACAAAAAAAAGCTAATTTTGGCCAATGATATCTGTACCTGAGAACACACATTACCACTATTCTCTCTATTTATTAGCATTTACATTGAGGGTAATTGAGTTTTCTTTTTTTTGTCCTGCAAATTGAATGTGTGATATCAGCGGTCCCATCACAGCGCCCTCTGTGGCCACCTAGTAATAAGGCACCGTTATTGTGAGAAATGCAGACAGCATCCACGTCTTGCCGTCTTTGGATATAAATATATATTTCATATGTTTATGGGGAGATCATAGCGGGCAATGTGGGCGCTGCATTGTATTTCCTAGAATTCCTTAGTGAGTTATTGCCAGAGGAGCTCCATATTCTTGCTCTATGTATGGGCAGAACATGGCAATTATGACAGCCATTGCGATCTCTGCAGGGAAATAGTGGTACTGCACCTCTCCATAAAAGAAGACAGTGTGACCAATCAATGAGCGTAATGATTCTAAATGGGATTGGTGCAGACAGCCACTTAAAGCGTATCTTTAGTTCTGTTGAGAAAAAAACAAAAAACCTCTACACATGGTAAGGATTTTAGCCAACTGTCCAGTATTTTGTTCCACACAGTTGTTGTTGTTTTTTTTTTATATATATATTTTCTCATAATGATCCTGAAAGGGAGAGTCTTCATCATAACTACAATGTGATGTGATGTGATGGAAGGAGTTCCAATGTCCCCCCCCAGTCACACACTATTATTATTATATATTTATATAGCTCTGACATATATACTGCAGTGCTGTACAGAGAACACTGAGCCAGTCCCATCAGTCCTCCTCTGTATCAGAGGAGCTTCTCCACCAGGTGGTGCTGTTCTGAAGGGTGCTGTTGGCTCACTCCGCTGTGATCTCAGCTGAGAGAAGCAGCCGCTCCTGTAGGCTTTTCCCAGGCAAGGATGGACTATATTGGGGAAGACGAAGGCGGAGGTTCTCCAGAGGCACTGAGGCCTACTCCATGTGCTCAAGCTGCAATGGATCCTGGGCCTGTTCCTATGCAAGAGGAGTCCTTACCAGTCTTCCACGATAAAGTGGTGAACAGATTTTTGCCGCATTGCTAAGAAGGAACAGAAACTTTCTGTTATGAAAGAAGATCTCATGAAAAAGAAATCCCTGCATAGCAAGTCTGGAAACAGTAAGAGGGAAATCCCCAAGCTGAAGTCTTTGGAAGAGGCATTAAAAAAGCAGTAGAAGTTGGTTGCCTCTCTGAAGGAGAGCAGTGGTGTGTTCAGAGAAAAGTGTGATAATGAGGAGAGATTACAACAGATGAAGGCGAGTGCCTGTGCCAGTATCAGCCAGAGGGTGGATGCCACAACAATGGCGACAGT
This sequence comes from Lithobates pipiens, assembly GCF_037356315.1. Lineage (NCBI taxonomy): Eukaryota > Metazoa > Chordata > Amphibia > Anura > Ranidae > Lithobates > Lithobates pipiens. The sequence goes on along the minus strand of NW_027507764.1, from coordinate 22,774,782 downwards.
ATGGATGGGGGTTAAGGAAGTGGCTTCACATGGTGGCACCAGTACTACCACTGTCTCAGGATCTGTTGCACCTGAGTCAGTATCTGCCCCCTGGGTCATCTCAGGAGGAGGTTGAGGAAATAGGCGGATTGCTGCAGGCCATTACAGAAATGGAATCTCCCTTGAGTGGCACTACTCATCAGATAACGATCATGGGAATGCAGGAAGAGATGGCATGTATCCTAATAGAGAAGTTTCTGCAGGCTGTGAGGAGTCCCACATGGACACTAACAGTGCAGAGTAGGAATGTCACATGTACATTGAAACTGCAGAGTAGGAATGTCGCATGAACATTGATACTGCAGAGCAGGAGGGCCGTATGAACGCTGAGACAGCTGTTGTTTTTTTCTCAGCAGGAGACTTTACTTGATGATGGGACTGCTGGTATCTGTGGTACTTTGGGGACTATGGTGACCGGGACTGTTGTGCTGGAGGGGAGGAGGGAGGATGTAGTGGTGGGTAATTTACCAAACCAGATTTCAGAGGTTCCTATGCAACCAGTTAATGTGTCATCTGTCCCAGTTAGGAATTATGCTCAGGCTGTGTCGGGACAAAGTGATGCTGCTGGTGGTGGAAGGGAGCCAGTTGTGCGATTTTCATCTAACGCACCTTCTTCCATTAAACGCAGGAATGTGGTACAGCTCAGATGGGAAGGAGGAGGTATTCCACCTATCAGGAGAGTGGTTATGGATAAGATCCTAGCCATGGGTTTTAAGGCGGAAGATATTTATGCTCTCATCAGTCCGGCTGGTTCATATAAATATGATTTATCATTTGTGCGTCCAGAATCGCTGGATCTGTTTTAGGAGCGGTTTGAGCATGTATATAGGGGCCAGCCGGACTGGAAGGAGCTTGTCCCTAAAGTTGTCTCGAGACAGCCCTTGATAAAAAATTTGACTATCCTGACAAGGAATGAGTCTATACCCCCCAAGGATTTATGGGTCTGGTTGAGAAGGTTTGGTGAAACGTTGTGTCCCTTAAAAAAGATTGTGGATGATAGATGAATCTGGACGGGTGGGTGGTCAGTATCAATGAGGTTGAGTGTGTGTGGAAATGTGGTCCAGAATTTCCCCTCCTCTGCCTTTATTGGTAGAGATAGAATTACCATCTTCTACCCTGGTCAACCTAAGCTGTGCCATAAATGTGGAGTCAAGGGACATTTCTCCTCTAACTGTCCAGGACAGAAGTATTCTTTGTGCCAGGGACTGGGGCATCTGGCAAGGGACTGTAACATCATTAAATGTAATCTATGTGATAAGGTTGGTCACCCTTATAGCCAGTGCCCTGAGGTTTTGCACAATAAGCCAGAGCTGATGGAGGAATTCTCCCGTCTGGATAGAGAAGAGCCTGGGTTGGCGGAGGTTGTATCAGGGGATTCTAGTGTCTCTGTCCCGTCAGAATCTGTGGCCGTCTGTGGTGTCAGTGTCCCCCCCAGTCTGTGGTCTCCCAGTCAGTGTCAGAAAGTGTGGTTGTCAAGTCTGTGTCTACACCTATTGTTTCTCCTAGTGTAACGAAGGCAGTGGAGGGTGCTGGACCAGAATGTATGGTGGTGCCAACCCCTCCTCCTCAGCATGGCAGAAGTGCGGCTATAGATCAGCAGATACCGAGGGGTGGAGTGAGGGGTAGATTAGATGATGGTGGGGGGGCAGGTGGGAATGGAATAAGAGTGGCTTGTGAAGAATGCAAGGTGAATGATGTGGAAGTCGAGGGGAATGATGTGGAGGGAGAGGTGTTAATCAGGAGGGGGGGGGGGAGGTTGGGAATCGCATCCTGATGGGGATTAGATCTCAAAATGTTTCTTAGCCTGGATTGTGTTTAAAGTGGTGTTGCCACCAAAAAAATAAAACTACTTAAAATTTGTAAAAAAAAATCAAAAAAAAATAATTGGCAAAAAAAAAAATTTTTACTCACCTCTAAATACCGGTTGCTAGGGGGTCCCTCGTAGTCTGCCTTCTTCATTGCCCGGGCTGGTGACATCACTTCCCCTCGCGCCGCACATTCACCTGGGACCTGTCATGTGTCCCAGGTGACTGTACGGCGTATCACGGCGCCCTGCGCCGCTCGCGCATGCGCAGTGGGTGCCCGGCTGTGAAGCCACAGCCGGGTGCCCACAGTATGCATGGCGGCGCCGCGAGCGGAGCGGGGAGCGAGGGGGGGGGCTTCGTTCCCCCGCATCGCTGGACCCTGGGGCAGGTAAGTGTCCGATTATTAAAAGCCAGCAGCTGCAGTATTTGTAGCTGCTGACTTTTAATTTTTTTTTTTAGGGGGTACCCCACTTTAAGTTGAGGTTCGGGGTTTGTAGTCTCTTTTTTTGTTGTCATTAAAATATGTTTCTTTCTATGTTATCTTGTCAGGAAACAATTTTCTTTATTTGCTGATCTAAGCACGCTTGTTTTTGTTTAGTTGTTGTTTATTTTTGTGTAAATATGTTTTCATTAATAAGCTGTATGTTTTTTTTAAATAAAATTATTTACACTCTAATGTCCCCCAACAGTCTCATGGTTTTGGGAGGATCCCGGACAAACTCCATGCAGATTGTTTCACCTGGCAGAAACCAAGCTTAGGACACAGCAGTGCAATGCAAGTGCCAACCACCCAGCCACCATCTATTTATATACATCTATCTATTATCTATTGATAATCTATCTTTTGATTAATCAATAACATAATTATCTTTCTATTGATCTATTTATCTATATGTAATCTATTTATTTTATCTATCTACAGTAGATAGATAGATAGATAGATAGATAGATAGATAGATAGATAGATAGATAGATAGATAGGAGATAGATAGATAGATAGATAGATAGGAGATAGATAGATAGATAGATAGATAGATAGATAGATAGATAGATAGGAGATAGATAGATAGGAGATAGATAGATAGATAGATAGATAGATAGATAGATAGATAGATAGATAGATAGATAGATAGATAGGAGATAGATAGATAGATAGATAGGAGATAGATAGATAGATAGATAGATAGATAGATAGATAGATAGATAGATAGATAGGAGATAGATAGATAGATAGATAGATAGATAGATAGGAGATAGATAGATAGGAGATAGATAGATAGATAGATAGATAGATAGATAGATAGATAGATAGATAGATAGATAGATAGATAGATAGATAGGAGATAGATAGATAGATAGATAGGAGATAGATAGATAGATAGATAGATAGATAGATAGATAGATAGATAGATAGGAGATAGATAGATAGATAGATAGATAGATAGATAGATAGGAGATAGATAGATAGATAGGAGATAGATAGATAGATAGATAGATAGATAGATAGATAGATAGATAGATAGATAGATAGATAGATAGATAGGAGATAGATAGATAGATAGGAGATAGATAGATAGGAGAAAGATAGATAGATAGATAGATAGATAGATAGATAGGAGATAGATAGATAGATAGATAGATAGATAGGAGATAGATAGATAGATAGGAGATAGATAGATAGATAGATAGATAGATAGATAGATAGATAGATAGATAGATAGATAGATAGATAGATAGATAGATAGGAGATAGATAGATAGATAGGAGATAGATAGATAGGAGATAGATAGATAGATAGATAGATAGATAGATAGATAGATAGATGGATAGATAGATAGGAGATAGATAGGAGATAGATAGATAGATAGATAGATAGATAGATAGATAGATAGATAGATAGATAGATAGATAGATAGGAGATAGATAGATAGATAGATAGATAGATAGATAGATAGGAGATAGATAGGAGATAGATAGATAGATAGATAGATAGATAGATAGATAGATAGATAGATAGATAGATAGATAGGAGATAGATAGATAGATAGGAGATAGATAGATAGATAGATAGGAGATAGATAGATAGATAGATAGATAGATAGATAGATAGATAGATAGATAGATAGATAGATAGATAGGAGATAGATAGGAGATAGATAGATAGATAGATAGATTGATTAATCAATAACATAATTATCTTTCTATTGATCTATTTATATATATATGTAATCTATTTATTTTATCTATCTACAGTAGATAGATAGATAGATAGATAGATAGATAGATCGATAGATAGGAGATAGATAGATAGATCGATAGATAGGAGATAGATAGATAGATCGATAGATAGGAGATAGATAGATAGATAGAGAGATAGATCGATAGATAGGAGATAGATAGATAGATAGAGAGATAGATCGATAGATAGGAGATAGATAGATAGATCGATAGATAGGAGATAGATAGATAGAGAGATAGATAGATAGATAGGAGATAGATAGATAAATAGATAGATAGATTCAAAGAGGGAGAGGGGTGGGGGTGATGAGAGGGTATCAGGAGCCTTGGTTCTCCAGGATCCACCAATCAGTGAAGTATCAGTTTTGGAGAGTATGACCCTTTAACCCTTCTCAGGCTGGCAGTTGACCCCCGCTCAGTGCCCGTCCTATGTCCTATGTCCCAATGTAATGTCCTTCCACCCACACAGACAAGCCTCAGACAGAACCGGACCGCCTGACAAGTGGTGATTAATGATGGCGGAGGTCAGAGGTTGTGGCGAGGGCTGCTGACCTCCCCCCCCCCCCCCCCCCAACCAGGCTCCTGTAGGGCCCCTGGAGCTCCTGGGAGTGCAGCTCTCCTTTCATGTGCCTCTTGGAAAGTTATAAAGTTATCTTGCGTGAATCCAGTAGCCCCCATGTCTATGATTTATTGAGCTATTTCAGCAAGTCATTAGCAGAGAGGTCAGAAGAAATGTAATACAAGAGTGGGAGGACAGAATTTCACATTTCTGCATTAAAACTGGAATAACACTCTGATGTCTAATTAGGAACACAAGGCGCGGGACGCACATGGAACGCTGAACGCCGCCGCCACCGCCGCTGCTCTGTAAGGGAAAACAGACGATGCAATTATATGACAAGAAAGAAGATTCCAGATTTTATTTTCTGATTTAGGAAATGTTTATTAACTGTATAAAAAGATAGAAATGTATCAAATCGGTGCCCAATCACCAATGTTATACATTGTATATGCACAGTATATATATTACATTGTGTATACACTATATATATATATATATTACTTTGTGTATACACTATATATATATATATATATATATATATATATATATATATATATATATATATACAGTGGTGTGAAAAAGTGTTTGCCCCCTTCCTCATTTCCTGTTCCTTTGCATGTTTGTCACACTTAAGTGTTTCGGAACATCAAACCAATTTAAACAATAGTCAAGGACAACACAAGTAAACACAAAATGCAATTTGTAAATGAAGGTGTTTATTATTAAAGGTGAAAAAAAATCCAAACCATCATGGCCCTGTGTGAAAAAGTGATTGCCCCCCTTGTTAAAACATACTATAACTGTGGTTGTCCACACCTGAGTTCAATTTCTCTAGCCACACCCAGGCCTGATTATTGCCACACCTGTTCACAATCAAGGCATCACTTAAATAGGAGCTGCTTGACACAGTAAGGTCCACCAGAAGATCCTTAAGGCTAGGTTCACACTATTGCGATGCGGGAACGCCGCGAATCCGCGGCGTTTTCCCGCATCGCATACCTCCCGCCGGCAGTTCACACTGCCCTATGCGGACGGCTGGGGGTGTCAATGTTATGTTAATGACACCCCCAGATCCGTCGGCATATCGCAGTGCGATCTGCCGACTCGCACAGGAATCGGATCGCATGGTGTGAACCCCCATGCGATCCGATTCCGTTGCGGACCCAAAAAAGGGTCCTGTGCGAGTTTGCTGCGGGACAGCTGCGAGTTCAGCCATACTATCTGTATGGCTGAACTCGCAGTGCTACGGAGATCGGATGTGATTTGCTGTGCGAATCACATCCGGATCTCCCCCCGCAGCAGTGTGAACCCAGCCTAAAAGCTACACATCATGCCAAGACCCAAAGAAATTCAGGAATAATTGAGAAAGAAAGTAATTGAGATCTATCAGTCTGGAAAGGGTTATAAAGCCATTTCCAAAGCTTTGGGAATCCAACGAACCACAGTGAGAGCCATTATCCACAAATGGCGAAGACATGGAACAGTGGTGAACCTTCCCAGGGGTGGCCGGCAGCCCAAAATTACCCCAAGAGCGCAGCGACGATTCATCCAAGAGGTCACAAAAGACCTCACAACAACGTCCAAGGAACTGCAGGCCTCACTTGCCTCAGTTAAGGTCAGCGTTCATGCCTCCACCATCAGGAAAAGACTGGGCAAAAATGGCCTGCATGGCAGAGTTCCAAGGAGAAAACCACTGCTGAGCAAAAAGAACATCAAAGCTCGTCTCAATTTCTCCACAACACATCTTGATGATCCCCAAGACTTTTGGGACAACATTCTGTGGACCGATGAGACAAAAGTGGAACTCTTTGGAAGGTGTGTGTCCAAGTATATCTGGCGTAGAAGGAACACTGCATTTCATAAAAAGAACATTATACCAACAGTAAAATATGGTGGTGGTAGTGTGATGGTCTGGGGCTGTTTTGATGCTTCAGGACCTGGAAGACTTGCCGTGATAAAAGGAACTATGAATTCTGCTGTCTACCAAGAGATCCTGAAGGAGAATGTCCGACCATCTGTTCGTGTACTCAAGCTGAAACGAACTTGGGTTCTGCAGCAGGACAATGATCCTAAACACACCAGCAAGTCCACCACCGAATGGCTGAAGAAAAACAAAATGAAGACTTTGGAGTGGCCTAGCCAAAGTCCTGACCTGAATCCTATTGAGATGTTGTGGTATGACCTTAAAAAGGCCGTTTATGCTCGAAAACCCTCTAATGTAACTGAATTAGGACAATTCTGCAAAGATGAGTGGGCCAAAATTCCTCCAGGACGCTGTAAAAGCCTCATTGCACGTTATCGCAAACGCTTGGTTGCAGTTGTTGCTGCTAAGGGTGGCCCAACCAGTTATTAGGTTTAGGGGGCAATCACTTTTTCACACAGGGCCATGATGGTTTGGATTTTTTTTCACCTTTAATAATAAACACCTTCATTTACAAATTGCATTTTGTGTTTACTTGTGTTGTCCTTGACTATTGTTTAAATTGGTTTGATGTTCCGAAACACTTAAGTGTGACAAACATGCAAAGGAACAGGAAATGAGGAAGCGGGCAAACACTTTTTCACACTACTGTATATATATATATATATATATATATATATTACTTTGTGTATACACTATATATATATATATATATATATATATATTACTTTGTGTATACACTATATATATATATATATATATATATATATATATATATATATATATTACATTGTATATATTATATTGGATATACAGTATCTCACAAAAGTAAGTACACCCCTCACATTTTTGTAAATATTTTCTTCTATCTTTTCATGTGACAACACTGAAGAAATGACACTTGTCTACAATGTAAAGTAGTGAGTGTACAGCTTGTATAACAGTGTAAATTTGCTGTCCCCTCAAAATAACTCAACACACAGCCATTAATGTCTAAACCCCTAAGTGAGTACACCCCTAAGTGAAAATGTCCAAATTGGGCCCAATTAGCCATTTTCTCTCCCCGGTGTCATGTGACTCGTTAGTGTTACAAGGTCTCAGGTGTGAATGGGGAGCAGGTTTGTTAAATTTGGTGTTATCGCTCTCACTCTCTCATACTGGAAGTTCAACATGGTACCTCATGGCAAAGAACTCTCCAAGGATCTGAAAAAAAATAATTGTTGCTCTACATGAAGATGGCCTAGGCTTTAAGAAGATTGCCAAGACCCTGAAACTGAGCTGCAGCACGGTGGCCAAGACCATACAGCGGTTTAACAGGACAGGTTCCACTCAGAACAGGCCTCGCCATGGTCCACCAAAGAAGTTGAGGTCACGTGCTCAGCGTCATATCCAGAGCTTGTCTTTGGGAAATAGATGTATGAGTGCTGCCAGCATTGCTGCAGAGGTTGTAGGGGTAGGGGGGGTCAACCTGTCAGTGCTCAGACCATACGCCGCACGCTGCATCAAATTAGTCTGCATGGCTGTCGTCCCAGAAGGAAGCCTCTTCTAAAGATGATGCAGAAGAAAGCCCACAAACAGTTTGCTGAAGACAAGCAGACTAAGGACATGGATTACTGGAACCATGTCCTGTGGTCTGATGAGATCAAGATAAACTTATTTGGTTCAGATGGTGACAAGCGTGTGTGGGGGCAACCAGGTGAGGAGGACAAAGACAAGTGTGTCTTGCCTACAGTCAAGCATGGTGGTGGGAGTGTCATGGTCTGGGGCTGCATGAGTGCTGCCGGTGTTCTGCCTAATAGAGTCCGCCTATCAAATGCTGTCCGCTCCGTACTGCGCATGCGCAGTACGGAGCAGACGAAGCTTCGGAAAAACTCTGAAGCTGAACGGCGCCTGCGCCGTGAGTGGAGGTGGTAGCCCCACTATCCAAGCGGACATAGGGTTAAGAATTTTAGAGGGCCCCTCGCGGGCGAGCTTCGCTCGCCACGCTTCGGGCTCGGCCTCGCTCCGCTCGGCTCTTTTTTATTCTAACTCTATGTCCACTTGGATAGTGGGGATAGAACCTGGACTCACGGCGCAGGCGCCGTTCATCCTCGGCAATTTTCGGAATCTGTGTTCCTGTGTACAGCGCATGCGCAGTACGCAGGGGACACCATCTGATGGAGGACACTATTTTACAAGACACCGGCACTGGGGAGCTACAGTTCATTGAGGGAACCATGAATGCCAACATGTACTGTGACATACTGACAGAGCGTTGTCACCCCGTAACAGGAAGTGCCTGAAAAAAGAGGCAGGGTCACCAAGGATTATATAAATGGAAGCTGCAATTTTTTAAAGATTGGAAATCACTTTTTTAACATGTTACAACTCAAACCCTGTCTCTAAATGTGCAAGGACAGCCCATTGCACACACTTCCCCACCCAGACCCCACCTCCAAATCTGTAGGGATGAGCACCTAGCTGAATTGATTACCATAATTATTCCCTTTTTGAGTTAATGCACAGGTGCAGCAACTCAAATAAGGTTGATGCTGTGATCCTGGGACATGGTTCCATCAGGGGGACAGATATACAAGATTAGGGCCAGGTTATGCTAGTCTGCGAGGAAATCGGGTATATAGAATTACTCTCCAGGATGTATCTTGGTCAGTCCTCCAATGAATGTGAATGCTTGGCTGAACCGAGCGTTCATGTTCATACTATGCAGAGAGGTGGTTTAAGGAGGTAAGGAGTGGAGCAGGGAAGCTGCACAGCATTTTTGGGACAGAAGGCCAAGAGGTGAGATGGTCCTGATGAATATGGCACAGTTGGCATCCATGCCTTTGTGTTAGGGCAGTCCTTCCATGAAAGTGAATTCATGTTCAAGGTGTAAGGAGGAGAGCAGCACAGGGAAGGAGCCAGTGTGTCTGGGCTAGGTTGCTGCTGCTAAATATGCGGGGACTGCCCATAATATCCACTTTACATGTTGGTACTGCCCAGACATGCCTCTAAATATGCCAAGATCAGCCAGTCATAGTTCCAATCTCCACAGTTCATGCCTTTTTTAATTACTGTACTTGATGCTGGGATCCCAGGACATGGCCCAGGACAGAGCATTGGCAGGGCAGAAGGCCAAGGTTTTCAGACTGTAAGGAGAAGAGCAGCACAGGGAAGGTACCAGCATATCGGGGAAATTAGCAATAACGGGTTAGGTTGGTCCTGCCCAGACTGGGCCACTGAATATACTGGGATCAACCACGCATATCCCTTATCGCCACAATTAATACCCTTTTGAGTTACTGTGCTTGTGCAGTAACTCAAATAAGGTTGACACAGTGATCCTGGGACATGGCATTGGTGGGACAGAAAGCCAAGATCTGAGACTGTTCTGGCAAACCTTGACAGTTGGCATCCACGCCTTTGTGCTTGGTCAGTCCTCCCATGAACGTGACTCAGCATTCATTATTCAAGGTGTAAGGAGAAGAGCGGCACAAGAAGGTGCCATCGTGTCAGTCAGGGTATTAGCAATAATGGCTAGGTTGGTCCTGCTTAGACCCCATCTCGAAATATGCAGGGACTGCCCATCACACCTACTTTAAAGGTTGGTCCTACCAAAACCCTGCCTCTAAGTATGCTTGCATCAACCACCACTTATGACTTCATAATCCAAAATTAATGTCTTTTTGAGTTACTATGCCTGTGCAGTAACTCAAATAAAGTTGACGCTGTGATCCCTGCCGTTGTCCAGGACACAGCATTGGTGGGACAGAGGGCCAAGATATGGAAATTTCCCAGAAAATCTGGGACAGTTGCCTTCTATGCCTTCATATTTGATTAGTCCTGCCATAAACATGAATGCTTGACTCTTGCATGCCAAGTGTTCTTACTATACACCGAGCAGAGCAATGCAGGGAAGGTGACAGCATACTGAGGTACCAGCAATAATAGGGCTAGGTTTTATAAGTCCATCAGCCTTCTATCCCTGTCCCCTGGTTCTAAACCTGAATGCTTGATCATTCATGTTCAAGATGTAAGGAGGAGAGAGGCCAGGTTTATTGTGGCTATGGGCTTCCTAATCTGTGTTCCTGGCTCTGAGTTAGTCCTCCCATAAACCCGAATGCGTGGTACCAGCTATAACCAGGCCAGGGTTATTGTGTCTTTGGCCCCCCATGCTTAAGCATTCATGTTAAAGGTGTAAGGAGGAGAGCGGAGCAGGGAAGGTGCGAGCGTTTCAGTATACGAGCAATTACCAGGTCAGGTTTGTCTATGGGCCTCCTAATCTGGGCCCCTGGCTCTGAGTTAGTTCTCTTATAAACTCGAATGCTTGGCTCGGCTGAGCATTCACGTTCAAGGTGTAAGGAGGTGAACAGTGCAGGGAAGGTGCCAGCATTTTTGGGGTACCAGCTTTAACCAGGTTTATTGTGTCTATGGGCCCCCATGATTGAGTATTTATGTTCAAGGTGTAAGGGGGAGAGCAGAGCAGGAGCAGGGAAGGTGCCAGCATTTTAGTATACAAGCAATAACCAGGCCAGGTTTATTGTGTCTACGGGCCCCCTAATCCGGGTCCCTGGCTCTGAGTCAGTCCTCTCATAAACCCAAATGCTTGGCTCAGCCGAGCGTTCATGGTCAAGGTGTTAGGAGGAGAGCAGTTCAGGCAAGGTGCCAGTGTACCAGCAATAGTTAGGCCATGGTTATTGTGTTTATGGGCCCCCTAATTCAGGTTCCTGGCTCTGAGTCAGTCCTCCCATAAGCTTAAAAGCTTGGAAGTGCTCACGTTCAAGGAGGAAGGTGCTAGCGTTTCGGGGGAATCAGCAATAGGTAGACCAGGTTTATTGTGTCTATGGGCCTCCTAATTTAGGTCCCTGGTTCTGAGTCAGCCTTTCCATAAACCCAAATGTTTGGCTAAGCCAAGTGCTCATGTTCAAGGTGTAAAGAGGTGAGCGGTGCAGGGAAAGTACCAGCATTTCGGGGAAACCAGCAATAGCCAGGCCAGGTTTATTGTGTCTACAGGCCCTTTAATTTGAGTCCAGGGCTCTGAGCCAGCCCTCTGATCAACACTCGGCTGAGCCAAGCATTCGGATTTATGTTCAAGGTGTAAGGAAGAGAGTGTTCTAGGGAAGGTGCCAGCGTTTTGGGGCGCCAACTATAACCAAGCCAGGTTTGTTGTGTCTGTGGGCCACCTAATCTGGGTCTCTGACTCTGAGTTAGCCCTCCCATAAACCTGAATGCTTGGTTCATCTGAGTGTTCATATTCAAGGTGTAAGGAGGTGAGCAGTGCAGGGAAGGTGCCAGCGTTTGGGGGCACCAGCAATAGCTAGGCTAGGTTTATTGTGTCTACAGTCCCCCTAATCTGGGTCCCTGGGTCTGAGCCAGTCCTCTGATAAACCTGGATGCTTGGCTCAGCCGAGTGTTCATGTTCAAGGTGTAAGGAAGAGAGCGTTGCAGGGAAGGTGCCAGGGGCGCCAACTATAACCAGGCCAGGTTTGTTGTGTCTATGGGCCCCCTAATCCGGGTCCCTGGCTCTGAGTCAGCCCTCCGAACACTCAAAACTACGTGGCAGCGAGGGCCTGATCTGTGCACCATCTGTTCACATCTTCAGACATACACAAGAAATGTCTGTTGTTATACAACACCCTCGGGGCTCCCAGGAATGTATCACCGAGGTGCTGCCTATCCTGAAATTGATAGAAAAAGGCAAACAGTTTTCCATGTGATGGGCTGACAACAGAGGCTCTTCTCATCCCCGCCGCCCCCTGCACTCACACAACAATTAGATGCTTCTTGCTGCATTTTACAACCGCCACCTTCCTGGAACTCCAGCGCAAACAGGAAATGATGGGTGGACGGGATCAAATGCTCATATCATTTTTATTTTTCCTGGCAGGCGCAATTAACCATTTCACCGCCGGGGTGCGAACGGGTGCTCGCCGCCTTTGCAAGCCTGACTGCCAATGGTAAAAACCAGGCTGCGAGAATTTCTGCAATATCATCGAATTAAGATGCTTAAAGGACAACTCCTGATGGATTTTGAAGGCATTCTGACAGGCGTCAAGGTGCGTTGCGTTACGGCACCCCAATCATTTGAATAGGCTGCGAAATGCGCGAAGGACCCATTCAGACCATGGCATACTGGTGCAGTTAGCTTCCTTGCCAAAAGAATCTAGGAACCATAACAGTATAGTTTGCAATCGGTCAGATCTGACCTCTTGATTGGAGCAGAGAAAGACTACAAGTTATTATCCTGCCCTACTAAAGAGTACATATGGTATAGAATTATAATCTATATACTGTACATTAGAAACTATTTATAGAACAGCATGTTTTATAATTGTGTTTCTCGTGGTCTGAGAGTCCTTCAGATGCCTTTTGGCAAACTCCAGGCAAGCTTTTACTGAGGAGTGGCTTCCATATGGCCACTCTACCATGCAGGCCTGATTGGTGGAGTGCTGCAGAGATGGTTATTCTTCTGGAAGGTTCTCCACAGAGAAACGCTGGAGCTCTTTCAGAGTGACCATCGGGTTCTTGGTCACCTCCCTGACTAAGGCCCTTCTGCCCCGATCACTCAGTTTGGTCGGGCGGCCCACTCTAGGAAGAGTCCAGGAGGTTCCAAACTTCTTCCATTTACGGATGATGGAGGTCACTCTGCTCATTGGGACCTTCAATGCTGCAGAAATATTTCTGTACCCTTCCCCAGATCTGTGCCTCCATACAATCCTGTCTCGGAGGTCTACAGATCTGTGCCTCCATACAATCCTGTCTCGGAGGTCTACAGATCTGTGCCTCCATACAATCCTGTCTCGGAGGTCTACAGATCTGTGCCTCCATACAATCCTGTCTCGGAGGTCTACAGATCTGTGCCTCCATACAATCCTGTCTCGGAGGACTACAGATCTGTGCCTCCATACAATCCTGCCTCGGAGGACTACAGATCTGTGCCTCCATACAACCCTGTCTCGGAGGTCTACAGATCTGTGCCTCCATACAATCCTGTCTCGGAGGTCTACAGATCTGTGCCTCCATACAATCCTGTCTCGGAGGTCTACAGATCTGTGCCTCCATACAATCCTGTCTCGGAGGTCTACAGATCTGTGCCTCCATACAATCCTGTCTCGTAGGTCTACAGATCTGTGCCTCCATACAACCCTGTCTCGGAGGTCTACAGATCTGTGCCTCCATACAATCCTGTCTTGGAGGTCTACCTACAATTGCTTGGACTTCCTTGGACTTGGTGTTCAAAAACCTCAGTCCTTTCATTTTTCTGCTGTCTGCATCCATTTGAGGAGACTTCCCTCCACTTCCTGTCTTGCAGATGCAACAGGAACTGAAAGAAAATCTCAGCACTGCCCCCTCTGCTGGTGTCCCTTCTGTCTTTTTAAAACCACAAGTCTCAGCATTCCCAGCCACTTAAGATAGCTGGGGGTGCTCACAAGCGATTTTATACAGTGCATCTGGAAAGTATTCACAGCGCTTCACTTTTTCCACATTATACTGTTACAGCCTTTTCTTGAAATCTTTGCAAATTTATTAAAAAATAAAAAAAATCCCATGTACAGCCTTTTCCACTCAGAATTGAGCTCAGCTGTATCCTGTTTCCACTGATCATCCTTGAGATGTTTCTACAACTTGATTGGAGATCACTTGTGATAAGTTCAGTTGATTGGACATGGTTTGGAAAGGCACACACCTGTCTATATATAAGGTCCTACAGTTAACAGTGCATGTCAGAGCACAAACCAAGCCATGAAGTCCAAGGAATTGTCTGTAGACCTCTGAGACAGGATTGTATGGAGGCACAGATCTGTAGACCTCCGAGACAGGATTGTATGGAGGCACAGATCTGTAGACCTCCGAGACAGGATTGTATAGAGGCACAGATCTGGGGAAGGGTACAGAAAAAATTCTGCAGCATTGAAGGTCCCAGTGAGCACCGAGGCCTCCATCATTCGTAAAGGGAAACCATTTGGAGCCACCAGGACTCTTCTAGAGCGGGCCTCCTGGCCAAACTGAGCAATTGGGGGGAGAAGGGCCTTAGTCGGGGAGGTGACCAAGAACCCCAATGGTCACTCTAACAGAGCTCCAGCATTTCTCTGTGGAGAAAGGAGAACCTTACAGAAGAACAATCATCTCTGCGGCACTCCACCAATCAGGCCTGTATGATAGAGTGGCCAGACGGAAACCACTTCTCAGTAAAAGGCACATGGCAGCCCACCTGGAGTTTGCCAAAAGGCACCTGAAGGACTCTCAGACCATGACAAACAAAATTCTCTGGTCTGATGAAACAAAGATTGAACTCTTTGGCCTGAATGGCAATCGCCATGTCTGGAGGAAACCCGGCACCGCACATCACCTGACCCATCATGCTGTGGGGATGTTTTTCATCGGCAGGAGCTGGGAGACTAGTCAGGATCGAGGTAAAGATGAATGCAGCAATGTTCAGAGACATCCTTGAAAACAAATCCTGCTCCCGAGCGCTCTGGACCTCAGACTGGGGCGAAGGTTCATCTTCCAACAGGAATATGACCCCAAGCACACAGCTAAGATAACAACGGAGTGGCTACAGGACACTTGAGTGGCCCAGCCAAAGCCCAGACTTTAACCCGATTAAACATCTCTGGAGTGGAGAGATCTCAAAATGTCTGTGCACCGACGCTCCCCGTCCAACCTGATGGAGCTTCAGAGGTCCTGCAAAGAAGAATGGGAGAAACTGCCCAAAAATAGCTGTGCCAAGCTTGTAGCATCATACTCAAAAATAGTGATGGACGAACTTCCGACGGGACGTTTCGCGAACGCGAAATGCGAACGGACCCAAACGTTCGCGAAACCGACCGTTCGCCGCGGGCCCCATTGACTTCAATGGGAGGCGAACTTTGCAAACCTTCATGTCGAATTTGCGGCCACGTGGTAATTATTAGGGGGTAAAACGTAGTCCCACCATCTGGACAATGACATAATACATGTATGAGGTGAATTTGGGATCGATAACTACAAGCATTTTTATTTTATTTGGGAAATTGTTCTAACAATTCAGGACTATGGAGTTAATGAAGGCAATGGAGGAGAGGGAAGGTCAGGGACCAGGGTAGGCAAAGAAGAGGGTGCAGGAGATGATCACCAGCAGCGTGACATACCGGAATGACACATGCACCGTGATAGAGGCATCTGACAGCAGCACCGTAATACAGAGCACTGACAGCAGCACCGTGACATACAGCGCTGACAGCAGCACCGTGACATACAGCGCTGACAGCAGCACCGTGACATACAGCGCTGACAGCAGCACCGTGACATACAGCGCTGACAGCAGCACCGTGACATACAGCGCTGACAGCAGCACCGTGACATACAGCGCTGACAGCAGCACCGTGACATACAGCGCTGACAGCAGCACCGTGACATACAGCGCTGACAGCAGCACCGTGACATACAGCGCTGACAGCAGCACCGTGACATACAGCACTGACAGCAGCACCGTAAGCAGCCCCAGGAGGAAGTCAGCACAGCACAGGGATGGTGTGATCCCCTCATAATAAGAACCCCCAGGAGGAAGTCAGCACAGCACAGGGATAGTGTGATCCCTTCATAATAAGAACCCCCAGGAGGAAGTCAGCACAGCACAGGGATATCATAAGCAGCCCCAGTAGAAATATGACACCGCTCAACCTCTTCAAAGAGGAGGGTAGGGGCATATAGTACGGTGTGCTTTTTTGGGTCAAGGAAGTGAGCCAAATGAATTAAGAAGGTCTGTGTGCTTGATTAAAAAAATAGTTTATAGACATATACATGGTCTACTGATCACATGTGTTGAATTCCTCCGAGATCCATGCCTCATTCATTTTTAGAAATGTGAGGTAGTTAACACTGTGGTGAGCTAGGCGAGTACGCTTATCGGTCACAATCCCCCCTGCTGCGCTGAACGTCCTTTCGGACAGGACACTGGATGAGGGGCAAGCCAACAGTTCGATTGCAAATTGGGCAAGCTCTGGCCAGAGGTCAAGCCTGCCCACCCAGTAGTCTAGGGGTTCATCACTCCTCAGAGCGTCCACATCGGCCGTTAACCCAATGTAGTCGGACACCTGACGGTCTAGGCGTTCCCTGATGCTGGATCCGGATGACACCTGTCGATGGGTCGGCTGAAAGAATGACCTCATATCCGAAGTCACCAACACATCTTCAAACCGGCCTCTTCTTGCAGGCGCTGTTGGATTGGTACCCGCAAATCCTTCTCTGGGAGTGGGAATTGCTCCTCTGCCAGCGCACGCAAAAGCAGAATGCAGCATTTCTCGAAGCAAGGCCTGGAAGTGCTGCATTCTGACAGCCCTCTGCGACGGCGGTAACATTTCCGCCATTTTGTGTTTGTACCGGGGGTCTAAGTACGTTGCCACCCAGTACTGGTCCTTGACCCTCATGCTTTTTATACGGGGGTCCCTATTAAAACACTGGAGCATGAAGGCCCCCATTTGCACTAAAGTGGAAGCGGTGTGGTGGCCTGGCTCCTGCTCATCATCCAGGATAATGTCGTCCTCTTCATTCTCCTCTCCCCATCCTCGCACAACAGGGATCCCAGAAAGGTTTAAAGCATGCTCTTCTTGCTCCTGCTCATCCGCCCCGGCACCATCCTCCTCTGACTCCTCATCAGACTCCTGTTGTTGACTTGTCTCAGATAGAGTAGCCCCCCCTGGGAATTCATCCAGCATTGCGACTTCCTCATCTTCCCGCTCCTGCTCCTCCACAGCCTGATCAATGACACGACGCAATGCACGCTCCAGAAAGAAGGCATAAGGTACCATGTCACTGATGGCGCCATGGCTGCGACTGACCAGTTTGGTGATCTCCTCAAATGGCCGCAGAAGTCTGCATGTGTCGCGCATGAGCAGCCACTGGCGCGGTGAAAAAAAACCCAGCTCCCCAGAACCGTTTCTTTCGCAGAGTTCATACAGGTAGACGTTAACTGCACGTTTCTGCTGGAGCAGCCTATCAAGCATATAGAAGGTTGAGTTCCATCGCGTCGGGCAATCGCAAATAAGACGTCTGACCGGCAGATGGTGTCGCCGCTGAATGTCAGCAAGGCGAGCCATGGCCGTGTAAGATCTTCTGAAATGGGCCGAGATTTTCCTTGCCTGCCGCAAGATGTCCTGGACCCCAGGGTATTTGACAAGGAATCGCTGCACGACCAAGTTTAAGACGTGTGCCATGCACGGCACGTGCGTGATTTTGCCCTGTTTCAATGCGCTAAGCAGATTGGCACCGTTGTCACACACCACTTTACCAACTGTCAAATTGAGCGGTGTTAGCCACTCATCTGCCTGTGAACGCAAAGCTGAAAGGAGTGCCGGGCCAGTGTGGCTCTTTGCTTCCAGGCACAACAGACGCAGCACGGCATGGCAACGTCTCACCTGGCATGTGGAATAGGTTCTGGGGAGCTTGGGCGGTGCAGTGGAAGAGACGCTAGCAGCGGAAAAGGAGGAGGCAGCTGAGGAGGAGAGGGAGGAGGATGGAGTAGGAGGAGGAGAAGAAGAGTCAGGCCTGCATGCAATCCGTGGCGGTAAAACCAAATCTACACGGGTGCCACGGGTTACATGCTTGACGGCCGTCAGAAGGTTCACCCAGTGGGCAGTAAAACTGATATACCTTCCCTGCCCGTGTTTGCTAGACCACGTGTCTGTGGTCAGATGTATCTTGGCACCGACACTGTGTGCCAGAGATACATTCACTTGCCGCTGAACATGGCCATATAGCTCTGGGATGCCCTTCTCTGAGAAATACTTCCTTCCTGGGACCTTCCATTGTGGTGTTCCAATGGCCACAAATTTGCGAAAGGCCTCCGAGTCCACCAGTTTATATGGCAGTAGTTGGCGGGCTATGAGTTCTGACAAGCCAGCCGCCAACCGTTGGGCAAGAGGGTTATCCGGCATCATCATTTTTTTACGCTCAAACATTAGGCCCACGGAAGCCTGCCTTTTTGCAGAAAAATGTGAGCTTGGCGTGATGGAAGGTGGAGTGGAGGACAATTGTGAGGAGAGAGGAGAAGGAGAAGTAGAAGACGAGGCTGGACGGTGAGAGCCTGCAGTGTGGCTTTGTGTGTTCCGTTGCTCCCACTGGGCTCGGTGATGGCTGCTCATGTGCCTTCTTAAGGCGGTCGTCCCTAGGTGAGTATTGGGCTTACCGCGACTAACGCGTTGACTGCAAAGATTGCAGATGGCAACGCTATTGTCAGCAGCGGACACGTTAAAAAAAGCCCACACTGCGGAGCCATGTGCCGGTGTCCTGGGAGCGCCAGATGTGACCGTACATGGTCGATGACTCGCTCCTGATACATTTGCAGTCTGCTTTGTCCCTGCTGTGCAATGTAAGTCATTGCTGCTTCTCCTCCCTATCTGCTGGTCCATATCTCCCTCTGAACTCCCCTCCTCTTCCTCTCTTGTGGGCACCCACGTGACATCACTAGACACGTCATCATCAACGTCACCTTCCCCACCGCTATAAGTAGAGATCTCGGAGTAGGCAGCAACACCGGGGACCAACCTCCTCCTTGGGCTGATCTGGGTACTGGCGTCAGACTGCTGAGTAGCGCTTGTTGCTACCTCCTCTTCCTGATCCAATACCAAGAGTGGCTGCGCATCAGAAATGTCCTCTTGATATGGATCGGAATATAATTCCAGTGACTCAAGCGGAAGGTATGTGGTGGTGGTGGTGGTGGTCGTGTTGTTGGTGGTAGTGTCTTTGGGGGTGCACATAGCAGAGAGTGAAGAAGAGGGTGCAGATCGAGAGGATGAGGAGGGTGCAGAAGAGTAAGGCTGAGCGAGCCACTCAACCAAGTCTGGTGCATCCTTTAAAGTAATTGAACGCACCTTCTGCAACTTCCCACTTTGGCTCAAGCCTGTTGCTCCTGCCCTACCCCTACCACCCCTGCGGAAGGGCCTGCCTCTTCCTCTGCATGTCATTTTTTAAATGACCCTGTGACAAAACTCTTAGTCCCTATACCGCTGAAGGACTGCTGCAGTATAGGTGAGCGGTCAGCAGTGGTGCACGTCAACCCTATCTATTGTGGACCTATAGCGGTCCTTACAGAACAGCAGACTGTACCGCACTCAAGCCTATGTACCGTAGCACCCTATACCAAGTTACCAGTCCTTATAAGAACTTTTGTGGACCAAGCAGGTTGTGTATTAGTGTTTAGCAGACTGTACGTCAGTCCCTATACCGCTGAAGGACTGCTGCAGTATAGGTGAGCGGTCAGCAGTGGTGCACGTCAACCCTATCTATTGTGGACCGATAGCGGTCCTTACAGAACAGCAGACTGTATCGCACTCAAGCCTATGTACCGTAGCACCCTATACCAAGTTACCAGTCCTTATAAGAACTTTTGTGGACCAAGCAGGTTGTGTATTAGTGTTTAGCAGACTGTACGTCAGTCCCTATACCGCTGAAGGACTGCTGCAGTATAGGGCAGCGGTCAGCAGTGGTGCACGTCAACCCTATCTATTGTGGACCGATAGCGGTCCTTACAGAACAGCAGACTGTACCGCACTCAAGCCTATGTACCGTAGCACCCTATACCAAGTTACCAGTCCTTATAAGAACTTTTGTGGACCAAGCAGGTTGTGTATTAGTGTTTAGCAGACTGTACGTCAGTCCCTATACCGCTGAAGGACTGCTGCAGTATAGGGCAGCGGTCAGCAGTGGTGCACGTCAACCCTATCTATTGTGGACCGATAGCGGTCCTTACAGAACAGCAGACTGTACCGCACTCAAGCCTATGTACCGTAGCACCCTATACCAAGTTACCAGTCCTTATAAGAACTTTTGTGGAACAAGCAGGTTGTGTGTTAGTGATTAGCAGACTGTACGTCAGTCCCTATACCGCTGAAGGACTGCTGCAGTATAGGTGAGCGGTCAGCAGTGGTGCACGTCAACCCTATCTATTGTGGACCGATAGCGGTCCTTACAGAACAGCAGACTGTACCGCACTCAAGCCTATGTACCGTAGCACCCTATACCAAGTTACTAGTCCTTATAAGAACTTTTGTGGACCAAGCAGGTTGTGTATTAGTGTTTAGCAGACTGTACGTCAGTCCCTATACCGCTGAAGGACTGCTGCAGTATAGGGCAGCGGTCAGCAGTGGTGCACGTCAACCCTATCTATTGTGGACCGATAGCGGTCCTTACAGAACAGCAGACTGTACCGCACTCAAGCCTATGTACCGTAGCACCCTATACCAAGTTACCAGTCCTTATAAGAACTTTTGTGGACCAAGCAGGTTGTGTATTAGTGTTTAGCAGACTGTACGTCAGTCCCTATACCGCTGAAGGACTGCTGCAGTATAGGGCAGCGGTCAGCAGTGGTGCACGTCAACCCTATCTATTGTGGACCGATAGCGGTCCTTACAGAACAGCAGACTGTACCGCACTCAAGCCTATGTACCGTAGCACCCTATACCAAGTTACCAGTCCTTATAAGAACTTTTGTGGAACAAGCAGGTTGTGTGTTAGTGATTAGCAGACTGTACGTCAGTCCCTATACCGCTGAAGGACTGCTGCAGTATAGGGCAGCGGTCAGCAGTGGTGCACGTCAACCCTATCTATTGTGGACCGATAGCGGTCCTTACAGAACAGCAGACTGTACCGCACTCAAGCCTATGTACCGTAGCACCCTATACCAAGTTACCAGTCCTTATAAGAACTTTTGTGGAACAAGTGAGTTGTGAATGTTTAGCAGACTGCAGCAGAAGGGCAGCAGTCAAGTATAATATCCTTTCTATATTTGGAAGAAAGAATATTATACATGTACAAGCCTATTACTGTACCACTGATACCAGTCCTGAAAAGAACCTTTGTGGAACTAATAATAACAGCAAGTCTTTAAAATTACCCTCACTGCCTGACAACACTGCTTCCTTCCTGTCCCTATACAAATTGGCAAAAAAAGAGAACGATTAGTGGTTACTGGAACAGCTCTTTTGTGGACCTTGATAGTAACAGCTAATGATGATGATGATGATGATGATGATGAAAGACTAATCTGGCTGTCCCTGTAGCATACACCGTCCTTTCCCTTTCTCTAAACTAACAAAAGACACTCAGGCTGCTGCAAGAATCAGCAGCACAGCAAACCTATCAACACCTAACACCTATACCAGTCCTGAAAAGAACTTTTGTGTACCAAATAGCTAGTGGTTTATCTCTCCCTACTCCACACAGGAACCTGTCCCTATCTTAACAGAAGAAAGAATGTAAAATGGCCACCGGATCGGGTGTATTTATAGGTTAGGGGGAATGTACAAGTGTCCATGTGCTGTCATGTCTCAATTGGCTGTCCTGTATCACATGATAAACGTGTCACCAAAGGTTAAAGCTCTTGTATACATTAAACACGTAAGTCCGCCGCGGCGAACGACGGAAAAAGGCGTTCGAACGTGCGGACCGCGAATGTCGGAAATTCGCCGCGAAACGACCGCCGGGCGAACCGTTCGGCCATCACTACTCAAAAAGACTTGAGGCTGTAATTGGTGCCAAAGGAGCTTCACCAAAGTATTGTGCAAAGGCTGAGATACTTCTGTACATGGGATTTGTTTATTTTTTTATATATTTGCAAAGATTTCAAAACAAATTTCTTTCATGTTGTCATCACGGGGTATTTGTAGAATTTTTAGGAAAATAATCAATTTAATCCATTTTGGAATAAGGCTGTAACATAACAAAATGTGGTGAAAGTGAAGAGCTATGAATACTCTCCAGATGCACTGTATAAAAATCAAAGGACAGACAACTGCTGTACAGGTAAGGGAAAACTATCCAATAAAAAGATATTAAAAAACTGTACCCGGAGTTCTTCTTTAAGGTTGGTGTTTTCCATCAAAGTTGTGTGTTGTGTGTCGGTGTTTACATGGAAAGTCAGATATGTAACGTATCATTGGATTTAGCGTAACCGATAATGTGACATTACAGTAACTCAATCTGAGCGTGCAATATTTAGACAGGGTGTGAGCTCGCCGAGCATGGGGAGAGGCCGACTGTCAGTGTGAGTACAGCAGATCCTTCCGAAAACACGAGATGTTTACATGTCACCAGATCCAGAAACTGAACTGACAATATAGACATTTCCGCTTACACCGAATGTCCATCCAGAGCTGCTTGTATATAGACTGGATACAACATAAATATAGAAGAATTTATCCAACTGTCCATCCAGAGCCTCTGCTTTATAGACCGGATACATCCTAAATATAGAATCATTTATCCAACTGTCCATCCAGAGCCTCTGGTTTATAGATCAGATACATACTAAATATAGAACAATTTGTCCAACTGTCCATCCAGAGCCTCTGGTTTATAGAGCGGATTCATCCTAAATATAGAGCCATTTATCCAACTGTCCATCCAGAGCCTCTGGTTTACACACCTGGTACATTCTAAATATAGAGCCATTTATCCAACTGTTCATCCAGAGCCTCTAGTTTAGAGACCGGATACATCCTAACTAAAGAGCCATTTATCCAACTGTCCATCCAGATGCTCTAGTTTATAGACCGCATACATCCTAAATATAGAACCATTTATCCAACTGTCCATCCAGAGCCTCTGGTTTATAGATCAAATACATCCTAAATATAGAGCTATTTATCCGACTGTCCATCCAGATCCTCTAGTTTATAGACAGGATGCATCCTAAATATAGAACCATTTATCCAAATGTCTATCCAGATCCTCTGATTTATACACCCGGTACATCCTAAATATAGAGCCATTTATCCAACTGTTCATCAAGAGCCTCTGATTTATACACCCGGTACATCCTAAATATAGAGCCATTTATCCAACTGTCCATCCAGATCCTCTGATTTATACACCGGATTCATCCTAAATATAGAGCCATTTATCCAACTGTCCATCCAGAGCCTCTGGTTTATAAACCAGATTCATCCTAAATATAGAACCATTTATCCAAATGTCCATCCAGAGCCTCTGGTTTATAGACCAGATAAATCTTAAATATAGAGCCATTTATCCAACTGTCCATCCAGAGCCTCTGGTTTATACACTGGATACATCCTAAATATAAAGCCATTAACCCCCCTGCAAACCACCTTTACCCATGTTGATGAATACAAGGACCTCTTCCCCACAACCCAGGCCCGGTGGTTGTGGGGGTCTGAAGGCAAGGGTTTTTTTTTCCGGAATCTGGAAACCCCTTTAATAATAAGGGGGGCCCCATATATAATAAGTATGGGGTACATAGTACACTTGTATACAGTATGATCGTTTCAAGCTTGTTGGCTCTCATCAATGCATGACTTGGCATCTATGGAGTTGTACTTGGGGAACAATAAGATACCTGCTTATTGTATGAAGTGGGGGTCCTTTAGTAATATACTGGGTATGAATGGTTCTGATATATATATTTCCTTCTGTTTTAGGAAGGTAAGGAAAGCGGAGGGTGGAAAGACAGACAGACAGACGGATGGACGGACGCACCCTTGATATAATAACAATCTGGGCTGTCTATGTCCTCCTCACACCATCGTCAGGCATTTCTCTCCCCCCGTAGACGGGTGCGATCATTTCACAGGGGCCTGACACTTTCGGCTCTCTCTCCGGATTGCGCACGGAGCCGGAGGAGGGGCCTCTTTATGGTTTTGCGGGGAGCTGTTATTCTCCCCCTCCCCCCCTTGGTTTTATGGGGCATGAAGCAAGGACATGAAATGCTGACCAATATCACATTTCTTCCGTAAGGACAAAGAGATACTGTTCACCGATATGTCATCTGGCCGTCTCACTCTTACCTAACATCATTATAAACAAATGGGCAACCGCAGACACATGAAAAACTTTCCTTCCCTCTGTAATACCACAAATTATTCCCAATATAATCCTTCATGTAGATCTAATCACTAAAAGCTGATATACATTTTAGCACATTATTGTCCTTTTTATAAGTTTTCGATCTTTTATAATCTGCAGCCTTCAATAAAATATCTGGTGCTAAGGGTCCTTGTTATAGGGTGACAACCGTCTCCCAACTGTGCACCGATGTTGTCACCCTATCACATGCTGCCCTGGAAGAGAATACAACTAGCCGTGCCCACACCCATCGCTGTAGGTGCCAACTGTCCTGGATTTGCTGGGACAGTTCCGAATCTTGGACCTCAGTACTGATAAGACCGAGTCCTGGGCCATGTCCTGGGATCACAGAGTCACCTTTATTTGAGTCTTTGGCCTGCAATGAAAAATCCGGTTGGGTACCCATAGCAATAAGAGAATATTCAGTCGCTATTGTCACACAACTGGGTGGGCTCAGGTCACAGTGCTCTGCGCCCCCCCCTATCTGTCAGACGTGACCTATAGCCTTCCAGAAAATCACAACTCTGCACAATAGGAAGGAGGGGCTACATATGTAATGAGCTAACATGGCTACCCCTGTACTTATAGAATGCAAAGCTAAGCAAAAAACAGGGTCCTTACCACTCTTCCCTGTCTATACCACTCTACCCTGCCATTACCATTCTTGCCTGTCCTTACCACTCTCCCAACACTCTCCCCTCTCTTACCACTCTGCCCTGCCCTTACCACTCATCCCTGTCCTTACCGCTCTACCCTGCCTTTACCACTCTTCTCTACCCTCACCGATCTTAACTGTCATTACCTTACCACTCTCCCCTGTCCTTAACATTCTCCCTTGTCCTTACCGCTCTTCCCTGCCCATGACACTCTTCCTTGTCCATACCGCTCTCCCCTGCCCTTACCATTCTCCCCTGCCCTTACCGCTCTTCCATGCCCTTACCACTCTTCTCTACCTTCACCACTCTTGCCCTTCCCTACCACTCTTCGCTACCCTCACCATTCTTGCCTGTCTTTACCACTCTGCCTTGCCCCCTGCCCTTACCACGTTTCCCTGCAATTAATACTCTTCCATGCCGTTAACACTCTCCCTGCTCTTACCACTCTGCCCTGTCCTTACTACTCTTCCCTGCCCTTACCACTCTCCCCGGCCCTTACCACTCTTCTCTACCCTAACCACACTTGCCTGTCATTACCACTCTCCCCTGACCTTACCACTCTTCGTTGATCTCACTCTCTCTCATGCCCTTACCACTCTCTTCTGTCCTTACCACTCTTCTCCAACCTCACCATTCTTGCCTGTCCTTACCACTTTTCCATGCCCTTAACAATCTCCCTGCTTTTACCACTCTGCCCTGCCCTTACCACTCATCCCTGTCCTTACCACTCTTCTCTACCTTCACCACTCTTGCCCGTCCTTACCACTCTTCGCTACCCTAACCACACTTGCCTATCATTACCACTCTCCCCTGACCTTACCACTCTTCCTTGACCTCACTCTCTCCCATGCCCTTACCACTCTCTTCTGTCCTTACCACTCTTCTCCAACCTCACCATTCTTGCCTGTCCTTACCACTCTTCCATGCCCTTAACACTCTCCCTGTTCTTAACATTCTGCCCTGTCCTTAGCACGTTTCAGGGACCAAACCACTACTTCATCAGGGCTACAAAAAAAAAAAGGATAACTATAAATGTGAATAGAAATCTAGAGATTATAATACTTCCCATCATGACATGAGAATGAGGGATACATGTTTGGTTATAAGTCATGGACAGTTCTAGATGTCCTTTTTATGTGTATTGTGGGGGTTCAGCACTTCCATAGACGCAGTCCTCTCACCAATCGTCCTTTAAGGACTTTTCACCCTGAACTACATGCTTTCCTAGTGTCTGTCTCCATGTGCGCTGCTCATCCAGAGAGCTGACCCTGCACAGGGAACACTGACCGATGGTCTCACGGTCTTCAGCTGGCCATACACTACCAACAAGTCATTGCTTCAAGAATGTTCCTTCAATTTTCTAATTGTTAGTGGGGTTGAAACCG
This sequence comes from Lithobates pipiens, assembly GCF_037356315.1. NCBI lineage: Eukaryota > Metazoa > Chordata > Amphibia > Anura > Ranidae > Lithobates > Lithobates pipiens. The sequence goes on along the minus strand of NW_027507764.1, from coordinate 22,748,359 downwards.
CATTGATTTTCAATCTCAGTGATGGAAAATGTTCCTAGAATGAACATATTTCTAACGGTGAATGTGGTTTTCATTCAGGAAAGTCCATTCACTCCAAAACGAATTGTTAAAAGTAAATGTTCTCAGAAGTACGTTGGTACGACGTTTGTCACGTTCTCGAAAGTCTGAATGTTCATATGAATTACCATGAATGTTCATTTGCAAAATCTGCTAGAGCGCAGCCGGCTTTAGCGGTCTTGTGTCCGCCCGGGACGCGCGTGCCGCCTGGCCTCCTTCTACGCCGGTATTTTCTCCCTCTGCCAGCACCTTATCGGAGAACGCCAAGTCAACCGGGCAGCGCTCAGTCCACATGGCGATCGATGTTATCCGCAGGCGAGCCTGTTATATCTCCCGCCGACCGATATCCATCCATTGACCGGGCAGAGGCGAGGAGCGGGTGTGATTTATTTCCTGCCGCTTGCTTGGGGGTGGAGGGGGGGGGGGACAGTGGACGGAGAAGAGAAAGAGGAAAATTAGACGGCTTGGTTTAATTAGTGCCCTTATCTGCCTGTGCATGAATGGAGATGGAGGTAATTAGCTCTGGAGAGGGAGATAATGAAGAGCTCGAAGAAGCCCATGAATCCTAAGAAGTGTCTGGCTCAATCGCGTTAACTCTTGCGCTTCCTGGGCGCGCAATTTCCACCAAGGATCGCATTTTTTTTTGTTGCAACCTAATTTGCAAGTTATTATACTATATCAGTGGTATTGCGATAAAATTCAAGGAGGTCCAGTCTCTAAACTCTTCTTTTGGTCGAGGTCCGAATGTCAAGTCTGTACCATGAAAGTTTGTATGCGTCTGCTTTCCTTTTTTTTTGTTGCAAGCCGTGCTCTCTGACACCTTTGTTACTGTTTCCTCCACACTGTCTGGTAATACTCTGCAAATGTAAACTGGATGTCCCCTCCCTTACATCAGGTGCCCCTACCAGAGCAATTCATTACATTGGGTGCCCCTATCAAACTACCCCCATAAATCAGTCGCCACCATCAAAGTACCCCCTTATATCAGGTGTCCCCAACAAAATGCTCCCTTAAGTAATGTGTTACCATCAGAGTGCCACCTTACATGAGGTATTCCCATCAGAGTGCCACCTTACATGAGGTATTCCCATCAGAGTGCCACCTTATATGAGGTATTCCCATCAGAATGCCACCTTGCATCAGGTATTCCAATCAGAGTGCCACCTTACATGAGGTATTCCCATCAGAGTGCCACCTTACATGAGGTATTCCCATCAGAGTGCCACCTTACATCAGGTAATCCCATCAGAGTGCCACCTTGCATCAGGTATTCCAATCAGAGTGCCACCTTACATGAGGTATTCCCATCAGAGTGCCACCTTACATGAGGTATTCCCATCAGAGTGCCACCTTACATCAGGCAATCAGGTAATCCCATCAGGTATTCCCATCAGAGTGCCACCTTACATCAGCTAATGCCATCAGAGTGACACCTTACATGAGGTATTCCCATCAGAGTGCCACCTTACATCAGGTAATCCCATCAGAGTGCCACCTTACATGAGGTATTCTCATCAGAGTGCCACCTTACATGAGGTATTCCCATCAGAGTGCCATTTTACATCAGGTAATCCCATCAGAGTGCCACCTTACAGGTTTCTGCAATGGAAGGCCTCTTTACATCTGGTGTCTCCCATCTGTGTGCTTCCTTAAATCAGTTGTCCCAATAGAAGGATACCCCATTATATAAGGTTCCCCCATCACAGTGCCCCCTTATACCTTATATGGGGGTCCTCATCAGAGCGCCCCACTTACACTAGGTGTTGTCATCAGTGGCCGATGGCAGCTAGTGTTTTTTTGGGGGGGGGGGCAAGCAATGCCCCCCACCAGTGGGTTGGTCAGTTGGTCAGGTCAATCGCAACCCCCCCTAGTCAGTCCCACACTTACCCCATCTATGAAGGGGGCAGCACTTCCCTCCGGGAGGGAGAGTCTCAAAATCCACTTCCTGTTTGGCTGGGAGGAGAATCAACTGGATGAGCCCACCCTTTTTTTAAGACTATTACAGTTTCTGTCTCTAATCACATGCTTTAAAAAAAAAACCTACAAGAATCCATGCACCTGGCACCCCGCATGTAGATTAGGGGGTCGGACACATGGATAGGGGGTCGGCGCCCCTGCACCTTGCAATACGGGACGCCACTGATCAGAGGGCTTCCTTACATCAGGTTTCCCCATCACATCAGGTGTGCCCATCAGAGTGCCCTTTACATTAGTTGTTCCCATCACAATTCCCCTTTACATCAGGTGCCCCATCAGAGTGGTCCTTTACATCAGGTGTCCCCACCAGAGTTCCCCTTTAGATCAGTTGTCCCCACCACAATGCTCCTTTACATCCGGTGCCCCATAAGAGTGCCTCTTTACATCAAGTGCCCCATCAGATTACTCCTTTACATCAGGTGTCCCCATCAGAGTGCTCTCCGTTACATCAGTTATGCCCATCAGAGAGCTCTCCATTACATCAGGTGTGCCCATCAGAGTGCTCTCCGTTACATCAGGTGTGTCCATCAGAGTGCTTCTTTTCTTTACATCAGGTGTCCCCATCAGATTGCTCCTTTACATCAAGTGCCCCATCAGATTGCTCCTTTACATCAAGTGCCCCATCAGATTGCTCCTTTACATCAAGTGCCCCATCAGATTGCTCCTTTACATCAAGTGCCCCATCAGATTGCTCCTTTACATCAGATGTGCCCATCAGTGTGCCTCTTAACATAAGGGGCATGTTAATGGGCACATTTTATGTTAAGGGGCGTTCTGATAGGCACATTTTATGTCAAAGGACACACTAATGGGCACATTTTATGTTAAGGGGAACTCGGACGAGCACATTTTATGTTAAGGGGAACTCTGATGGGCAAATTTAAGGGCCCCACTGACCTGCAATAGTTCTCATGAATGCGGTGCGGGCAACACACAGAAATCGCTGCAGGAAAAGCGTGCGATTCACATACAGTCCCGCACCTGCATAGAAGTGAACCTAGCCGAAGCCATTGCAGCTCCAATTTCCTTTTATTTCTAAACATTTTGATACAAATGTAGCTAATACAATGTTTCATTCCACTTCTCATAAAAAGATTATTTGCAACATTGTATTACAAACACAGCAACCTACCCAGCCACTTCTGACACTTCTCACATACATGTTAACAACTTCAGCCCCGGAAGGATTTACCCCCTTAATGACCAGGCCATTTTTTGAGATACGGCACTGCGTCGCTTTAACTGACAATTGCGCGGTTGTGCGACGCTGTACCCAAATAAAATTGATGTCTTTTTTTCCCCACAAAAAGAGATTTATTTTGGTGGTATTTGATCACCTCTGCGGTTTTTATTTCTTTGCGCTATAAACAAACGAAGAGCGACAATTTAGAAAATAAATAAATAAATAAATACATTTGTACTTTTTGCTATGATGCGTATCCAAAAAAAAATTATATATATATATATATATATATATATATATATATATAAACATATTTATTCATCAGTTTAGGCCAATATTATTATTAGTATTATTATACACGATTTATATAACTTATATAGTTAAAGCGGGAGTCCGCCAGGAGTTCTGCCATTTTTTTTTTTTTAAAGCCAGCAGCTACAAATACTGCAGCTGCTGACTTTTAAAATAAGGACACTTACCCGCCCAGCGCGCCCGCGATGTCGGCACCCGAAGCCGATCTCTCAATCTTCTCTCGGGTGCTGCCGCCGCCATCTTGGGTATGGGAATCAGGAAGTGGAGCCTTTTCGGCTTCATTTCCCGGTTCCCTACTGCGCATGCGCGAGTCGCGCTGCGCAATAAGGATGGTCCCGCTATATATATATATATATATATATATATATATATATATATATATATATATATGTGTGTGTGTGTGTGTGTGTATCTATATATATCTATCTATCTATATATATATATATATATTATAAATATAAAATTATATATATATATATATATATATATATATATATATATATATATATATATATATATATATATATATATATATATATATATATATAATATTTTATATTTATATATATCTATATATAGATACATATATATCTTATCTATATAAGTTAAGCCGCGTACACACGGGCGGACTGTCTGGCCTACTTAGTCCGCCGAAAAAAACATTTCAGCGGACAGTCCGCTCGTGTGTGGGCTTCAGCGGACTTTTTCAGCGTGCAGTCTGGCGGACTAAGTATTTCGGAATTTCAGTAATACTGTCCGTCGGACTCGCATTTCGCGGACAATCCGCCCGTGTGTATGCCAGTCCGCCGTACTTTTGAAATGAGCGGACTTTTCCCGCCCGGAGAAAAGTCCGCTCATTTCGTGCGGGTATCCAGGTAGGCGGGACCTGCGAAGGAGACGTCGCTGGCCCTGCCGCATGGTATGGACTTAAAGGGGAACCCCAACGCCGAAAAAAGATAAACGAGATAACGAGATCGAGAACGAGATAAAATACTTTATTGCACAGCTCTGGGGGTCTTCCGTCTTCGGGGGTCTTCTCGCCCGACTCCTCCGCTATCTTCTTGTAGCTCTTTTGCTAGCAGGGGAGTCCGGCTTTCTTCCTCGCCGCCGGCCTCTTCTCCCGACTTCGGGGGTCTTGTCCCCCTCTTCGGTTCTTCTGCCGGGCCACCGTGCCTTCTTATAGCTCTTTTACAGGCGATGGCCCGGTCTTCTGTCGCCGCCGTCACCGCCGCCTTCCGTTCTTCTTCTTCTTCTTCTTCTCCAGGAGATGTTGCCTCGACGATCTCTCCGGCCGGAATGCCAGGGACGCACTGCGCGGCCACTTATATAGGGACAAGGGGCGGTGTCACATGGCTTTATGTCACATGGGTTGGTCACATGGGTTGATGTCACATGGGGACTATGACATCGTAAGGGGGCGGGGTCACCATGTGACACCAACCCATGTGACATAAAGCCATGTGACACCGCCCCTTGTCCCTATATAAGTGGCCGCGCAGTGCGTTCCTGGCATTCCGGCCAGAGAGATCGTCGAGGCAACATCTCCTGGAGAAGAAGAAGAAGAAGAAGAAGAACGGAAGGTGGCGGCGGCGACAGAAGACCGGGCCACCGCCTGTAAAAGAGCTATAAGAAGGCGCGGTGGCCCGGCAGAAGAAACGAAGAGGGGGACAAGACCCCCGAAGTCGGGAGAAGAGGCCGGCGGCGAGGAAGAAAGCCGGACTCCTCCGCTAGCAAAAGAGCTACAAGAAGATAGCGGAGGAGTCCGGCGAGAAGACCCCCGAAGACGGAAGATCCCCGGAGCTGTGCAATAAAGTATTTTATCTCGTGTGTTGTGTTTTTTTTTGTACTTTTATATTACAGGTGAATAGGTAGGGGTACATTGTACCCCATACTCATTCAAATAGGGTGGGGGGGCCGGTATCCGGGGGCCCCCTTATTAAAGGGGGCTCCTGGATTCCGATAAGCCCCCCGCCCGCAGACCCCGACAACCAACGGCCAGGGTTGTCGGGAAGAGGCCCTTGTCCTTATCAACATGGGGACAAGGTGCTTTGGGGTGGGGGGGCCGCGCGGCCCCCCCTTCCCCAAGGCACCCCCCCATGTTGAGGGCACGCGGCCTGGTACGGCTCAGGAGGGGGGGCGCTCGCTCGCCCCCCTTTCCTGGCCGGCCGGGTAGCGTGCTCGGACAAGGGTCTGTTGTGGACTTGGGGGGACCCCCACGCCGATTTTTTTCGGCGTTGGGGTTCCCCTTTAAGTCCATTCCAGGCGGCGGGGTCAGCGACGTCTCCTTCGCGGGCCCCGCCTACCTCGAGACGTGCTCGAAATGAGCCGACTTTCCTCCGCGTGTGTGGGCGAGTCCGTTCATTTCAAAAGTAGGGCGGATAGTATGGCGGACTTAGTACGCCGTATTAGTCCGCTCAAAAAGTGGTGTGTGTGGTCAAGTCCGTTCATTCGAAAGTATGACGGACTGTCCGTCGGATTGTCTGACGGACTAAGTTGGCCAGACAGTCCGCCCCGTGTGTATGCGGCTTTATATAAATCATGTAAAATATAAAATAAATATAAAAAATAATTGACACTTATAACTGATAAGTGATAAAGTGGTTAACTGTGTTCCCTGGGTGTGTCCTAACTATATGGGGGATGGGCTGCCAGGGATATGACAGTGATCACAATTCCCGATCACTGGGAACAGTAGATCTCTGTCATGTTCCCTATCAGAAAGGGGATCCGGTTGTTTACAAAGGCAGAGCCCCATTCTGCCTCTGTACTAGGCAATCGCGGGTTGCCAGTGGACATGGAGTCCGCCCAACCCGCGGGCACGCTCCCGTACAGCTACGGCGATTCGCGCAGGAGAGCCGACCTGCCACCGTATTACAGCGGCGGCTGGTCAGGAAAGTGGTTAAAGTGGAACTTCACTCTCCCAATCAACATTGACTAGTTTTAATCCTCATGCTGCTAGCATTAGTTAATAGATAGGAAGGTTTATTTTATTCACTTATTTTGACCTTTTGTTTTACATTTCTGCAGTTGCTTACTGGTTTCTTGCCTAGGTCAATGATGGCCAATGGTGTCATACATCCCAGGAGTCTTCAGAAGGGAAGGAGGGGCTTTCTCAGCTAAGCACACCCTCCTGCCTGCATGTCAGAGCTAAGGGCAGATGGATTCCAGAAAGTAAATGCTACATGAATCATCTGCCCTGACTCAAGATGGCTGCAGCCAGAAATGCTGGGGGGTGTTTTTCAAAGTGATTTCAAAATAAAGCATGGAGGCATAAAAGGATGGATGATTTAGGAGATTGCGATATCGACAGGACAGGAAGTTAATGGACATCTCCCCAATGGAACACAGCTACAGTATCTCACAAAAGTAAGTACACCCCTCCCATTTTTTGTAAATATTGTATTATATCTTTTCATGTGACAACACTGAAGAAATGACACTTGTCTCCAATGTAAAGTAGTGAGTGAACAGCTTGTATAACAGTGTAAATTTGCTGTCCTCTCAAAATAACTCAACACACAGCCATTAATGTCTAAACCTCTGGCAACAAAAGTGAGTACATATAAATATAGTATATAGTATATATAAATATATAATAATAATAATAGTCTGTGACTGGGGGGGGGGGGGGGGACATTAGAATGTAAGCTCTTCTGGTACAGAGACTGATGTGACTGGCTCAGTGATCTCTGTACAGCACTGCGGTATATGTCAGAGCTATATAAATGTATAATAATAATAGTGTGTGACTGTGGGGGGGCATTAGAGTGTAAGCTCTTCTGGTACAGAGACTGATGTGACTGGCTCAGTGTTCTCTGTACAGCACTGCGGTATATGTCAGAGCTATATAAATATATAATATTAGTATGTGACATTAGAGTGTAAGCTCCTCTGGTACAGAGACGGATGGGACTGGCTCAGTGTTCTCTGTACAGCGCTGCGGTATATGTCAGAGCTATATAAATGTATAATAATAATAGTGTGTGACTGTGGGGGGGCATTAGAGTGTAAGCTCTTCTGGTACAGAGACTGATGTGACTGGCTCAGTGTTCTCTGTACAGCACTGCGGTATATGTCAGAGCTATATAAATGTATAATATTAGTATGTGACATTAGAGTGTAAGCTCCTCTGGTACAGAGACTGATGTGACTGGCTCAGTGTTCTCTGTACAGCGCAGCGGTATATGTCAGAGCTATATAATTGTATAATAATAGTGTGTGACTGTGGGGGGACATTAGAGTGTAAGCTCTTCTGGTACAGAGACTGATGGGACTGGCTTAGTGTTCTCTGTACAGCACTGCGGTATATATCAGAGCTATATACATGTATAATAATAATAGTGTGTGACTGTGGGGGGGAGATTAGAGTGTAAGCTCCTCTGGCGCAGAGACTGATGTGACGCAGATTTCTATACAACATGACAAGATCTTTGCAGACACTCTGATGGGAAGTGTGACTTCGGATCGCCCTAATGGGGTCACAGAGAGACGACACACACCTTGTTATCTGAAACTTTCAGAACTTTCCTAGTCACCGCCTGCTGCGAATGGCTGACATCTTATATAAAGCTTCCATCGAGGTCGGAAGGTGCGCAGCTCTGGCTGCCCTACTTCTGCGGCCATTGAGTGACGCCCGGGCACCGGGTGCGGAAAACTGATTGGGACTGGAGAACAAAACAAATAAGACGGTACAATGGAAATCGATGGGCGATTGATTTTGCTGCAGATGTGAATTGTCGCTGGAGGGGGGAAATCTTTACTTGTGTCCGTTCCCTTCATTAGTGTTTTTTTTTTTTTTTTCGGCACTTCAGACGTGCGGAATAAGTTCTGGACGGTGAGAGTTCCGAGGAAATGGCACAGAGCGCGCAACTCTACCGTCTATGGCGGTGCCATACCAGTGTGGGGGACTGAGCTGAACACAACCATCTCCGCACCACGGGAGCTTACACTCTAATGTCCCTTCACAGTCACACATTTATATAGCTCTGACATATACCACAGTGCTGTACACAGAACACTGAGCCATTCACATCAATGTCTGTAGCAGAGGAGCTTACACTCTAATGTCCCCCCACAGTCACACACTATTATTATTATACATGTATATAGCTCTGACATATACCGCAGTGCTGTACAGAGAACACTGAGCCAGTCACATCAGTCTCTGTACCAGAGGAGCTTACACTCTAATGCGCCCCCCAGTCACACACTATTATTATTATACATTTATATAGCTCTGACATATACCGCAGTGCTGTACAGAGAACACTGAGCCAGTCACATCAGTCTCTGTAGCACAGGAGCTTACACTCTAATATTCAGGACTCATCCCTCCTGCCCCATCTTGCGGCTCCAGCGAGGAATAGAAGGCGCTGCGGGAAGAATGGCGGCTGGAGGGAGCGCTCCCATTTTTTTGTTAATTAGCAGAACATTAACCTCTGGCCGGCTTTATGCCGTTATCGAGCGGCTGGCTCATTAATCCAGACACCGGGACGTGTGGTGAATGGACTCCGCGCCCCCCCCCCCCCCCCCCCCTGTACATCTAAGGAAGTTTTTAATTGTTCCAGGCAGAGCTGGGGGGGGGGGGGGGGGGGGTATAGACACCAGGGACCGCCAAGTGGGGGGGCGGAGAGGGAGGTCACAGGTTAAAGCATTTATTGACTTCTGTATCCTCCTCATTATTCACCTGCAGATAGATACAAAAATCTGCAAATGAATTCTCATCCATACATGAGAAGCTCCGTACATTGCGCAATGGGGGCCCATCCTTTGCTGTCCCATATTTCATCTCTGAGAATACAGAACTCCCAACCAGCATCCTTGCTGAACAGCTGCTGAGATTAAGACAGAAGCGTGGGGTTTGCCGAAAACAAATAGCGGGCCCCGCCGCACGTGTGCTAAAGGGCAGCGGGTTTATGTGCGTGTCGGAAGAGCGCGCTATCTTGCACACGCTGGTGACACGCACGCAAGGTGTGAACCTAGACTTTGCTGTTAATGGAACCCAAGACGCAGCAAGCAAAAAAAACGCATCAAGCTGCATGCTCACAAAAGGTACATGAACTGCTTTGCCACGTTTCTCATGAGTACAAGTCAGACCGCTGAAAGGGATTGGCTTCAATAAGGGCAACAATGCGCAAAAAAGTGCATAACGCAGGACGCTGTACGTTGTAGTGTGATTGGACCCAATCTAGGAAAAGTTACAAACATCCACTCCATACTAAGCTTACGTCCTAGTTTTTCTACTGGACAGGAAGTAAAGGTGATTCAACCCAAGAGGACACTAATAAAAAAAAAAAAAAAAAAATCTGAAAGGGACTTTAATCTTTTTCTACTCTATCTGAAACTAGAAAAAGTTTTGGCATTAGATATCATTTCCATTTATTTACATTTTTGTTATATTTTATGTTTATTTATATATATTTCACATTTTATTTTTAGTTACATTTTTTTGTTTGTTTTTATTTGCAGTTATATTTGATTTTTTTAAGATTTAGATATATTATATATATTATTTTTAGGTATATTTTACATTTATTTTATTTTTAGGAAAATTTAAATTTATTTTATTTTTAGGTATATTTTTTCTAGATAGATAGATAGATAGATAGATGGATGGATGGATGGATGGATAGATAGATAGACAGACAGACAGACAGACAGATAGACAGACAGATAGATAGACAGATAGATTTTAGGCTTGTTTTATATTTCGATAGATATATTTTACATTTATTTTATTTTTAGTATATAGATATTTTTTATAAATATAGATATATCTTAGGCTTGTTTTATATTTCGATCCATTTTTTATCTACCTTTATTTTATTTTAAGATTGATTAATATTTTTTTAATTTTTAGATATATTTTATGATTATTTAGTTTTTAGTTATGACTAGCATTTCTTTTATTTTTAGGTATAGTTGACATTTATTGTATTTGTAGTATATTTTATGTTTATATATATATATATATATATATATATATATATATATATATATATATAAGGTTTGTTTTATATTTTGATCCATTCTTTCGTTTATTTTATTTTTAGGTTAATTACATATTTTTTTCATTTTTAAAAATATTTTATGATTGTTTTTTTTTTGTTATGATTTACATTTATTTTATTTGTAGGTATATTTAGAATTTTTTAAATTTTTTGGTTTATTTTATTTTTAGATATATTTAAAATCTATTCAATTTTTAGGTTTAGTTGACCTTTATTTTATTTTTAGTTTTATTTTATGTTTTATTTTTTAGAGACAGTATTAAATATTTATTTTTTGTTATGGTTACTGGTTTTGTTTATATATATATATATATATATATATATATATATATATATATATATATATATATATATATATATATACATATATATATATATATATATATATATATATATATATATACATACATACACACATATTTAACTTTTTATATTTTTAGTTATATTTTACATTTATTTTATTTTTAGATAAATTTTCCTTTTTTTTTTTGTTATATTTTCAATTTTTTGGGGAAATATTTTAGGTTTATTTTATTTTTAGATATATTTTACATTTATTTAGTTTTTAGGTTTAGTTGACACTTATTTAATTTTTAGTTAAATTTTGAATGATTTCTCCATCTTCTAGGACCCCGGTTTTCTCACGTGGAGGCGACTGAACAAACTTCCCGCGTCCTTCCTGGCTGGAGGAGGAAATCGGCCCGGGAGAGGAGAATGGATCCGGATACAGGAGGCCCAATAAATGGCACCCGAGTGTGAGAATCAGGAAGACGATGATGTCACCGACTCGCCTTCCCACCATACAAGCCGCACTCAGTGTGAGGTCATTGTAGCAACTCTTCAACTCCGCCTACAAAATCTGCATGCCGAGAGAACTGCTGACCCGGATCCATCCTACAATCTACAATCACACATCACACCTCACCAAATATTCCCATCTCTACTGCAACATTGTGTATTTTGTACGCACATTGGAGCGCCATGTTGGGGCACTCAGAGCACACATAGCACAGAGCTCACATACCACAGGGCGCAAAGAGCACGCATAGCACAGAGCACACATGGCACAGAGCACACTTAGCACAGAGCACACATGGCACAGGGCGCAAAGAGCAAACATAGCACAGAGCTCACATGGCACAGAGCACACATGGCACAGAGCTCACATAGCACAGATGGCACAGAGCACACATGGCACAGAGCACACAGCACACATGCTACAGAGCTCACATGGCACAGAGCACACATGGCACAGAGCACACAGCAAAGAGCACACATAGCACACATGGCACATAACACACATAGTACAGAGCACACATAGCACACAGCAAAGCACACCAAAAGCACAGAGCACACATAGCAAATAGCACACATAGCACAGAGCACACATAGCAAAGGACACACATAGTTCAGAGCACACTTCGTACAGAGCGCACATAGTACAGAGCACAAAGAGCACACAGCACAGAGCACACATGGCACAGAGCACACATGGCACAGAGCACACATGGCACAGAGCACACATGGCACAGAGCACACATAGCAAAGAGCACATATGGCACAGAGCACATATAGCAAAGAGCACACATAGCAAAAAGCACACAGAGCACACATGGCACAGAGCACATATAGCACAGAGCACACATAGCAAAGAGCACACATGGCACAGAGCACACACAGCAAAGAGCACACACAGCAAAGAGCACACATGGCACAGAGCACACATAGCACAGAGCGCAAAGAGCACACAGCAAAGAGCACACAGAGCGCACTTCGTACAGAGCGCACATAGTACAGAGCGCAAAGAGCACACAGCAAAGAGTACACATAGCACAGAGCAGACATAGTAGAACACACATAGCACCGAGCACACATAGCACTGAGCGCACAGAGCACACAGAGTGCAGAGCAAAGAGCACACATAGCACTGAGGATGCATAGCACAGAGCACACAGCAAAGAGCACACATAGCAAAGAGCACACATAGCAAAGAGCACACATAGCACCGAGCACACATAGCAAAGAACACACATAGCACAGAGCACACCTCGTACAGAGCGCACATAGTACAGAGCGCAAAGAGCACACAGCAAAGAGCACACAGAGCACACTTCGTACAGAGCGCACTTCGTACAGAGTACAAAGAGCACACAGCAAAGAGCACACATAGCACAGAGCAGACATAGTAGAACACACATAGCACCGAGCACACATAGCACAGAGCAGACATAGCACAGAGCACATATAGCAAAGAGCGCACATAGCACAGAGCGCACATAGCACAGAGCGCACATAGCACAGAGCGCACATAGCAAAGAGCACACATAGCAAAGAGCACACACAGTACAGAGCGCACAGAGCACACATGTCAAAGCGCTCACATGGCACAGAGCACACATGGCACAGAGCACACATGGCACAGAGCACACATGGCACAGAGCACACAGCAAAGAGCACACATGGCACAGAGCACACATGGCACAGAGCACATATAGCAAAGAGCACGCATAGCAAAAAGCACACATAGCACAGAGCACACATGGCACAGAGCACATATAGCACAGAGCACACACAGCAAAGAGCACACACAGCAAAGAGCACACATGGCACAGAGCACATATAGCAAAGAGCACACATGTCAAAGCGCTCACATGGCACAGAGCACAAATGGCATAGAGCACACAGCATAGAGCACACATGGCACAAAGAACAAATGGCACAGAGCACACATAGTACAGAGCACACATAGCATACAGCAAAGTGCACCCAAAGCACAGAGCACACATAGCACAGAGCACACATAGCAAAGAGCACACATAGCAAAGAGCACACATAGCAAAGAGCACACATAGCAAAGAGCACACATAACACAGAGCACACATAGCAAAGAGCACACATAGCACAGAGCACACATAGCAAAGAGCACACATAACACAGAGCTCACATGGCACAGAGCACACATAGCAAAAGGCCCATAGTACACAGCATGCAGAGTGTATACACAATATCCAGTTTGCCGGGTGAGATGTGATGTATTATAATGAAGGATGTTGTACACAGATATATAAAGTTATGATCTCGGATATACTGACTGTCCCCATCCCACCATCAGTGACATGCCGTGTACTGGGGTCACCTATAGATGGGCGTATTAAGTAATTGTTTGTGTGTGCACACAGAATTGGGGGGGTGCTGTGACTATATGAAAGCCAGACATGGACGGCTGAAGTCTCCAGCGGAGTTTTGTGATTGGTGGTCAGGAGCTGACAACGGGAAGAGGAGAGGTGTGGGGATGGATGTGTCCCGGGATAGGACAGGTCCTGGGTGAAGACGTGGGATGACGTGCGACTCTTTGCATGGCAGTTTGCTAAGCAAATACACAAAGAGAAAGTCAACAGGCTGAACGATATGAGAGATCTCAGGACTCCATGGAGGAGGACATCCTGGTCCAAGGACCAGATCCGGGCCCCTCTATACAGGACCACATCAGTACATTCAGAGGGATAGGCGGCTAAAGTTATGTGCCAATCCCAACCTTCCCTTCAAAAACTACACCCGGCCCCTCCCTCTCAGGTTCCTATTGGTCCCTTAATATTGGGTCACCTGTTCAATTAATAACTTGGGCAAGCTCAGAAAAAGATGGCAGTTTATTGTAAAGCTCTGCGCACACTGTTGGCGCAATATGAATCCTGTATAATAATAATCATTTGCTCATATCTCTGGACACAAAGCTTTTAGGGGTGTACACAGCAGGAATGAATCCCCCCCCTGCCCTGCCCCCGAGCCCCCCAAACATGAGAGGGGCCACTGCAAGCGATGCAGCAATCAATGGGTTAAAACAGGAGGTGAGGAGGCGACGCAATGCCTCCCCCTTGCCCGTCAAATGCTTTCTGAGGAGCAATCCAAACATGGATCGCTCTTCACGGAGTGTGAATGAGCCCCTCAAATCTCACAGGTTTGTTTCCCGCTTCACTGAACTCAGCACAAAAGTGTACATTAAATATTATCTTCAAAAGCCACAAAGCAAAGAAATTCACTTTGTGTGCGCCAAATGTCTTTGCAAACTCAGATATTACCTTGTAAAAGTGACATCATCACTGGTGCTGCACATATCCTTATGCAGAGAGCAGAGCTGTGGGAGGGGCCCAGCAGGCCCCACCCACTAAAGGCTGCTGGCAGAAAAACTACAGAAGGGGGCGGAGAGGAGGCCAGTCACTCTACACAAACAGAGCCATGGGAGGGGCCCAGCAGGCCCCACCCACTAAAGGCTGCTGGCAGAAAAACTACATGAGGCAGAGAGAAGGCCAATCACCCTGCACAAGCAGAGTCGTGGGAGGGGCCCATCAGGCCCCATCCACTAAAGGCTGCTGGCAGAAAGACTACAAAAGGGGGCGGAGAGGAGGCCAGTCACCCTGCACAAGCAGAGCCGTGGGAGGGGCCCAGCAGGCCCCACCCACTAAAGGCTGCTGGCAGAAAAACTACAGAAGGGGTGGAGAGGAGACCAGTCACCCTGCACAAAATGAGGGAGAAGAGCTGTGGGAGTGGCCCAGCAGGCCCCACCCACTACAGGCTGCCTGCAGAAAACTACAGGAGGGGGCGGAGACAAGACCAGTCACCCTGCACAAGGAGAGAGAGCAGCAGTGAGAAGTTTTTATTACAGGAAGTCTCACACTGGATTACTGCACAGATCTGGAGGAAATACACAAAGCACACCAAATTCTCTGGATGGATGTGACAAGCATTCACCCAGTCATTATCGAATTCTGACCGTATTTTGCTTAATACAGTGACTGCCTATGATTCTCAGCTCCATCTAGTGGCCATAATGTGGTATTTTATCTGATATACCTCAGTTAGGAAAATACTGCATTATGGCCACTAGATGGAGCTGCTAATCATAATTTGAATCAAGATCACCCCCAGGATTCATGTGGGAATACACAGGTCTCTTGTAGTTATATGATATTTGCTGACCCTGAAGCTCAACTTTAAGTGACCCTAAACCTGACAAATCAGTTCTATTCGATGGACAGAGAACCTCCCCCCCCTGCCGGTGTAATTATTTTTCCACATTTTGCCATTTTCTACTTTTCAGCAGTTTTTTTGGACTGTGACATCATCTTTCCATTTCAACCTGGGAAGAAAAATCCGACATCAGAAGCGCAGAGAAGAGGAAACCATTCATAGACGGGTCCCCGGTGACACCATCCAACGCTTCTTCCTGTCATCAGTGACCACAGCAATTATCATTTCATAGCCAATCAGAACGGATTAGGAAAAACGCACAGCGCTCCTCCCCCATAATCCGGCTGCATCTGTAATACTCCGCATGGGGCTGAAGAAGATGTGCGGAGGATTTGGGGAGATACAATGTAATATTAATAAATAATTATATTATCTGGGAGATACAATGTAATATTATTACATGATTTTATTATCAGGGCGATACAATATGATATTATTATATGATTACATTATTTGGGAGATACAATGTAATATTATTACGTGATTATATTATCGGGGAGGGGAGATACAATGTAATATTATTACATGATTATATTATCGGGGAGATACAATATAATATTATTACGTGATTATATTATCGGGGAGATACAATGTAATATTATTACGTGATTATATTATCGGGGAGGGGAGATACAATGTAATATTATTACATGATTATATTATTGGGGAGATACAATGTAATATTATTACCTGATTATATTATCGGGGAGGGGAGATACAATATAATATTATTACCTGATTATATTATCGGGGAGGGGAGATACAATGTAATATTATTACATGATTATATTATCGGGGAGATACAATATAATATTATTACATGATTATATTATCGGGGAGATACAATGTAATATTATTACATGATTATATTATCGGGGAGATACAATGTAATATTATTACGTGATTATATTATCGGGGAGATACAATGTAATATTATTACGTGATTATATTATCGGGGAGGGGAGATACAATGTAATATTATTACATGATTATATTATCGGGGAGATACAATATAATATTATTACATGATTATATTATCGGGGAGATACAATGTAATATTATTACATGATTATATTATCGGGGAGGGGAGATACAATGTAATATTATTACATGATTATATTATCGGGGAGATACAATGTAATATTATTACGTGATTATATTATCGGGGAGATACAATGTAATATCCTTATATGATTACATTATTGGGGAGATACAATGTAATATTATTACATGATTATATTATTGGGGAGATACAATGTAATATTATTACATGATTATATTATCGGGGAGATACAATGTAATATTATTACCTGATTATATTATCGGGGAGGGGAGATACAATGTAATATTATTACATGATTATATTATCGGGGAGATACAATATAATATTATTACATGATTATATTATCGGGGAGATACAATGTAATATTATTACGTGATTATATTATCGGGGAGATACAATGTAATATTATTACGTGATTATATTATCGGGGAGGGGAGATACAATGTAATATTATTACATGATTATATTATCGGGGAGATACAATATAATATTATTACATGATTATATTATCGGGGAGATACAATATAATATTATTACATGATTATATTATCGGGGAGATACAATGTAATATCCTTATATGATTACATTATTGGGGAGATACAATATAATATTATTACATGATTATATTATTGGGGAGATACAATGTAATATTATTACATGATTATATTATTGGGGAGATACAATGTAATATCCTTATATGATTACATTATTGGGGAGATACAATATAATATTATTACATGATTATATTATCAGGGAGATACAATGTAATATTATTACATGATTATATTATCGGGGAGATACAATATAATATTATTACATGATTATATTATCGGGGAGATACAATATAATATTATTACATGATTATATTATCGGGGAGATACAATGTAATATCCTTATATGATTACATTATTGGGGAGATACAATATAATATTATTACATGATTATATTATCGGGGAGATACAATGTAATATTATTACATGATTATATTATTGGGGAGATACAATGTAATATCCTTATATGATTACATTATTGGGGAGATACAATATAATATTATTACATGATTATATTATCAGGGAGATACAATGTAATATTATTATATGATTACATTATTGAGGCAATACAATATTGTATTATTACATTATCGGGGTGATACATCGTAATATTACTACATGCTTATATTATTGGGGAGATACAATTTAATTTTATTATATGATTATATTAATGAGGCGATACAATGTAATATTATTATAAGATAATATTTTTGGGGAGATACAACATAATATTATTACAGGATTACACTATCAGGGAGATACAATGTAATATTATTATATGATTATATTATCGGGGAGATACAATATAATAATATTACATGTGTTAAGCACAAATGTGAACGCATATGTAAGTACTGCATGCATATGTAAATGACGACCACACCACTCGTCAGGTGTCACCCCAAACTTCAGAAGGAGAGCAATAATTCTAGCACCAGACCCTCTGTGTAACTCTAGACTAGCACCCTCTAAACGCTATTAAAGCGCCCCCCTATGGAGATTTTTAGGTACCTAGTTTGGCGCCATTCCAAGGGCATTCACAATTTTAAAGCATGACGTGTTAGGTATCAATGAAAAATGAGTAAGTACTATATTTTGTGTGAACTAAAATTCATTAAAGCTTATTTTTTTCCCCCCAAAATTTGCGTTTTAAAAATGGCTGTGCAGCTTTATTCTATTTAGTCACACCTCTCCTACTCCAAAATGTAATGCCTAATTTAAAAAATGGTCCCTCAAACAAAAACTAGCTGCCATTTATTTAAGAAAACGTAATATTACCTGCCGATCCTGCCATGAAAGTCCTTGTTCAGGCACTTCCTGTTATAGAATAACAACATTCTCATCCTATGAGATCAGGAGGATCTCATAGGATGTTATAGAAAGATCTACAGGAGGATCTTGTAGGACACTATGGAATGATCTACAGAAGGAACTTATAGGACACTATGGAAGGATCTACAGAAGGAACTTATTGGATGTTATAGAGAGAGCTACATGAGGAACTCGAAGGTCGTTATACCAGGATCTACAGGAGCATCCTATAGGATGTTTTAGAAGGATCTACAGAAAGATTTAATAGGTTATTATAGAAGGATCTACAGGAGGAACTTATAGGACACTATGGAAGGATCTACAGAAGGAACTTATAGTATAGAAGGATCTACAGGAGGATCGTATTGGATGTTATAGAGAAATCTACATGAAGAACTCATAGGTTGTGATACAAGGATCTACAGGAGGATCTCATAGGATGTTAAATAAGAATCTACAGGAATGTCTTATAGGTTATTATAGCAGGATCTACAGTGGGAACTTATAGGACACTATGGAAGGATCTACAGAAGAAACTTATAGGACACTATGGAAGGAGGGGCTTATTGGATGTTATAGAGAGATCTACATGAGGAACTCAGAGGTCGTTATGCAAGGATCTATAGGAGGATCTCATAGGATGTTTTAGAAGGATCTACAGGAAGATCTTATAGGCTATTGTAGAAGGATCTACAGGAGGAACTTATAGGACACTATGAAAGGATCTACAGAATAAACTTATAGGACACTATGGAAGGATCTACAGGAGGACCTTATTGGATGTTATAGAGAGAGCTACATGAGGAACTCATAGGTCACTATACCAGGATCTACAGAAGCATCCTATAGGGTGTTTTAGAAGGATCTACAGGAAGATCTTATAGGTTATTATAGAAGGATCTACAGGAGGAACTTATAGGATACTATAGAAGGATCTACAGGAGGATCTTATTGGATGTTATAGAAGTATCTACATAAGGAACATATAGAACACTATGGAAGGATCTACAGAAGGAACTTATAGCATGGAAGAATCGAAAGGAGGGTCGTATTGGATGTTATAGAGGAATCTACACGAGGAACTCATAGGTTGTGATACAAATATCTACAGAGGGATTTCCTTGGATGTTATAGAAGAATCTACAGGAATATCTTACAGGTTATTATAGCAGGATCTACAGGGGGAACTTATAGGACACTATGGAAGGATCTACAGAAGAAACTTATAGGACACTATGGAAGGATCTACAGAAGGAACTTATAGCATGGAAGAATCTAAAAGAGGGTCGTATTGGATGTTATAGAGGAATCTACATGAGGAACTCATAGGTTGTGATACAAATATCTACAGAGGGATTTCATAGGATGTTATAGAAGAATCTACAGGAATATCTTACAGGTTATTATAGAAGGATCTACGGGAGGAACTTGTAGGACACTATGGAAGGATCTACAGAAGAAACTTATAGGACACTTCGGAAGATCTACAGGAGGGTCTTATTGGATGTTATAGAGAGATCTACATGAAGAACTCATAGGTCGTTATTAAAGGATCTACAGGAGGATCTCATAGGCTGTTAAAGAAAGAATCTACAGGAAGATCTTATAGGTTATTATAGAAGCATCTAAAGGAGGAAAATATAAGGTGCTATAGAAGGATCTACAGGAGGATCTTATAAGATGTTATACAAGGATATAAAGGAAGACCTTATAGGTTCTTATAGAAGAATCTAAAGGAGGAGCTTTTAGGAGGCTATAGAAGGATCTACAGAATTATCTCATAGAATGTTATAGAATGATCTACAGGTGTATATAATAGGATTTTATAGAAGGATCTAGAGTAGTGATGGACGAACTTCCGACGGGACGTTTCGCGAACGCGAAACGCGAACGGACACAAACGTTCGCGAAAACGACCGTTCGCCGCGGGCTCCATTGACTTCAATGGGAGGCGAATTTCGCAAACCTTTAGGTCGAATTTGCGGCCACGGGGTAATTATTAGGGGGTAGCACGTAGTCCCACCACCTGGACAATAGCATAATACATGTATGAGGTGAATTTGGGATCGATAACTACAAGCATTTTTTTTTTATTTGGGAAATTGTTCTGACAATTCAGGACTATGGAGCTAATGAAGGCAATGGAGGAGAGGGAAGGTCAGGGACCAGGGTAGGCAAACAAGAGGGTGCAGGAGATACAGAGCACTGACAGCAGCACCGTAATACAGAGCACTGACATCAGCACCGTGACATACAGCGCTGACAGCAGCTCCGTGACATACAGCGCTGACAGCAGCTCCGTGACATACAGCGCTGACAGCAGCTCCGTGACATACAGCGCTGACAGCAGCTCCGTGACATACAGCGCTGACAGCAGCTCCGTGACATACAGCGCTGACAGCAGCACCGTGACATACAGCGCTGACAGCAGCTCCGTGACATACAGCGCTGACAGCAGCTCCGTGACATACAGCGCTGACAGCAGCTCCGTGACATACAGCACTGACAGCAGCTCCGTGACATACAGCGCTGACAGCAGCTCCGTGACATACAGCGCTGACAGCAGCACCGTGACATACAGCGCTGACAGCAGCTCCGTGACATACAGCGCTGACAGCAGCTCCGTGACATACAGCGCTGACAGCAGCTCCGTGACATACAGCGCTGACAGCAGCTCCGTGACATACAGCGCTGACAGCAGCTCCGTGACATACAGCGCTGACAGCAGCTCCGTGACATACAGCGCTGACAGCAGCTCCGTGACATACAGCGCTGACAGCAGCTCCGTGACATACAGCGCTGACAGCAGCTCCGTGACATACAGCGCTGACAGCAGCTCCGTGACATACAGCGCTGACAGCAGCTCCGTGACATACAGCGCTGACAGCAGCACCGTAAGCAGCCCCAGGAGGAAGTCAGCACAGCACAGGGATGGTGTGATCCCCTCATAATAAGAACCCCCAGGAGGAAGTCAGCACAGCACAGGGATGGTGGGAGCCCCTCATAATAAGAACACCCAGGAGGAAGTCAGCACAGCACAGGGATGGTGGGAACCCCTCATAATAAGCAGCCCCAGTAGAAATATGACACCGCTCAACCTCTTCAAAGAGGAGGGTAGGGGCATATAGTACGGTGTGCTTTTTTGGGTCAGGGAAGTGAGCCAAATGAATTAAGAAGGTCTGTGTGCTTGATTCCAAAAATTGTTTATAGACATATACATGGTCTACTGATCACATGTGTTGAATTCCTCCGAGATCCATGCCTCATTCATTTTTAGAAATGTGAGGTAGTTAACACTGTGGTGAGCTAGGCGAGTACGCTTATCGGTCACAATCCCCCCTGCTGCGCTGAACGTCCTTTCGGACAGGACACTGGATGAGGGGCAAGCCAACAGTTCGATTGCAAATTGGGCAAGCTCTGGCCAGAGGTCAAGCCTGCCCACCCAGTAGTCTAGGGGTTCATCACTCCTCAGAGCGTCCACATCGGCCGTTAACCCAATGTAGTCGGACACCTGACGGTCTAGGCGTTCCCTGATGCTGGATCCGGATGACACCTGTCGATGGGTCGGCTGAAAGAATGACCTCATATCCGAAGTCACCAACACATCTTCAAACCGGCCTCTTCTTGCAGGCGCTGTTGGATTGGTACCCGCAAATCCTTCTCTGGGAGTGGGAATTGCTCCTCTGCCAGCGCACGCAAAAGCAGAATGCAGCATTTCTCGAAGCAAGGCCTGGAAGTGCTGCATTCTGACAGCCCTCTGCGACGGCGGTAACATTTCCGCCATTTTGTGTTTGTACCGGGGGTCTAAGTACGTTGCCACCCAGTACTGGTCCTTGACCCTCATGCTTTTTATACGGGGGTCCCTATTAAAACACTGGAGCATGAAGGCCCCCATTTGCACTAAAGTGGAAGCGGTGTGGTGGCCTGGCTCCTGCTCATCATCCAGGATAATGTCGTCCTCTTCATTCTCCTCTCCCCATCCTCGCACAACAGGGATCCCAGAAAGGTTTAAAGCATGCTCTTCTTGCTCCTGCTCATCCGCCCCGGCACCATCCTCCTCTGACTCCTCATCAGACTCCTGTTGTTGACTTGTCTCAGATAGAGTAGCCCCCCCTGGGAATTCATCCAGCATTGCGACTTCCTCATCTTCCCGCTCCTGCTCCTCCACAGCCTGATCAATGACACGACGCAATGCACGCTCCAGAAAGAAGGCATAAGGTACCATGTCACTGATGGCGCCATGGCTGCGACTGACCAGTTTGGTGATCTCCTCAAATGGCCGCAGAAGTCTGCATGTGTCGCGCATGAGCAGCCACTGGCGCGGTGAAAAAAAACCCAGCTCCCCAGAACCGTTTCTTTCGCAGAGTTCATACAGGTAGACGTTAACTGCACGTTTCTGCTGGAGCAGCCTATCAAGCATATAGAAGGTTGAGTTCCATCGCGTCGGGCAATCGCAAATAAGACGTCTGACCGGCAGATGGTGTCGCCGCTGAATGTCAGCAAGGCGAGCCATGGCCGTGTAAGATCTTCTGAAATGGGCCGAGATTTTCCTTGCCTGCCGCAAGATGTCCTGGACCCCAGGGTATTTGACAAGGAATCGCTGCACGACCAAGTTTAAGACGTGTGCCATGCACGGCACGTGCGTGATTTTGCCCTGTTTCAATGCGCTAAGCAGATTGGCACCGTTGTCACACACCACTTTACCAACTGTCAAATTGAGCGGTGTTAGCCACTCATCTGCCTGTGAACGCAAAGCTGAAAGGAGTGCCGGGCCAGTGTGGCTCTTTGCTTCCAGGCACAACAGACGCAGCACGGCATGGCAACGTCTCACCTGGCATGTGGAATAGGTTCTGGGGAGCTTGGGCGGTGCAGTGGAAGAGACGCTAGCAGCGGAAAAGGAGGAGGCAGCTGAGGAGGAGAGGGAGGAGGATGGAGTAGGAGGAGGAGAAGAAGAGTCAGGCCTGCATGCAATCCGTGGCGGTAAAACCAAATCTACACGGGTGCCACGGGTTACATGCTTGACGGCCGTCAGAAGGTTCACCCAGTGGGCAGTAAAACTGATATACCTTCCCTGCCCGTGTTTGCTAGACCACGTGTCTGTGGTCAGATGTATCTTGGCACCGACACTGTGTGCCAGAGATACATTCACTTGCCGCTGAACATGGCCATATAGCTCTGGGATGCCCTTCTCTGAGAAATACTTCCTTCCTGGGACCTTCCATTGTGGTGTTCCAATGGCCACAAATTTGCGAAAGGCCTCCGAGTCCACCAGTTTATATGGCAGTAGTTGGCGGGCTATGAGTTCTGACAAGCCAGCCGCCAACCGTTGGGCAAGAGGGTTATCCGGCGTCATCATTTTTTTACGCTCAAACATTAGGCCCACGGAAGCCTGCCTTTTTGCAGAAAAATGTGAGCTTGGCGTGATGGAAGGTGGAGTGGAGGACAATTGTGAGGAGAGAGGAGAAGGAGAAGTAGAAGACGAGGCTGGACGGTGAGAGCCTGCAGTGTGGCTTTGTGTGTTCCGTTGCTCCCACTGGGCTCGGTGATGGCTGCTCATGTGCCTTCTTAAGGCGGTCGTCCCTAGGTGAGTATTGGGCTTACCGCGACTAACGCGTTGACTGCAAAGATTGCAGATGGCAACGCTATTGTCAGCAGCGGACACGTTAAAAAAAGCCCACACTGCGGAGCCATGTGCCGGTGTCCTGGGAGCGCCAGATGTGACCGTACATGGTCGATGACTCGCTCCTGATACATTTGCAGTCTGCTTTGTCCCTGCTGTGCAATGTAAGTCATTGCTGCTTCTCCTCCCTATCTGCTGGTCCATATCTCCCTCTGAACTCCCCTCCTCTTCCTCTCTTGTGGGCACCCACGTGACATCACTAGACACGTCATCATCAACGTCACCTTCCCCACCGCTATAAGTAGAGTAGGCAGCAACACCGGGGACCAACCTCCTCCTTGGGCTGATCTGGGTACTGGCGTCAGACTGCTGAGTAGCGCTTGTTGCTACCTCCTCTTCCTGATCCAATACCAAGAGTGGCTGCGCATCAGAAATGTCCTCTTGATATGGATCGGAAAATAATTCCAGTGACTCAAGCGGAAGGTATGTGGTGGTGGTGGTGGTGGTCGTGTTGTTGGTGGTAGTGTCTTTGGGGGTGCACATAGCAGAGAGTGAAGAAGAGGGTGCAGATCGAGAGGATGAGGAGGGTGCAGAAGAGTAAGGCTGAGCGAGCCACTCAACCAAGTCTGGTGCATCCTTTAAAGTAATTGAACGCACCTTCTGCAACTTCCCACTTTGGCTCAAGCCTGTTGCTCCTGCCCTACCCCTACCACCCCTGCGGAAGGGCCTGCCTCTTCCTCTGCATGTCATTTTTTAAATGACCCTGTGACAAAACTCTTAGTCCCTATACCGCTGAAGGACTGCTGCAGTATAGGTGAGCGGTCAGCAGTGGTGCACGTCAACCCTATCTATTGTGGACCTATAGCGGTCCTTACAGAACAGCAGACTGTACCGCACTCAAGCCTATGTACCGTAGCACCCTATACCAAGTTACCAGTCCTTATAAGAACTTTTGTGGACCAAGCAGGTTGTGTATTAGTGTTTAGCAGACTGTACGTCAGTCCCTATACCGCTGAAGGACTGCTGCAGTATAGGGCAGCGGTCAGCAGTGGTGCACGTCAACCCTATCTATTGTGGACCGATAGCGGTCCTTACAGAACAGCAGACTGTACCGCACTCAAGCCTATGTACCGTAGCACCCTATACCAAGTTACCAGTCCTTATAAGAACTTTTGTGGACCAAGCAGGTTGTGTATTAGTGTTTAGCAGACTGTACGTCAGTCCCTATACCGCTGAAGGACTGCTGCAGTATAGGGCAGCGGTCAGCAGTGGTGCACGTCAACCCTATCTATTGTGGACCGATAGCGGTCCTTACAGAACAGCAGACTGTACCGCACTCAAGCCTATGTACCGTAGCACCCTATACCAAGTTACCAGTCCTTATAAGAACTTTTGTGGAACAAGCAGGTTGTGTGTTAGTGATTAGCAGACTGTACGTCAGTCCCTATACCGCTGAAGGACTGCTGCAGTATAGGTGAGCGGTCAGCAGTGGTGCACGTCAACCCTATCTATTGTGGACCGATAGCGGTCCTTACAGAACAGCAGACTGTACCGCACTCAAGCCTATGTACCGTAGCACCCTATACCAAGTTACCAGTCCTTATAAGAACTTTTGTGGAACAAGCAGGTTGTGTGTTAGTGATTAGCAGACTGTACGTCAGTCCCTATACCGCTGAAGGACTGCTGCAGTATAGGTGAGCGGTCAGCAGTGGTGCACGTCAACCCTATCTATTGTGGACCGATAGCGGTCCTTACAGAACAGCAGACTGTACCGCACTCAAGCCTATGTACCGTAGCACCCTATACCAAGTTACCAGTCCTTATAAGAACTTTTGTGGACCAAGCAGGTTGTGTATTAGTGTTTAGCAGACTGTACGTCAGTCCCTATACCGCTGAAGGACTGCTGCAGTATAGGGCAGCGGTCAGCAGTGGTGCACGTCAACCCTATCTATTGTGGACCGATAGCGGTCCTTACAGAACAGCAGACTGTACCGCACTCAAGCCTATGTACCGTAGCACCCTATACCAAGTTACCAGTCCTTATAAGAACTTTTGTGGAACAAGCAGGTTGTGTGTTAGTGATTAGCAGACTGTACGTCAGTCCCTATACCGCTGAAGGACTGCTGCAGTATAGGGCAGCGGTCAGCAGTGGTGCACGTCAACCCTATCTATTGTGGACCGATAGCGGTCCTTACAGAACAGCAGACTGTACCGCACTCAAGCCTATGTACCGTAGCACCCTATACCAAGTTACCAGTCCTTATAAGAACTTTTGTGGAACAAGCAGGTTGTGTGTTAGTGATTAGCAGACTGTACGTCAGTCCCTATACCGCTGAAGGACTGCTGCAGTATAGGTGAGCGGTCAGCAGTGGTGCACGTCAACCCTATCTATTGTGGACCGATAGCGGTCCTTACAGAACAGCAGACTGTACCGCACTCAAGCCTATGTACCGTAGCACCCTATACCAAGTTACCAGTCCTTATAAGAACTTTTGTGGACCAAGCAGGTTGTGTATTAGTGTTTAGCAGACTGTACGTCAGTCCCTATACCGCTGAAGGACTGCTGCAGTATAGGGCAGCGGTCAGCAGTGGTGCACGTCAACCCTATCTATTGTGGACCGATAGCGGTCCTTACAGAACAGCAGACTGTACCGCACTCAAGCCTATGTACCGTAGCACCCTATACCAAGTTACCAGTCCTTATAAGAACTTTTGTGGAACAAGCAGGTTGTGTGTTAGTGATTAGCAGACTGTACGTCAGTCCCTATACCGCTGAAGGACTGCTGCAGTATAGGGCAGCGGTCAGCAGTGGTGCACGTCAACCCTATCTATTGTGGACCGATAGCGGTCCTTACAGAACAGCAGACTGTACCGCACTCAAGCCTATGTACCGTAGCACCCTATACCAAGTTACCAGTCCTTATAAGAACTTTTGTGGAACAAGCAGGTTGTGTGTTAGTGATTAGCAGACTGTACGTCAGTCCCTATACCGCTGAAGGACTGCTGCAGTATAGGTGAGCGGTCAGCAGTGGTGCACGTCAACCCTATCTATTGTGGACCGATAGCGGTCCTTACAGAACAGCAGACTGTACCGCACTCAAGCCTATGTACCGTAGCACCCTATACCAAGTTACCAGTCCTTATAAGAACTTTTGTGGACCAAGCAGGTTGTGTATTAGTGTTTAGCAGACTGTACGTCAGTCCCTATACCGCTGAAGGACTGCTGCAGTATAGGGCAGCGGTCAGCAGTGGTGCACGTCAACCCTATCTATTGTGGACCGATAGCGGTCCTTACAGAACAGCAGACTGTACCGCACTCAAGCCTATGTACCGTAGCACCCTATACCAAGTTACCAGTCCTTATAAGAACTTTTGTGGACCAAGCAGGTTGTGTATTAGTGTTTAGCAGACTGTACGTCAGTCCCTATACCGCTGAAGGACTGCTGCAGTATAGGGCAGCGGTCAGCAGTGGTGCACGTCAACCCTATCTATTGTGGACCGATAGCGGTCCTTACAGAACAGCAGACTGTACCGCACTCAAGCCTATGTACCGTAGCACCCTATACCAAGTTACCAGTCCTTATAAGAACTTTTGTGGACCAAGCAGGTTGTGTATTAGTGTTTAGCAGACTGTACGTCAGTCCCTATACCGCTGAAGGACTGCTGCAGTATAGGGCAGCGGTCAGCAGTGGTGCACGTCAACCCTATCTATTGTGGACCGATAGCGGTCCTTACAGAACAGCAGACTGTACCGCACTCAAGCCTATGTACCGTAGCACCCTATACCAAGTTACCAGTCCTTATAAGAACTTTTGTGGAACAAGCAGGTTGTGTGTTAGTGATTAGCAGACTGTACGTCAGTCCCTATACCGCTGAAGGACTGCTGCAGTATAGGGCAGCGGTCAGCAGTGGTGCACGTCAACCCTATCTATTGTGGACCGATAGCGGTCCTTACAGAACAGCAGACTGTACCGCACTCAAGCCTATGTACCGTAGCACCCTATACCAAGTTACCAGTCCTTATAAGAACTTTTGTGGAACAAGCAGGTTGTGTGTTAGTGATTAGCAGACTGTACGTCAGTCCCTATACCGCTGAAGGACTGCTGCAGTATAGGTGAGCGGTCAGCAGTGGTGCACGTCAACCCTATCTATTGTGGACCGATAGCGGTCCTTACAGAACAGCAGACTGTACCGCACTCAAGCCTATGTACCGTAGCACCCTATACCAAGTTACCAGTCCTTATAAGAACTTTTGTGGACCAAGCAGGTTGTGTATTAGTGTTTAGCAGACTGTACGTCAGTCCCTATACCGCTGAAGGACTGCTGCAGTATAGGGCAGCGGTCAGCAGTGGTGCACGTCAACCCTATCTATTGTGGACCGATAGCGGTCCTTACAGAACAGCAGACTGTACCGCACTCAAGCCTATGTACCGTAGCACCCTATACCAAGTTACCAGTCCTTATAAGAACTTTTGTGGAACAAGCAGGTTGTGTGTTAGTGATTAGCAGACTGTACGTCAGTCCCTATACCGCTGAAGGACTGCTGCAGTATAGGGCAGCGGTCAGCAGTGGTGCACGTCAACCCTATCTATTGTGGACCGATAGCGGTCCTTACAGAACAGCAGACTGTACCGCACTCAAGCCTATGTACCGTAGCACCCTATACCAAGTTACCAGTCCTTATAAGAACTTTTGTGGAACAAGCAGGTTGTGTGTTAGTGATTAGCAGACTGTACGTCAGTCCCTATACCGCTGAAGGACTGCTGCAGTATAGGTGAGCGGTCAGCAGTGGTGCACGTCAACCCTATCTATTGTGGACCGATAGCGGTCCTTACAGAACAGCAGACTGTACCGCACTCAAGCCTATGTACCGTAGCACCCTATACCAAGTTACCAGTCCTTATAAGAACTTTTGTGGACCAAGCAGGTTGTGTATTAGTGTTTAGCAGACTGTACGTCAGTCCCTATACCGCTGAAGGACTGCTGCAGTATAGGGCAGCGGTCAGCAGTGGTGCACGTCAACCCTATCTATTGTGGACCGATAGCGGTCCTTACAGAACAGCAGACTGTACCGCACTCAAGCCTATGTACCGTAGCACCCTATACCAAGTTACCAGTCCTTATAAGAACTTTTGTGGACCAAGCAGGTTGTGTATTAGTGTTTAGCAGACTGTACGTCAGTCCCTATACCGCTGAAGGACTGCTGCAGTATAGGGCAGCGGTCAGCAGTGGTGCACGTCAACCCTATCTATTGTGGACCGATAGCGGTCCTTACAGAACAGCAGACTGTACCGCACTCAAGCCTATGTACCGTAGCACCCTATACCAAGTTACCAGTCCTTATAAGAACTTTTGTGGAACAAGCAGGTTGTGTGTTAGTGATTAGCAGACTGTACGTCAGTCCCTATACCGCTGAAGGACTGCTGCAGTATAGGGCAGCGGTCAGCAGTGGTGCACGTCAACCCTATCTATTGTGGACCGATAGCGGTCCTTACAGAACAGCAGACTGTACCGCACTCAAGCCTATGTACCGTAGCACCCTATACCAAGTTACCAGTCCTTATAAGAACTTTTGTGGAACAAGTGAGTTGTGAATGTTTAGCAGACTGCAGCAGAAGGGCAGCAGTCAAGTATAATATCCTTTCTATATTTGGAAGAAAGAATATTATACATGTACAAGCCTATTACTGTACCACTGATACCAGTCCTGAAAAGAACCTTTGTGGAACTAATAATAACAGCAAGTCTTTAAAATTACCCTCACTGCCTGACAACACTGCTTCCTTCCTGTCCCTATACAAATTGGCAAAAAAAGAGAACGATTAGTGGTTACTGGAACAGCTCTTTTGTGGACCTTGATAGTAACAGCTAATGATGATGATGATGATGATGATGATGAAAGACTAATCTGGCTGTCCCTGTAGCATACACCGTCCTTTCCCTTTCTCTAAACTAACAAAAGACACTCAGGCTGCTGCAAGAATCAGCAGCACAGCAAACCTATCAACACCTAACACCTATACCAGTCCTGAAAAGAACTTTTGTGTACCAAATAGCTAGTGGTTTATCTCTCCCTACTCCACACAGGAACCTGTCCCTATCTTAACAGAAGAAAGAATGTAAAATGGCCACCGGATCGGGTGTATTTATAGGTTAGGGGGAATGTACAAGTGTCCATGTGCTGTCATGTCTCAATTGGCTGTCCTGTATCACATGATAAACGTGTCACCAAAGGTTAAAGTTCTTGTATACATTAAACACGTAAGTCCGCCGCGGCGAACGACGGAAAAAGGCGTTCGAACGTGCGGACCGCGAATGTCGGAAATTCGCCGCGAAACGACCGCCGGGCGAACCGTTCGGCCATCACTAATCTAGAGGAGGATCTTATAGGATGTTATAGACAGATCTACAGGAGGCTCTCATATGATGTTGTATAGGGATCTACAGGAGGAACTTATAGGATGTTATAGAAAGATCTACAGGTGGATCATATAGGATGTTATAGAGGGATCTACAGGAGGAACCCATAGGATGTAATAGTTAAATCTACAGGAGGAACTCAAAGGATGTTATAGATGGATCTACAGGAGGAACTCATAAATCGCTAGATAAGGATCTACAGGAGGCTCTCATGTGATGTTACAGAAGGATCTACAGGAGGAACTTATAGGATGGTATAGAAAGATCTACAGGATGATCATATAGGATGTTATAGAGGGATCTACAGGAGGAACGCATACAATGTTACAGATGGATCTACAGGAGGAACTCCTAGGTCGTCAAACAAGGATCTACAGGAGAACCTTATAGGATATTATAGATGGATCTACAGGAGGATCTTATAGGACACTATAGAAGGATCTAGTGTGTCTCATTTACTAATAGTGGATACAATATCTATAACACACAGAGTACAGTGGAAACCATCCAATGAGGACACCCTTCCCAGTGACAACTGTCTTAAAGATTTCCTGTCACTTCCTAGGAGTGTCCACAGGACAGGATTTGAAGGCAAGTCTCCCCAATGGCAAAAAAAACCTGACATGGGTTGAACTTATCCTCACTTTACCCAAAATTAAAAATAAAAATTGGCTCTGGGC
Source organism: Lithobates pipiens (assembly GCF_037356315.1). NCBI lineage: Eukaryota > Metazoa > Chordata > Amphibia > Anura > Ranidae > Lithobates > Lithobates pipiens. Next base: position 22,717,150 of record NW_027507764.1, on the reverse strand, counting down.
ACTAAATGTCTTCCAGTTCATGTTTTCATCTATAACAGACTGTAAATATCTGTCTGCATCTCAGAGGTTCATCTACTTTGTTGTGAATTGTAACATTCCAATAATCCTTTGCTTGGCAGTAACTGTGAGAATTGCAAATTTCCTCCAATGAAGGAACCTGGCTCCGAATTTCAGATTTCCCATTAACCCCCCGCAACCGAGATCTCTCCGAATGTCTCCTCTGCAGACCTATGAAAGGCGATCCACTCTCCGGGGCTCCGGGTTCCCAGCTGTGGTGTCACTCACCCGCCATACGGATCCTATATGTTAAATAAAAAAAGGCCAAGGGGTCCCCTCCAACACCTCCGAAAGACGGAGAGAGACGTGGTAACCAGACCCCCTTCATTTCCCCTCTGCTTCCTCTCTGTGGGGGGACAAAACCTGGACAGACATCGATAATTCAGACGCCGCTCGCCCCGTCCTGGATAAACAGGCTTTTTGTTTGGATAAAAAAAGGACCGTGTTTAATTTTCTTACTTATAAAAATACGTAGAATCCTAATGAATTTAAGGACAGCTTCTGGCAGGGCCCAGGCACACACCCGGTCCGAGGATTGGGTTTTAAAGGCAGTTTTCTAAAAAATTATTTTTATTGATAATAATAAAAATAATATTAATAATAAAAAATACAATAACATTATATATATATATATATATATATAAATGCAACCAGGCTTTTTGTTTGGATAAAAAAAAAGGACCGTACTTAATTTTCTTCCTTATAAAAATATGTAGAATCCTAATTAGTGATGGACGAACTTCCGACGGGACGTTTCGCGAACGCGAAACGCGAACGGACACAAACGTTCGCGAAAACGACCGTTCGCCGCGGGCTCCATTGACTTCAATGGGAGGCGAATTTCGCAAACCTTTAGGTCGAATTTGCGGCCACGGGGTAATTATTAGGGGGTAGCACGTAGTCCCACCACCTGGACAATAGCATAATACATGTATGAGGTGAATTTGGGATCGATAACTACAAGCATTTTTTTTTTATTTGGGAAATTGTTCTGACAATTCAGGACTATGGAGCTAATGAAGGCAATGGAGGAGAGGGAAGGTCAGGGACCAGGGTAGGCAAACAAGAGGGTGCAGGAGATACAGAGCACTGACAGCAGCACCGTAATACAGAGCACTGACATCAGCACCGTGACATACAGCGCTGACAGCAGCTCCGTGACATACAGCGCTGACAGCAGCTCCGTGACATACAGCGCTGACAGCAGCTCCGTGACATACAGCGCTGACAGCAGCTCCGTGACATACAGCGCTGACAGCAGCTCCGTGACATACAGCGCTGACAGCAGCACCGTGACATACAGCGCTGACAGCAGCTCCGTGACATACAGCGCTGACAGCAGCTCCGTGACATACAGCGCTGACAGCAGCTCCGTGACATACAGCACTGACAGCAGCTCCGTGACATACAGCGCTGACAGCAGCTCCGTGACATACAGCGCTGACAGCAGCACCGTGACATACAGCGCTGACAGCAGCTCCGTGACATACAGCGCTGACAGCAGCTCCGTGACATACAGCGCTGACAGCAGCTCCGTGACATACAGCGCTGACAGCAGCTCCGTGACATACAGCGCTGACAGCAGCTCCGTGACATACAGCGCTGACAGCAGCACCGTGACATACAGCGCTGACAGCAGCTCCGTGACATACAGCGCTGACAGCAGCTCCGTGACATACAGCGCTGACAGCAGCTCCGTGACATACAGCACTGACAGCAGCTCCGTGACATACAGCGCTGACAGCAGCTCCGTGACATACAGCGCTGACAGCAGCACCGTGACATACAGCGCTGACAGCAGCTCCGTGACATACAGCGCTGACAGCAGCTCCGTGACATACAGCGCTGACAGCAGCTCCGTGACATACAGCGCTGACAGCAGCTCCGTGACATACAGCGCTGACAGCAGCTCCGTGACATACAGCGCTGACAGCAGCTCCGTGACATACAGCGCTGACAGCAGCTCCGTGACATACAGCGCTGACAGCAGCTCCGTGACATACAGCGCTGACAGCAGCTCCGTGACATACAGCGCTGACAGCAGCTCCGTGACATACAGCGCTGACAGCAGCTCCGTGACATACAGCGCTGACAGCAGCTCCGTGACATACAGCGCTGACAGCAGCACCGTAAGCAGCCCCAGGAGGAAGTCAGCACAGCACAGGGATGGTGTGATCCCCTCATAATAAGAACCCCCAGGAGGAAGTCAGCACAGCACAGGGATGGTGGGAGCCCCTCATAATAAGAACACCCAGGAGGAAGTCAGCACAGCACAGGGATGGTGGGAACCCCTCATAATAAGCAGCCCCAGTAGAAATATGACACCGCTCAACCTCTTCAAAGAGGAGGGTAGGGGCATATAGTACGGTGTGCTTTTTTGGGTCAGGGAAGTGAGCCAAATGAATTAAGAAGGTCTGTGTGCTTGATTCCAAAAATTGTTTATAGACATATACATGGTCTACTGATCACATGTGTTGAATTCCTCCGAGATCCATGCCTCATTCATTTTTAGAAATGTGAGGTAGTTAACACTGTGGTGAGCTAGGCGAGTACGCTTATCGGTCACAATCCCCCCTGCTGCGCTGAACGTCCTTTCGGACAGGACACTGGATGAGGGGCAAGCCAACAGTTCGATTGCAAATTGGGCAAGCTCTGGCCAGAGGTCAAGCCTGCCCACCCAGTAGTCTAGGGGTTCATCACTCCTCAGAGCGTCCACATCGGCCGTTAACCCAATGTAGTCGGACACCTGACGGTCTAGGCGTTCCCTGATGCTGGATCCGGATGACACCTGTCGATGGGTCGGCTGAAAGAATGACCTCATATCCGAAGTCACCAACACATCTTCAAACCGGCCTCTTCTTGCAGGCGCTGTTGGATTGGTACCCGCAAATCCTTCTCTGGGAGTGGGAATTGCTCCTCTGCCAGCGCACGCAAAAGCAGAATGCAGCATTTCTCGAAGCAAGGCCTGGAAGTGCTGCATTCTGACAGCCCTCTGCGACGGCGGTAACATTTCCGCCATTTTGTGTTTGTACCGGGGGTCTAAGTACGTTGCCACCCAGTACTGGTCCTTGACCCTCATGCTTTTTATACGGGGGTCCCTATTAAAACACTGGAGCATGAAGGCCCCCATTTGCACTAAAGTGGAAGCGGTGTGGTGGCCTGGCTCCTGCTCATCATCCAGGATAATGTCGTCCTCTTCATTCTCCTCTCCCCATCCTCGCACAACAGGGATCCCAGAAAGGTTTAAAGCATGCTCTTCTTGCTCCTGCTCATCCGCCCCGGCACCATCCTCCTCTGACTCCTCATCAGACTCCTGTTGTTGACTTGTCTCAGATAGAGTAGCCCCCCCTGGGAATTCATCCAGCATTGCGACTTCCTCATCTTCCCGCTCCTGCTCCTCCACAGCCTGATCAATGACACGACGCAATGCACGCTCCAGAAAGAAGGCATAAGGTACCATGTCACTGATGGCGCCATGGCTGCGACTGACCAGTTTGGTGATCTCCTCAAATGGCCGCAGAAGTCTGCATGTGTCGCGCATGAGCAGCCACTGGCGCGGTGAAAAAAAACCCAGCTCCCCAGAACCGTTTCTTTCGCAGAGTTCATACAGGTAGACGTTAACTGCACGTTTCTGCTGGAGCAGCCTATCAAGCATATAGAAGGTTGAGTTCCATCGCGTCGGGCAATCGCAAATAAGACGTCTGACCGGCAGATGGTGTCGCCGCTGAATGTCAGCAAGGCGAGCCATGGCCGTGTAAGATCTTCTGAAATGGGCCGAGATTTTCCTTGCCTGCCGCAAGATGTCCTGGACCCCAGGGTATTTGACAAGGAATCGCTGCACGACCAAGTTTAAGACGTGTGCCATGCACGGCACGTGCGTGATTTTGCCCTGTTTCAATGCGCTAAGCAGATTGGCACCGTTGTCACACACCACTTTACCAACTGTCAAATTGAGCGGTGTTAGCCACTCATCTGCCTGTGAACGCAAAGCTGAAAGGAGTGCCGGGCCAGTGTGGCTCTTTGCTTCCAGGCACAACAGACGCAGCACGGCATGGCAACGTCTCACCTGGCATGTGGAATAGGTTCTGGGGAGCTTGGGCGGTGCAGTGGAAGAGACGCTAGCAGCGGAAAAGGAGGAGGCAGCTGAGGAGGAGAGGGAGGAGGATGGAGTAGGAGGAGGAGAAGAAGAGTCAGGCCTGCATGCAATCCGTGGCGGTAAAACCAAATCTACACGGGTGCCACGGGTTACATGCTTGACGGCCGTCAGAAGGTTCACCCAGTGGGCAGTAAAACTGATATACCTTCCCTGCCCGTGTTTGCTAGACCACGTGTCTGTGGTCAGATGTATCTTGGCACCGACACTGTGTGCCAGAGATACATTCACTTGCCGCTGAACATGGCCATATAGCTCTGGGATGCCCTTCTCTGAGAAATACTTCCTTCCTGGGACCTTCCATTGTGGTGTTCCAATGGCCACAAATTTGCGAAAGGCCTCCGAGTCCACCAGTTTATATGGCAGTAGTTGGCGGGCTATGAGTTCTGACAAGCCAGCCGCCAACCGTTGGGCAAGAGGGTTATCCGGCGTCATCATTTTTTTACGCTCAAACATTAGGCCCACGGAAGCCTGCCTTTTTGCAGAAAAATGTGAGCTTGGCGTGATGGAAGGTGGAGTGGAGGACAATTGTGAGGAGAGAGGAGAAGGAGAAGTAGAAGACGAGGCTGGACGGTGAGAGCCTGCAGTGTGGCTTTGTGTGTTCCGTTGCTCCCACTGGGCTCGGTGATGGCTGCTCATGTGCCTTCTTAAGGCGGTCGTCCCTAGGTGAGTATTGGGCTTACCGCGACTAACGCGTTGACTGCAAAGATTGCAGATGGCAACGCTATTGTCAGCAGCGGACACGTTAAAAAAAGCCCACACTGCGGAGCCATGTGCCGGTGTCCTGGGAGCGCCAGATGTGACCGTACATGGTCGATGACTCGCTCCTGATACATTTGCAGTCTGCTTTGTCCCTGCTGTGCAATGTAAGTCATTGCTGCTTCTCCTCCCTATCTGCTGGTCCATATCTCCCTCTGAACTCCCCTCCTCTTCCTCTCTTGTGGGCACCCACGTGACATCACTAGACACGTCATCATCAACGTCACCTTCCCCACCGCTATAAGTAGAGTAGGCAGCAACACCGGGGACCAACCTCCTCCTTGGGCTGATCTGGGTACTGGCGTCAGACTGCTGAGTAGCGCTTGTTGCTACCTCCTCTTCCTGATCCAATACCAAGAGTGGCTGCGCATCAGAAATGTCCTCTTGATATGGATCGGAAAATAATTCCAGTGACTCAAGCGGAAGGTATGTGGTGGTGGTGGTGGTGGTCGTGTTGTTGGTGGTAGTGTCTTTGGGGGTGCACATAGCAGAGAGTGAAGAAGAGGGTGCAGATCGAGAGGATGAGGAGGGTGCAGAAGAGTAAGGCTGAGCGAGCCACTCAACCAAGTCTGGTGCATCCTTTAAAGTAATTGAACGCACCTTCTGCAACTTCCCACTTTGGCTCAAGCCTGTTGCTCCTGCCCTACCCCTACCACCCCTGCGGAAGGGCCTGCCTCTTCCTCTGCATGTCATTTTTTAAATGACCCTGTGACAAAACTCTTAGTCCCTATACCGCTGAAGGACTGCTGCAGTATAGGTGAGCGGTCAGCAGTGGTGCACGTCAACCCTATCTATTGTGGACCTATAGCGGTCCTTACAGAACAGCAGACTGTACCGCACTCAAGCCTATGTACCGTAGCACCCTATACCAAGTTACCAGTCCTTATAAGAACTTTTGTGGACCAAGCAGGTTGTGTATTAGTGTTTAGCAGACTGTACGTCAGTCCCTATACCGCTGAAGGACTGCTGCAGTATAGGGCAGCGGTCAGCAGTGGTGCACGTCAACCCTATCTATTGTGGACCGATAGCGGTCCTTACAGAACAGCAGACTGTACCGCACTCAAGCCTATGTACCGTAGCACCCTATACCAAGTTACCAGTCCTTATAAGAACTTTTGTGGACCAAGCAGGTTGTGTATTAGTGTTTAGCAGACTGTACGTCAGTCCCTATACCGCTGAAGGACTGCTGCAGTATAGGGCAGCGGTCAGCAGTGGTGCACGTCAACCCTATCTATTGTGGACCGATAGCGGTCCTTACAGAACAGCAGACTGTACCGCACTCAAGCCTATGTACCGTAGCACCCTATACCAAGTTACCAGTCCTTATAAGAACTTTTGTGGAACAAGCAGGTTGTGTGTTAGTGATTAGCAGACTGTACGTCAGTCCCTATACCAATGAAGGACTGCTGCAGTATAGGGCAGCGGTCAGCAGTAGTGCACGGCAACCCTATGTATTGTGGACCGATAGCGGTCCTTACAGAACAGCAGACTGTACCGCACTCAAGCCTATGTACCGTAGCACCCTATACCAAGTTACCAGTCCTTATAAGAACTTTTGTGGACCAAGCAGGTTGTGTATTAGTGTTTAGCAGACTGTACGTCAGTCCCTATACCGCTGAAGGACTGCTGCAGTATAGGGCAGCGGTCAGCAGTGGTGCACGTCAACCCTATCTATTGTGGACCGATAGCGGTCCTTACAGAACAGCAGACTGTACCGCACTCAAGCCTATGTACCGTAGCACCCTATACCAAGTTACCAGTCCTTATAAGAACTTTTGTGGACCAAGCAGGTTGTGTATTAGTGTTTAGCAGACTGTACGTCAGTCCCTATACCGCTGAAGGACTGCTGCAGTATAGGGCAGCGGTCAGCAGTGGTGCACGTCAACCCTATCTATTGTGGACCGATAGCGGTCCTTACAGAACAGCAGACTGTACCGCACTCAAGCCTATGTACCGTAGCACCCTATACCAAGTTACCAGTCCTTATAAGAACTTTTGTGGAACAAGCAGGTTGTGTGTTAGTGATTAGCAGACTGTACGTCAGTCCCTATACCAATGAAGGACTGCTGCAGTATAGGGCAGCGGTCAGCAGTAGTGCACGGCAACCCTATGTATTGTGGACCGATAGCGGTCCTTACAGAACAGCAGACTGTACCGCACTCAAGCCTATGTACCGTAGCACCCTATACCAAGTTACCAGTCCTTATAAGAACTTTTGTGGACCAAGCAGGTTGTGTATTAGTGTTTAGCAGACTGTACGTCAGTCCCTATACCGCTGAAGGACTGCTGCAGTATAGGGCAGCGGTCAGCAGTGGTGCACGTCAACCCTATGTATTGTGGACCGATAGCGGTCCTTACAGAACAGCAGACTGTAACGCACTCAGGCCTATGTACCGTAGCACCCTATACCAAGTTACCAGTCCTTATAAGAACTTTTGTGGACCAAGCAGGTTGTGTGTTAGTGATTAGCAGACTGTACGTCAGTCCCTATACCAATGAAGGACTGCTGCAGTATAGGGCAGCGGTCAGCAGTAGTGCACGGCAACCCTATGTATTGTGGACCGATAGCGGTCCTTACAGAACAGCAGACTGTAACGCACTCAGGCCTATGTACCGTAGCACCCTATACCAAGTTACCAGTCCTTATAAAAACTTTTGTGGACCAAGCAGGTTGTGTGTTAGTGTTTAGCAGACTGTGCGTCAGTCCCTATACCGCTGAAGGACTGCTGCAGTATAGGGCAGCGGTCAGCAGTGGTGCACGTCAACCCTATCTATTGTGGACCGATAGCGGTCCTTACAGAACAGCAGACTGTACCGCACTCAAGCCTATGTACCGTAGCACCCTATACCAAGTTACCAGTCCTTATAAGAACTTTTGTGGACCAAGCAGGTTGTGTATTAGTGTTTAGCAGACTGTACGTCAGTCCCTATACCGCTGAAGGACTGCTGCAGTATAGGGCAGCGGTCAGCAGTGGTGCACGTCAACCCTATGTATTGTGGACCGATAGCGGTCCTTACAGAACAGCAGACTGTAACGCACTCAGGCCTATGTACCGTAGCACCCTATACCAAGTTACCAGTCCTTATAAGAACTTTTGTGGACCAAGCAGGTTGTGTGTTAGTGATTAGCAGACTGTACGTCAGTCCCTATACCAATGAAGGACTGCTGCAGTATAGGGCAGCGGTCAGCAGTAGTGCACGGCAACCCTATGTATTGTGGACCGATAGCGGTCCTTACAGAACAGCAGACTGTACTGCACTCAGGCCTATGTACCGTAGCACCCTATACCAAGTTACCAGTCCTTATAAAAACTTTTGTGGACCAAGCAGGTTGTGTGTTAGTGTTTAGCAGACTGTGCGTCAGTCCCTATACCGCTGAAGGACTGCTGCAGTATAGGGCAGCGGTCAGCAGTAGTGCACGGCAACCCTATGTATTGTGGACCGATAGCGGTCCTTACAGAACAGCAGACTGTAACGCACTCAGGCCTATGTACCGTAGCACCCTATACCAAGTTACCAGTCCTTATAAGAACTTTTGTGGACCAAGCAGGTTGTGTGTTAGTGATTAGCAGACTGTACGTCAGTCCCTATACCAATGAAGGACTGCTGCAGTATAGGGCAGCGGTCAGCAGTAGTGCACGGCAACCCTATGTATTGTGGACCGATAGCGGTCCTTACAGAACAGCAGACTGTACCGCACCCAAGCCTATGTACCGTAGCACCCTAGACAGACCAAGTTACCAGTCCTGATAAAGAGCTTTGTGGAACAAGTGAGTTGTGAATGATTAGCAGACTGCAGCAGAAGGGCAGCAGTCAAGTATAATATTCTTTCTATATTTGGAAGAAAGAATATTATACGTGTACAAGCCTATTACCGTACCACTGATACCAGTCCTGAAAAGAACCTTTGTGGAACTAATAGTAACAGCAAGTCTTTAAAATTATCCTCACTGCCTGACACACTGCTTCCTGCCTGTCCCTATACAAATTGGCAAAAAAGAGTAGGCTGGAACGATTAGCTGGAACAGCTCTTTTGTGGACCTGATAGTAACAGCTAATGATGATGATGATGATGATGATGAAGAAAGACTAATCTGGCTGAGCTGTCCCTAAAATAGCAGCATACAGCGCTCTGTCCCTTTATCTAAACTGACAAAAGAAACTCAGGCTGCTGACCTAACACCTATACCAGTCCTGAAAAGAACTTTTGTGTACCAAATAGCTAGCGTTTTCTCTGTCCCTACTCCACACAGGATCCTTTCCCTACAGTGACAGAAGAAAGAATGTAAAATGGCCACCGGATCGGGTGTATTTATAGGTTAGGGGGAATGTCCAAGTGTCCATGAGCTGTCATGTCTCAATTGGTTGTCCTGTAACACATGATAAACGTGTCACGAAAGGTTAAAGTTCTTGTATACATTAAACACGTAAGTCCGCCGGGGCGAACGACGGAAAAAGGCGTTCGAACCCGCGGACGGCGAAAGTCGGAAATTCGCCGCGAAACGACCGCCGGGCGAACCGTTCGGCCATCACTAATCCTAATGATTTTAAGGATAGCTTCTGGCAGGGCCCAGGCACACAACGCAGGTCAGAGGATTGGGTTTTAAAGCCAGTTTTCTAAAAAAATATTATTATTAATAATAATAAATATAATATTAATAATAAAAAAACAATAACACACACACACATACATACATACATACATATATATATACAGTGGTGTGAAAAAGTGTTTGCCCCCTTCCTCATTTCCTGTTCCTTTGCATGTTTGTCACACTTAAGTGTTTCGGAACATCAAACCAATTTAAACAATAGTCAAGGACAACACAAGTAAACACAAAATGCAATTTGTAAATGAAGGTGTTTATTATTAAAGGTGAAAAAAAATCCAAACCATCATGGCCCTGTGTGAAAAAGTGATTGCCCCCTAAACCTAATAACTGGTTGGGCCACCCTTAGCAGCAACAACTGCAACCAAGCGTTTGCGATAACGTGCAATGAGGCTTTTACAGCGTCCTGGAGGAATTTTGGCCCACTCATCTTTGCAGAATTGTCCTAATTCAGTTACATTAGAGGGTTTTCGAGCATAAACGGCCTTTTTAAGGTCATACCACAACATTTCAATAGGATTCAGGTCAGGACTTTGGCTAGGCCACTCCAAAGTCTTCATTTTGTTTTTCTTCAGCCATTCGGTGGTGGACTTGCTGGTGTGTTTAGGATCATTGTCCTGCTGCAGAACCCAAGTTCGTTTCAGCTTGAGTACACGAACAGATGGTCGGACATTCTCCTTCAGGATCTCTTGGTAGACAGCAGAATTCATAGTTCCTTTTATCACGGCAAGTCTTCCAGGTCCTGAAGCAGCAAAACAGCCCCAGACCATCACACTACCACCACCATATTTTACTTTTTATGAAATGCAGTGTTCCTTCTACGCCAGATATACTTGGACACACACCTTCCAAAGAGTTCCACTTTTGTCTCATCAGTCCACAGAATGTTGTCCCAAAAGTCTTGGGGGTCATCAAGATGTGTTGTGGAGAAATTGAGACGAGCTTTGATGTTCTTTTTGCTCAGCAGTGGTTTTCTCCTTGGAACTCTGCCATGCAGGCCATTTTTGCCCAGTCTTTTCCTGATGGTGGAGGCATGAACGCTGACCTTAACTGAGGCAAGTGAGGCCTGCAGTTCCTTGGACGTTGTTGTGGGGTCTTTGTGACCTCTTGGATGAGTCGTCGCTGCGCTCTTGGGGTAATTTTGGGCGGCCGGCCACTCCTGGGAAGGTTCACCACTGTTCCATGTCTTCGCCATTTGTGGATAATGGCTCTCACTGTGGTTCGCTGGATTCCCAAAGCTTTGGAAATGGCTTTATAACCCTTTCCAGACTGATAGATCTCAATTACTTTCTTTCTCAATTGTTCCTGAATTTCTTTGGGTCTCGGCATGATGTGTAGCTTTTAAGGATCTTCTGGTGGACCTTACTGTGTCAAGCAGCTCCTATTTAAGTGATGCCTTGATTGTGAACAGGTGTGGCAATAATCAGGCCTGGGTGTGGCTATAGAAATTGAACTCAGGTGTGGACAACCACAGTTATAGTATGTTTTAACAAGGGGGGCAATCACTTTTTCACACAGGGCCATGATGGTTTGGATTTTTTCACCTTTAATAATAAACACCTTCATTTACAAATTGCATTTTGTGTTTACTTGTGTTGTCCTTGACTATTGTTTAAATTGGTTTGATGTTCCGAAACACTTAAGTGTGACAAACATGCAAAGGAACAGGAAATGAGGAAGGGGGCAAACACTTTTTCACACCACTGTATATATAGATATATATAGATATATATATATATATATATATATATATATATATATATATAAAAATGCAACCAGCCTTTTTGTTTGGATAAAAAAAAAGGAACGCGTTTCATTTTCTTCCCTATAAAATTACGGAGAACCCTAATGAATTTAAGGACAGCTTCTGGCAGGGCCCAGGCACACAACACAGGCCTAAGGTTTGGGTTTTAAAGGCAGTTTAAAAAAAAAATATTATTAATAAAAATAATAATAAATACTATATATATATATATATATATATATATATATATATATATATATATATATATATATATATATATATATATATATATATATATATATATATATATATATATATATAAAGCGCAACCAGGCTTTTTGTTTGGATAAAAGAAGGAATGTATGTCAATTTCTTTCTTATAAAAATACAGCGAAAATACAGAGAATTTAGGGGACAGCTTTAAGCAGGACCCAGGCACACAATGCAGGTCTGAGGTTTGGGTCTTAAAGGCAGTTTTCAAAAAAAAAATTATTATTAATATTATTAATAATAATAAATACAATAACATATATATATATATATATATAATGCAAACAAGCTTTTTGTTTGGATAAAAGAAGGAATGTATGTCAATTTCTTTCTTATAAAAATACAGCGAAAATACAGAGAATTTAGGGGACAGCTTTAAGCAGGACCCAGGCACACAATGCAGGTCTGAGGTTTGGGTCTTAAAGGCAGTTTTCAAAAAAAATATTATTATTAATATTATTAATAATAATAAATACAATAACATATATATATATATATATATAAAAATGCAACCAGCCTTTTTGTTTGGATAAAAAAAAAGGAACGCGTTTCATTTTCTTCCCTATAAAATTACGGAGAACCCTAATGAATTTAAGGACAGCTTCTGGCAGGGCCCAGGCACACAACACAGGCCTAAGGTTTGGGTTTTAAAGGCAGTTTAAAAAAAAAATATTATTAATAAAAATAATAATAAATACTATATATATATATATATATATATATATATATATATATATATATATATATATATATATATATATATATATATATAAAGCGCAACCAGGCTTTTTGTTTGGATAAAAGAAGGAATGTATGTCAATTTCTTTCTTATAAAAATACAGCGAAAATACAGAGAATTTAGGGGACAGCTTTAAGCAGGACCCAGGCACACAATGCAGGTCTGAGGTTTGGGTCTTAAAGGCAGTTTTCAAAAAAAAAATTATTATTAATATTATTAATAATAATAAATACAATAACATATATATATATATATATATATAATGCAAACAAGCTTTTTGTTTGGATAAAAGAAGGAATGTATGTCAATTTCTTTCTTATAAAAATACAGCGAAAATACAGAGAATTTAGGGGACAGCTTTAAGCAGGACCCAGGCACACAATGCAGGTCTGAGGTTTGGGTCTTAAAGGCAGTTTTCAAAAAAAATATTATTATTAATATTATTAATAATAATAAATACAATAACATATATATATATATATATATATATAATGCAAACAAGCTTTTTGTTTGGATAAAAAAAGGAACGTGTTTAATTTTCTTCCTTATAAAATTACGAAGAATCCTAATGAATTGAAGGACAGCTTCCAGCAGGGTCCATGCACACATCTCTGAGGTTTGGTGGTATATAGACAATTAACAGAAATAATATTAATACATGATTATATTATCAGGGAGATACAATGTAATATTATTACATGATTATATTATCGGGGAGAAGCAATGTAATATTATTATATGATTACATTGTTGAGGCAATACAATATGATATTATTATATTATCGGGGAGATAAAACGTAATATTATTACAGGATTACATTATCGGGGAGATACAATTTAATAATATTATATGATTAATTATTGGGGAGATACATAGTTACATAGTAGGTGAGGTTGAAACTACTATGGCTTGGCCATATACAACGTAATATTATTATATGATTATATTAATGAGGCGATGCAATGTAATATTATTATAAGATAATATTTTTGGGGAGATACAACATAATATTATTACAGGATTACATTTTATTTATACAAAATTGCTGTTTAACCACCTCAACCCTTCAGG